>NW_024100112.1:390000-990000 GCF_016545835.1 Crotalus tigris | reverse complement strand
TATTTGAATATAAGATTCATAGGGTTTTTGTGTTTTATTTCTACACTGTTCAGAATGAGTGTAGATAAATACATAAACTAATTTTGTCATTCAATATGTGACAAAATTAGAGCTTACAATCCAAATGGGATATATACACACAGTGCTAACACTCTATTTTAATATAAAATACAATTAATAGAATCTCTTTCATTTAACTATCTAGAATTTTAGCAAATTTTCTTCTGATGTGGAGATAAAGATCAACAATCCAATCGGATATTAAATATGTTTTGGGCAGTGTATATTGCTCATTATTTTGGGGAATATTCATAATAATTCACAATATAATAATTTGTTAGAATGAAATTTCTTTAGATTCTGATAAAAAATCCTAAATCCACTTAACATCTGCATGAACAGTAGCTACCACAGAACTGTACCAGTGGACAATAATTAAATATTTGATGAAATAATTTTCAATATCACAGGATATATTAAATTAAGATATAATGTGTAGATGAGAATACTGAAAAAAATTACAATTTGCTTTACTTTTTCCTAAATTTAGATTAAAAATATTTTGTTTCGCTATTGATATTAATATATATATATATTATAGTTTTGTAATGTTGTATCTCTTCATGTGGAGTTTAGATAATTTATAAATCATCGCATATTATAATAGTACATACAGGATAATATTAGTGAAATAATTATTAGGATTGTATCTAATGTGTACTATGTAATATTTTCCCAGTTAAATATTTTGCAAGAAAAAGGAAAAATCTATCTATGTATCTCCCTTCCCCGTCTCACACACACAGAGACACAAACCTATTACAATGAAAATCAGAGAGTAAGATTTCCAGTTGCTGTTGTTTGCAAGTATTGTGTCCAAAGTCATATATACACATCTAAATTCTAACCTCATGAGGATGTTCAAGCACTTCTAATCCAAAATAATGGGAAAGATTATGAGATGCACTTGGTGTGAAATGAATAAAATGCAAAACAGGAAGCTGTGTTTTGAAAGCTTCTTGCCTGGAGAGAGAAATTCAAGAGCAGGCATATCTTCATTGTGGGATAGATTGGCACTAAGTTCTTTAATACAGGAATATTTAGGCAGCGCGAGTCCAATTGCATTAATTTAAATATAAAAAAACATTGCAAAACTAATAAAACAAGGGCAATGGGCTTTAGAATCATTAATGTCACTTTTAGGTTAGTATTTTAAATGGTAATATTATGAAACGCGATTTGTAAAAGCTTCAAGTGTCACTATTTTTGTCAGCAAGATTATTGATTCCAAAAACTAAGCTTCATCATTTTATACATTTTTACAGTTTTGGTGAGTGCGTGTATTAACTGTCACAGAGATATTCCAGTTCAGGGTTTTCTAATAAAAGAAGTATAAGATAATAATGATACGTAACCGGATTTTGGTTCTATGGCCATTACTGAGATTCCAAGGCAAATGCATTGTATTGTTTATCAGTTAGCTCTAAAATGTGAAGCAATTTTAAAATAACTGGCAAATTCAATGCAAATATTTTGTCAGGATTATTTAATATCATCTGTCCATAGCACCTTTATGACACTCTTTCTATGCAGTTGCAACATGTAATACTTAATGCAGTAATATGTATAAAGCATGAAAGATAATTTGAAACCTTCCACTTAACACTGTCTAGCAGAAGGTACTTGCTATATTTATTTTTACGTTTAGAATCATCTGAGAAGACTACAAATAATCTAAATATTAAAACAGTAACAATATAATAGTAAAAATAAAAGATAACAATGGTTTGCCTAATATTGAAAATGAAACAAAACTGAAGCTTAGTATGGCATTTAGTAGACTCTATGTCTTTGTGTCTGAAACAGTAATTTACATGCTAAGATCTAAATATAAATGATGGGTGTTTATATTTCTAAGTAACCTGTGAAAAAAGGCAAGTTTTTAAGATTTTAATTGTGAACCAGCAACCAGAGTCGTTTGCTGAGATGGGTGGCTATAAAAATCAAATAAATAAGTTTTCACTTTTATACTAAGTACAAATAAATAAATAAATAAATAAATAAATAAATAAATATTGAGTATTGTGTTCTAATGTGTGATAAATAATTACTCAGATTCAGAACTGTATCCTCAAAATGTCTGATAGTGTTCTCTCTTTCTCTCTCTCTATCCCATCCATCCCTCTATAATCCCTCCTTATTCTATTCTAAACTATACTACTCCTTTCCTAAAAACTCAAACTTGAGAAATTATTTAGCTAAAACTAAGTTTGGAAAGGACAGAGATACTGCAGTAATATGCCTCTTCTGGCTATATTATTTGTTCTTACAGTAACAAATCATTGTATTCTCCCCTTAATGTTAATAAATGTACTAGTCACAATAGTGGTTAATAGCCTTGATGATTACATTATGTCTAGTAACTGAGGCAGAATGCTTCTGCATTCCAGCTGCTAGTAGAAAATGATTGAGTAAATATTTATTGCACTTATGCAATGCTTATGTGCTTCCCACTGGCATCTGGTTGAACACTTTGGGAACAGAATGCTGGATTAGATGAGCCTTTAATCTGATCCAGCAAGGCTCATTTTATGTTCCAACTTATTACAGAATAAATAGAACTCATTTTGCTATATTTACAGCATAAATTTCATCAATATCTGTTTCTGTTGCCAAACAACTCATATTCCAAGTTTTAGAATGGCCTGACAAAACAAAAAGAAGAGAAATGCTTTATGCTCCTAGCCATTGATGTCCCTGTTAATACATTCCCATTAAAATACTTTTCCTCTTAATAAAATTTCCATTTTATTATCTTCTTATTCCATCCTATTCTTCAATTCTCAGTCCACAAATAAAACATTAAGAGAGAAATGAAAGAATTATTGTCTTCCATTCTTTAACCAGCTCTTAATAAAGCCAAGCTGCTTCAGGGACACACTTCATTTTTATGGGATAAGTAGTTGTTATCATAATACATATGATATATTTGTATTTTCAGTTCTTTATATGGGCATATTAAAGTTTGAAGATGGAATTATTGTCACCTTACAGTACCTTTATGTCAAAATATTAGATTGAATCTTGATATTTTCCCCCAAAGATGGGATAACAAGATGTGCATCATCCTAATTGTGATGTACATCTTGTAATGAGCAGTTCTAATTAGAAAACTGAATTCTTTGTGACAGATTTTAACTGTGGTTTTAAATAGAAATCTAAATACAATTGTATGTTTTGATATCAAAAATAATTCTGATAATTTTATTAATTCATTCTTTGCAACAAGAATGAATTAATAAAATATCACTGAGCTGCTTTGGAATATGGAGCAATCTTCATATGAGAGTTCTGTATCAAAATTCGTAGAAATGAAGCATCTATTTCCAGAAATATTCTAAAAATTCATCCTCACTTTTATTATGGAAACAGACTCCTTTATAGACCAAAGTACAGAAATTGAGGCACTTTTCATATTTTATTATATCTGCAAGTATAAAATTAAAATTGTTTAAATATTGCAACTTATCTGTTGGTTGCAATTTCAAGGTAAATATTAGAAAATAACCTACTTGACTTAGACAGAGTTTTATTTCCAGATTGTAAAAGAAATGTGCACAAATTTATATTTTATTTTCTGCAAAATGGCAAAGAATATAAAAATATCTTGTTTATCTTTAGTCTTAGAAGATGAGAAGTATTCATATTTTTATATAAAGTGTTAGCAAAATGTGCATCATTTTGATACGTGGCATATCCAGGAAGATAGATAATTAACAAAAACTCTTTGTACTACCACTGGAATCTCTAGCATACTTTCTTTTTGTTTTTTTGCACAGACCCAAAGTTATAATTTTAACAGACATAACAGATTTCTTATGGTAATAGAAATAGATCACATACAAATGCATATGCCCTATAATGTATACTCAGACATTAATTGTTGATAAGTAATTTCAATTTCATAATTTCAATTTATCTTATTATTTAATATTCAGCTAAAGACTACACTGTTTTGCAAACAGAACTCATTATCTTATTTTACTATTGGCTGGACTATAGTGCTTTCATATTTAGAGTATTTAGAAAGAAATGAGGTTTAGTTATAATTTAAATTCCCTGGGAAAGTCTTTAGAAAACAATAAGCAAAGGCCACCGGGCATTCATTCATCAATATTCTATAAAGTCACTTGGATCAAGAGCATAGATTATTTGGAAATTCAACCCCCTGTAGTTAGACTCACTATATATTGTAACCCACATATATATTGCTATTATTTGTGCTGAGTCTTATCCTTCCTGGGGTGGAGGGCACATCGATGGCAATGGCACCAGGAAGGATAAGACTGACAAAGAGGGGAGAGAGTTAATCTGAAGATGAGTCAGCAGGTAGCCTAGCTGAGCGCAGGCGGATGAGGCAGAGGGACAGGATGCGTCTATGCATGCTCACATCCAGGCATGAAGAAAGACCAGAGGAAATAGGGCCCAGAGGGACAGATAGTAGAAGGCAAGAACAGCAGGTGGATCAATGGGGTAAGAAATAGAAGGGGGAAGCAGTGTAGGGGCACTGATAGTGCCGGATCTGAGCACCCAGCCCAGAATGACCATGGGGAGACAGTCGGCAGATGCATTAGGAAGGATAGGATTGGCAAGGATGAGAGGGAGTGAATCCAGGAGTGAGCCGGCAGATAGCCCAGCTGATTGTAGACAGACAGGACAGAGGAACAAGGCAGGGCTGTGTGTGCACACACCCAGATGTGAAGGGAAACTGGAGGAAACAGGACTCATAAGGACAAACAGTGGCAGACAGGAGCAACAGGAAGACAAATGGGATAGAAAAGAGGGGAACAGCAGTGAAAGGGCATCTATGACACCAGATCTGGACGTGCGACCCAAAATGAGTACGGGAGAGCGGCTAGAAGGCATATTAATGACAACGATGCCAGGAAGCAGAAGATTGACAAGGATGGGAGAGAAAAAGATGGTGGAATTGGATTGCAAAAAAAGGGGAGGCAGGACAATTAAGGCAATTACGGTCAGTCAGGACGAATGGCCCTATCACATGGTCAATGAGAAAGCAACTAGGTTAGCAAGGCTTATAAGAGAACTCCCCACCCCCAACACTTTATTCTGAAGATGCTGACAGTGGATCAGCGAAAGCTAAGTTTGTTTTAATATTGTAAATAGTTGTTTTTATTGTTTCAATTTTTTTAGCAATAAACAGCTGATTTATATTCCTCCCGGAGTTCGAGGATTGTATACTATTGAACATATAATAGTATGAATACTATATTATACTATACTATACTGTACTATACTATACTATACTATACTATACTATACTATACTATACTATACTATACTATACTATACTACACTATACATAGTGTTCTCTATGTGTGTGTATGTTCAGTTTTATAGATTTTAGGTTAATTATTTTATGACGATTGATGGATTAAAAGCCATCAAATGATATTGATTCTTAGCAACCCACATATTTTGTCTGAGACAATCTGTCCCTAACCTGGTATTTAAATCTCCCAAATGTGAATTTGATGTTATATTTTATTTGCATTTGAGAATGCTATATTACTGTCTGTGATTTTATTGTACTCTGTCTTCTTTTATCCTGGGCATTGACCAAAGTAAAAAATGAGCTGAAGTGGATCAGTGAGCTGCTAGTCCCAATGAAGCCTGAAGAGATCTTGCCAAGTGAACCATTGAGCCTATAAACTTTAAATTCATTTTAATGCATTTTTGGATGATATAACATTAAGGTTACCATATTTCAGCTTTCAGAAAAGAGGATACTTTGTTGAACTGTGGCCTGTAAAGTGATTTTTTTTGTTAGCTATTGTTAGTTAATTCATTTTGCTCTACCAATGGCTCATTAAATCTATTATGGTTCCTTTGATCACTCCCACTAGAATGGTCTTGGAACACTGTTTCAAAATCAAAAGTTTCTGCCATTCATAAACAAGGGTTTATCACTGAACTAGTTCCTGTAGTATAAAATCAGAACTATTTCCAATTGTAACATTTGTTATGTAATATACATTATTGATATGACTAATAAGTATAAAAGGAACACATACAGTCAAAGCATGCCCCCCCATTTTGAATAAATTGTATAAAGAAAAAGGAGAAATGGTTATGGTAGCATAAAATACACTTGCTTACAAAAGAAGCACAGTTCTTTTGCAAGATCATTTTTCAGATCAATATTTTTTCCAGTGGCCCATTGTTAATCATGTGAAGCAGGATAATGTACTGGGAGAGTTGTTCCTGGTTCATTGCAAATCCTTTCTCTGCTCCACCAATTTGTCAGCCAGGCTATTTTTTTTAAATGCATTCTTCTGGAAGACCTATAGAAATGTGTACAGAAAGAGTCAGAGTAATTGAGCAGCACCACATTAGTGACCTATCAACCAACGTGAAAGTTGGTTAAACCCCCCATTTTGTGTAGCCACCCTCATTTTTTCAAGCTTACCCTACCATTAAGGAGAGCAATTTGTCACTTTTTTTTCCTACTGGCTGCTGGCTTATATTAAATGACAGCATCACTTACAAGCTTGTGATCAAGAGGAACAAATTCAGCATACCTTTCTGCTCACACATTGAAAGAATGTACATTAACTCAGTCATGAAGAAGAACCTACCATAATGGCTAATCTGTCAGAAAAGTATAAAACAGTTCAATAAATATTTGTTGACTGTCAGAAGCTAAAGGTTGAAATTGTACAGAAGTACCTTTTGTAGAGAAAAGTGCACACTTGAGATTTAAGTTTTTATCTTTTGCAAGTTTTTTTCTGAAAGTTGATAGGTTTGCTTGAGGAGAACAAGTGACTGAAGACACTTTTTAATAATTTTCAAGAAGATTGTTTCTTTAAATTATTCTGTCTTGCAAGGTGTAAATCCTGCCAAAACTACTTTCTACATAAAAAAAATCATAACATAATATATAAATAATTACAATTAGACAATTTCAAAGACTAGCAATAAATTCCCATTGGAAGTATGTATGTCCAGCCTATAGCAGAACCCATCTATTTTATTTTCAATTGGCACTCTGCATTCATATCTGCAATTGGAATAATGCTTGGTCTTTTTGTCAGGTTTTGAGAACTGCTCAGTGTAAATGCTCTGGATGATATGTACTGGAGAAGACCTCCTTTATCCATAGAAATGTTTTACTATTATACAATTACTGTATACATTTCAAAATCCAATTCAATGTTCAAGAAGCAGTCATTTATTCTAATAATCTTAAAATGGTGGCAACATTTGCCATAGAGCTCAACTCTGATGTAGGACCTTTCCTCAAAGGGCCTAGAGTGCAAGAGCCATCATCATAGAGCTTTACTAAAGAATCACTGCTATTGGAGACTGCCATTCAGGTTTTGCTATACATGGATATTATGCAGAGTGGTTACTATGCCAGCAAGACAATCCAAATCCAACTTCTCACAAAGGAATTGGTATCAAAAGACACAGTCCAAATGGATTGGATGATGAATTGATTTTTATATCCAGCTTTCTTGTTCCTATAACACTTGTAAGTTTTTTGAATGGATATTAAATCAGTCTCTTTAAGCTACCAATGAATATAATGCAATAATGTTTTCTACCAACAAGTAATTATATATGTTGCTTAAAGTCATCTATTCAGCAAGAACTAGTGACCGATTTTATGCATATGTGTGTGTGAAAGAGTATATATATATATATATATATATATATATATATATATATATATATATATATATATGTGTGTGTGTGTGTGTGTGTGTGTGTGTGTAGGTCTTTGGTTATTCGGGTTTTCTCCCGCATTAAATTGGAAGTGTCTTGGCGACGTTTTGACGAAGTCCCATTCGTCATCTTCAGGCTGGTGTTTTCAGCTTCGTGCTTCGAGGAGCAATGAAGTGTTTTCAGCACGAAGCTGAAAACACCAGCCTGAAGATGACGAATGGGACTTCATTGAAACGTCGCCAAGACACTTCCAATTTTACGCAGGAGAAAACACGAATAACCAAAGACCTACATATATATATATATATATATATATATATATATGTAGGTCTTTGGTTGTTCCGGTTTTCTCCCACGTAAAATTGGAAGTGTCTTGGCGACGTTTCGACGAAGTCCCATTCGTCATCTTCAGGCTGGTGCTTTCAGCTTCGTGCCTCGAGGAGCAATGAAGTGTTTTCAGCACGAAGCTGAAAACACCAGCCTGAAGATGACGAATGGGACTTCATTGAAACGTCGCCAAGACACTTCCAATTTTACGCAGGAGAAAACACGAATAACCAAAGACCTACATATATATATATATATATATATATATATATATATATATATATATATATATATATATGTAGGTCTTTGGTTGTTCGGGTTTTCTCCCACGTAAAATTGGAAGTGTCTTGGCGACGTTTCGACGAAGTCCCATTCGTCATCTTCAGGCTGGTGCTTTCAGCTTCGTGCCTCGAGCAGCAATGTGTGGTCTTAGCTGTTTCTTCCTTTTAACTGCCAGTGGGGGTATGAACTGATTGGGTGGGAGCTTGGCTGTGTTCTGATTGGGTGGAGGTGTGTTCTGATTGGTTAGGGGCTGGCTGTGCTCTGATTGGCTGGGGGGTTGGCTGTGCTCTGATTGGCTGGGGGAGTGTTCTGTTTGGTTGTGCTCAGGTTAGTCTGAGTTGCAGAGGGGTTTAAGATTTTGGGCTGCCCTGCTATTTTTGGCTTCGCGTTCGTGGTCGTGCTTCCTCTTCATGGAGGGTGTCAGTTTGCTTCATGTATGGATTGGAGGGGTTTAAAGTGGCTAATGATGCAGCTGTGGTCTGGCTTCTGGTTTGTGGTCGTGCCTCGTCATCGATGTGGCTTTGGGTTTGTTTTTTGCGTGGATGTGTGGTGGTGACATCCTGTGTGGTTTTTGTGAATGTGGGTCTGGTATCATTTTTTGTGTTAGGGAGTCGTTTGTCAATAAGGGCGGGTTTCCAAATGGCTGGTAGGCGGGAGGTATCATCTCGCTTGTTCATGCTGTGTGGGCGTTTTTCTATCTCGATGGCTTCTCTGATTATTCTGTTATTAAAATGTTCACTTTTGGCAATGGTTCTGGTATTTTTAAAGTCAATTTCATGTCCTGTGGCTTTAAGGTGTTGGACCAGGGAAGATGTTGGTTCCTCTTTTTTGACTGAGTTCTTATGTTCTTCAATGCGTGCACTTATTCTTCTGTTGGTTTGTCCGATGTATGTGGTGGGACAAGTGGTGCATGGGATTTCGTATACTCCTTGATTTTCTAATTCAATTTTATCTTTGGGGTTTCTAAGGATGGTGGATATTTTTCTGTTTGTGCAGAATGCTGTTTTGATGTTGTGTTTATGGAGGATCTTACTGATTCTGTCTGTGGTGCCTTTTATGTATGGGAGGAGGGCTTTGCCGTTTTCTTGTTCTTTGTCTTGGATTTTAGTGGGGGTTTCTTTTTGGATTAGGTTTGTAATCTTATTTCTATGGAATCCATTGGATGTTAGTACATTGGTGAGAGTGTGTAGTTCGGGTTTTAGGTGTTGTTCGTCAGCTAAGCGTTTTGTTCTGGAGATGAGTGTCTTGGCTACAGAGTTGATCTGTGCTGGGTGGTGGTGTGAGAGAGCGTGCAGATAGCGGTTTGTGTGTGTTTTCTTCTGGTAGATGGTGTGTCCTAGGGAGCCATTGGATTTCTTGTAGACTAAGACATCCAGGAAGGGAAGTTGGTTGTTAGCTTCTGTTTCCATGGTGAACTGTATTTTGGGGTGTAGGCTGTTGAGGTGTGTGAGGAAGTTGTCCAGTTTTTCTTTCCCATGTGGCCAGATTATGAAGGTGTCGTCTACGTATCTGAGCCAGAGTTTGGGTTTGTGATCCGATTTTTCTAGAGCTTGGGTTTCAAAGTGTTCCATGTAGAGGTTGGCAATGACAGGTGAGAGGGGTGATCCCATGGGTGCTCCTTCTGTTTGTTTGTATTTTTGTCCATTATAGATGAAGTATGTGTTGGATAGGCAGTGGTTGGTCAGATCTAAGATGTGTTTGGGGGGGTTATATTTGTTTTGGATAGCTGTCAAGGCTTCTTTGATAGGCACTTGGGTGAAGAGGGATATGACATCGAAGCTCACTAGTAGGTCGCTGGGCTGTAAGTTTTGTTTCTTTATGATCTCTATAAACTGGAATGAGTTTTTTACGTGTGAGGTGATGGATTCTGCATAGGGCTGTAATTGTTTGGCGAGAAATTTGGCTAGGTTTTGTAGAGGTGAGCCTATGGAGCTGACTATAGGTCTGAGTGGGGTTCCTTCTTTGTGTATCTTGGGGAGACCATAGAGTTTGGGGCATCTGGATGATTTCTCTCTGGGAATGATTCTTTGCTGGATCTCTTCGCTAATGGGGGAGGCTTTTATTTTGGATCTGGTGGTTTTTTCCAGGTAGGTGGTGGGATCTGTATTTAGGGGTTTGTATGTGGAGTCTTGGAGTAGGTTGGTTAATTTGGTTTGGTAGTCAGATGTGTTCATAACCACCGTGGCGTTGCCCTTGTCTGCTGGTAGGATTATTATGCTGGTGTCTTCTTTCAGGTTACGTAGTGCTGTCTTTTCCTCTTTGGGTAAGTTGCTTTTGGGTGGCTTGCTGGTGCAGAGGATGTTGGTGATTTCGAGTCTGATTCTGTTAGCGTCGTCGGGGTTGATTTTGGTCAGGCTGGTTTCAACTCCACATATAATGGTTTCAGTGGGGATGTGTTTGGGAGCGACTGCAAAGTTGAATCCTTTGGAAAGGACATTGGTTTCGGCTTTGGTGAGGATCCTATCTGAGATGTTATGCACTGTTTGTTTCATGTGTGGCTGTGAGGGAGGAGGGGTTTGTTTCTGGCGTTCTTGTAGTCTTCGGAGTTTGTTGGTGTGTGTATCTGTCTTGAGGGTGGTCTGTGTTTCGGCTCTCCAGACGGCGAGTTGTTTGGATTTGTCCCAAAGTGCGGGGTGGATCTTGTTGCTGAGTTTGAGGTGGAGTGTGAGGAGATCTTTGTTAATTCGGTCTAGGAGGAATCTTTTTGTGTGAAGTTCATTTCTGATTAGGGCCAATTCTGTTCTTTTCAGGATCCGTTTGGTGGCTGCAGAGTTGGAGTGGAATTTCAGTTGGAAACATGTGGGGATTAGATTTTGATCTCGGCAGTTGCGTAGGAATGCGAGGTCGCATAAAATGGAAGCTCTTTGGACTTCAAGTTTTTCATAGGTCCTGGTCAGATGGTGGATTTCCTCCCTGTAGAGGTTTGATATTTGTTTTCTGAGGTTTTCGCGGGTATTTGTATGTAGGTCTTTGGTTGTTCGGGTTTTCTCCCGCGTAAAATTGGAAGTGTCTTGGCGACGTTTCGACGAAGTCCCATTCGTCATCTTCAGGCTGGTGTTTTCAGCTTCGTGCTTTGAGCAGCAATGTATGGTCTTAGCTGTTTCTTCCTTTTAACTGCCAGTGGGGGTATGAATTGATTGGGTGAGAGCTTGGCTATATTCTGATTGGGTGGAGGTGTGTTCTGATTGGTTAGGGGTTTGGCTGTGCTCTGATTGGATGGGGGGTTGGCTGTGCTCTGATATATATATCAATAAAATATAGAAAAAACGAACACCAAGGTAAAAATAAAACAAACTTGTTTAATACAAACAAGTTTGTAAGTAAAAGAGTTACCAAGCTTTCATTGGCCCGACTGCCAACATCATCAGGTTGGAATGCTAGGTGATTAGAAGATTGCCTATATAGCTACCTGTCTCTGCACCCGGCTTCTTGAGCGCGTAATCGGCCCATTAGTTGTATTAATCTGCAACGTGCTAAGTTGATTCACATCTGGCAGCCTGTTGGTGGACCTGGTGGTTATGCCCAGATTCTCCATTACTTTTCTAGCACACGTGCGAGTGCATGGGGGATGGCTGACAAGCTGTCTCTGCCCCCTATCTCTCCCCCCCTTTCTCATTTTGGAACGATCTCTCAATCTGCCTTACAAATACCCTGTAGGGCTGTCATCTTCCCCTACAGCCACCGTTGTCTCGCCCGTAGCTCTCTCTCCACAATCCTGCAAGAAGCAGCTGTTAAGATCTTCCTGATCACTATTCTCCCCCCCTTTTGTCTCTCCTTCTGAGCTGCTTCCGTGCATCCATTTTCCACACCCAATCTTGACACATCGTTAGTTTCTCGTCCCCTCCCATAGCAGCTGTTACTGCCTCATCCATAGTCCTGTCACTCCAGTCTTGCCTGTTGCTATCTTGACAATTAATTGTCACAAGTGTGGATCCATATGGCCAACCTGGACCATACATTTGATCTGGAAAATGCACAGGCCATATCTCATGAGACCACCAAGGGTGGCCGTCTTTTTAAAACTCCATCAACTGGCACATAGACCTCCTACTGGCATACCAGACCCTTAGAAAGTGGGAGAGTCAACGTTGCAATCCACAGAGTAGATGGCCACCCCTCATGGTGCAAAAGCAAGATTATGATTTTACAAATGGGGAAACTGCGATCCCTAGGGAAGACAGTTGACTGGAAAGAGGAGGGGGGGGGGCAGGGAACATTACAACAAGATAGCAACAGGCAAGACTGGAGTGACAGGACAAAACTCATTTGTCCTCATCAGCTAGCCACACCCTTTATGGGATTCGAACCAGGGCAGTCTACATGCTATGCAGTATATTAACCAGGCCACCGGCTCTCCTCCCCTTTTTGTCAGCCGAGTCAAGGGAGTATATACAGAAAGTTTTTCAGACAGACCGGTCTGATTGATTGCACCTTGGCATTTTGATTGCTATATTGCAGTTCTACTTTTTTATATATAATCTCTTTTCCCTTGCAGCCCCCCAACTAGGGGCATTAAGCAGGTTCAAGTCGCAACTGTGATACATTACAAATTCAGATTTCTTTTTGCTGACAAGTGTTAAAGATCTCCGACTTCTGGTTCTGGAACACGGCGATGCCAGTCGTGCCTGGAGACTTGTCTCCGCGTTGTCCAGAGTTTCCTTCACCAGTAGACCCTCTAGGGGGTCAAAAATTGCCCTGGACGGGCAACCACCAAGGAGGAGGCTTGCTGGTAGATAGGGGAGGGCAGCAGCTTCCCCCGTGTCTCCAGCTATCTCCTTAGGGCCGACGGAGCAAAGATCAGCCTGCAAGATGGCTGACCACCCTGCTGTACCAGCCGAAAGTCACACTGACATCTAAGCATTATAGACCCACCGCGGATGATCTGGGTGAGACCCCTTTTGTTCCTCTCTTCACCCCATGCTGTTTTTGCTTGTAAAAGCTTGTCCTTGGAATTATTTCTCCATCTGGAAAAAGCAGCTTTTGTAATTGTGGGAACAAAGGCATTCTATAAAAGGACAGAAAAAAATTCTTTTAAAGATTATACTCTATCTCTATCTACATTGAGGTACAGAAAAAATTGTTCTTTGTTTTTTTTCTTTTTTTGGAGCGGTATTATATTGGGAGAATATTTCTTATTCCACTCTTTCTTTAAGAAATAGAATAGAAAAGAAAAGAAAAGGGAAAAAATGGCATTTGAAACAGACTTTTTAGCTTACTGAAGACATCTACTGGTCAAAGTTAATATTGTAATTGTTGACTATTTGGAGATGATTTTGGCCTTCAAACTATTTTTCAAAAGACAAGATAATTTGAGCCAGCTGTGAGATTTGTGTGGGTGGATACTCTTCAACTGTAGCCTCCACTAAAAGAAAAAGAAAAAGAAAAAAAGGATTGCTTTTCAACTATTGTTAAAATGGAGAAGCCTCAATCACATTTAAACTGTAAATTTATACTGGAAAAGATCTATGAGGCCAAAGAAGAAATAAGTACTACAATAAAAGAGTTTAATATAGAATTAAGAGCCAGAATTTCTACTGTAAACCCCAAAATTGACTCTCAGATTACATCTGACTACTCTACAAAACAGATTATACAAGAAGAGGATTTAACTGAGAATAAAGAAAAATTTATCTTGCCTTATAAACAGTCTACTTATGGCTTTGAGGACCAGGAAGAGCAAAGACTGAGTTTTGAACTTTTGAAGCAACGAGGACTTATGGATAAGAGAAACAGAGGGCCAATGAAGAAACCAAGATGGTTTTCATCGAATCAAAGGATACTGCAAGCAACAAAAAGAGACTTATCATCTGGAAGAGAAGCTCTGTTATGGAAACCTGCTGGGCATAAGATGAAGGCTAGAATAAGATTGAAAAATGAAATTTAAAATTTCATGCATTGGACTAAAGGCAATCTAGAACTATGGACTGATTTAAGGATTAAGATTATGAGTTAGAAGTAAAGAGATGTTTTAGACTTGGATTGAATTAATAATTAATTGAATGTTAATCAAATAAGATGACTTGTTTGTTTCATAATATGGATGTTATTAGCTATGATAATTAATTGGATGAAATTTGTATTCTGCTTAGTGGATTGATATGAATTAAGGTTTGATACTATTCGTCATCTTAAAGAGATTGATTAATTGATGGATTAGATATGTATAGGATAGATAGATAAATATGTACATTTAGATATATATAGGATAGATCAATATTTTTGTTTAAAAATGAGATATTTTCTATATAATGGGCTAAAAGTAATCTAGAAAATTAAGAATGTATTTTTTAGAACGATACGTTTTTTTGTATGAAAATTATTATGTAATGGAATGAAGAAAATTGAAGAGATGTTTTAGATTTGGATTGAATTATTAATTAATCAAGTTAATTTAATAAGATGATGTATTTGTTTGATGACATGGATGTTATTACTTATGATAAGTAATTGGATGAAATTTGAATTCTGTCTAATGGATTGAAATGATTTAAGGTCTGATATTATTCTGTCAGCTTAAAGAGATTGATTAACTGATGGATTAGATAGGTATAGGATAGATTAACATTTTATTCTAAATAGGGGAGATTAGTGGAAGAAGAAATAAATAAAATTCATGATAAAATTAAGCAACTAGAATATATGTGGAAGGGATATCTGAATTGATAAGTTTTTATTTAAAGTTAATTTGATTACAGTATTTAAATTTATAAAGCTTTAAAACAGGTTCAGGTGGAATAAATTTAAGCTAGAACTGGATATTTTAAATATACTATGCTATTTGAGGGGGAAAGAGAGGGAATACCTGATGTATTGATTCTACTATGTATATATGTTTTGTTCTAGGTTGTTTGATTACCCCAGCACCACGGTGAATCCTGAATACTTTGTTTTAAGAATTAAAAAATCAATCAGACCGGTCTGTCTGAAAAACTTTCTGTGTGTATATATCCTGGTGAATTTAACTCAGATGACCATCAGGTATACTACTGCGGGTAAGAATCCCACAGAAGAAATGGAGTAGCCTTCATAATCAATAAAAGACTAGGAAAAGCAATACTGGGATACAATCCCCAAAATGACAGAATGATCTCAGTTTGAATCCAAGGCAAACCATTCAATATCACAGTAGTCCAAATATATGCCCCAACCACTGGTGCTGAAGAGGATGAAATTGACTGCTTCTATGAAGCCCTACAGCACCTTATAGAATTAACACCAAAAAATGATGTCCTTATCATTATGGGGGATTGGAATGCTAAAGTAGGAAGCCAAAAGATAACCGGATAACAGGCAAGTTTGGCCTTGGAGTACAAAATGAAGCAGGGCACAGGCTGATAGAATTTTGTCAAGAGCATACGATGGTCATAACAAACACTTTTGTCCAACAACTGAAGAGACGGCTCTATACGTGGACATCACCAGATGGTCAACACAGAAATCAGATTGACCAAGTGCTCTGCAGCCAAAGATGGAGAAGCTCTATACAGTCAGTAAAAACAAGACCAGGAGCTGACTGTGGCTCAGATCATGAGCTTCTTGTTGCAAAATTTAGGCTTAAATTCAAGAAAATACGGAAAAGCACTAGGCTACTCCGGTATGAACTAAATCATATTCCTGATGAATATACAGTAGAGGTGACAAATAGATTTAAGGAATTAGATCTGATAGACAGAGTGCCTAAAGAACTATGGACGGAGGTTCGCAACATTGTACAAGAGGTAGCAACTAAAACCATCCCAAAGAAAAAGAAATGCAAGAAAGCAAAATGGCTGTCTGAGGAAGCTTTGCTAATAGCTGAGGAAAGAAGGGAAGTGAAAGGCAAAGGAGAAAGAGAAAGATACACCCAATTGAATGCAGAATTCCAGAGAATAGCTAGAAGAGATAAGAATACCTTCTTAAATGAACAGTGCAAAGAAATAGAAGAAACAGAATAGGGAGAACCAGAGATCTCTTCAAGAAAATTGGAGATATGAAGGGAACATTTCATGCAAAGATGGGCATGATAAAGGACCAAAATGGCAGGGACCTAACAGAGGCAGAGGAGATTAAAAAGAGGTGGCAAAACTACACAGAAGAACTATAAAAGAACGAGCTTAACATCCCAGATAACTACGATGGAGTGGTCACTGACCTTGAGCCAGACATCCTAGAATGTGAAGTGAAATGGGCCTTAGGAAATCTGAGCAACAACAAAGCTAGTGGAGGTGACAGTATTCCAGCTGAGCTATTCAAAATCTTAAAAGACGATGCAGTAAAAGTGCTACACTCAATTTGCCAGCAAATTTGGAAAACTCAACAGTGGCCACAGGATTGGAAAAGGTCAGTTTATATTCCAATTCCAAAGAAAGACAATGCCAAAGAATGTTCACACTATCACACTATTGCACTCATTTCACATGCTAGTAAAGTTATGCTTAAAATCCTATAAGCTAGACTCCAGCAGTATGTGGATCGAGAACTACCAGAGGCAGAGGAACTAGAGATCAAATTGCCAACATACGCTGGATCATGGAGAAAGCTAGGGAGTTCCAGAAAAACATCTACTTCTGCTTCATTGACTATGCTAAAGCCTTTGATTATGTGGATCACAACAAATTGTGGCAAGTTCTTAAAAAGATGGGAGTACCAGACTATCTGATTTATCTTTTGAGAAACTTATATGCAGGTCAAGAAGCAACAGTGAGAACTGGACACGGAACCACTGATTGGTTCAAAATTGGGAAAGGAGCCCGGCAAGGCTGTATACTGTCACCCTGCCTATTTAACTTATATGCAGAGCACATCATGAGAAAAGCAGGGCTAGATGAATCAAAAGTTGGAATTAAGATTGCCAGGAGAAATATGAACAACCTAAGATATGCAGATGATACCACTCTAATGGCAGAAAGTGAAGAGGAACTAAAGAACCTCTTGATGCGGGTGAAGAAGGAAAGTGCAAAAGTTGGCTTGAAACTCAACATTAAGAAAACCAAAATCATGGCATTCAGCCCTCTCAATTCCTGGCAAACAGATGGGGAAGAAATGGAGGTAGTGACAGATTTTATTTCCCTGGGCTCCAAGATCACCACAGATGGGGACTGCAGCCAAGAAATTAAAAGACATTTGCTCTTGGGGAGGAAAGCTATGGCAAATCTAGCTAGCACACTAAAAAGCAGAGACATCACCCTGCCAACAAAAGTGTGTATAGTCAAGGCCATGGTTTTTCCAGTTGCAATGTATGGATGTGAAAGTTGGACCATAAGAAAGACTGAGTGCCAAGGAATTGAGGCCTTTGAACCATGGTGCTGGAGAAGACTCCTGTGAGTCCCTTGGACTGCAAGACGTTCAAACCGGTCAGTCCTAGAAGAGATCAACCCCGACTGCTCTTTAGAAGGCCAGATCCTGAAGGTGAAGCTCAAATACTTTGGCCACTTAATGAGAAGGAAGGACTCACTGGAGAAGGGCCTAATGCTGGGAAAGATTGAGGGCAATAGAAGAAGGGGACAACAGAGAATGAGGTGGCTGGATGGAGTTACTGAAGCAGTAGGTGTGAGCTTAAATGGACTCTAGAAGATGGTAGATGACAGGAAGACCTGGTGGAACGTTGTCCATGGGGTTGCGATGGGTTGGATACGACTTCTCAATTAACAACAACAACAACAACAACAACAAATGTTGAAGTATCTTGTCTTGTTCTACTTGTTATACTTCCCCAAGGTACTTCCATTGTCACAGGGAACCTTTTTTTTCTTAGAGAATGTAATGCTACAAATTCAAGAGTCCTAATAAATTATTACCCTATGAAGAAGCATTATTAGAAAGCACTAGACTGTAAAATCCATCATGCTGACATTGGAATTAAGTAGTTGTCTAATGTTCTAAAGCAGAATTGGATTTAATGTACCTAATTATAAGATGCAAAATTAAGTCTAACAAATATTTTTTGTTGTAGTTTCAAATGACCATTCTATACATAAGAACAGTTTTTCCTCACATTTCTTAATTGAAGAAGGTTTCATCAATGTTGAATTTTTCAAATTAATACATAGGTCCAAATGCCATTGATACATAATTGTCAGAGACTTATTTATCACAATGAATTGCTTCTCCTGCAAGTAATACCAGAAAAATATCACAGATAAAAACTAGGGATAAATATCTACATGTTGCTGCTTCATTAATTTGATTCAAGTCAGATTTTTAAATCAATTTTAAAAAGTTTGTGCACATGTGTATATATTTGTCAGCATTCAATTTAATTCAATTTTTATATATTTCAGTGTTGATTTGATGTGGAAATTCTATCAGATTTTTTAAAAATCAAGTTTCTAAGCAGAAGATTCCTATTACCTTACTCTTTAATAGTTGGTCAATAGAATCCTTATCTTTCCCAGTGCAGTATGCTACTATCATACTTTATTTATTTCCTGGTGTCACCAGTTTTTGACATTTTCTCCTATTATAGACATTAATTACCTCATGAAAATAGGAACTGAATACCTCTGCACTATTTTATGTGCAACAATTAATTACAGCATGTATTTAAAAATTTAATTTCAGAGACTGGGAAATAATATATGTAATATATTACTTCCACCATGGAAAGTGTGATGCTATGGAAGAATATAGAAATCCACAGTATCTTTTAAAAATGGGTATTCTATGTAAAGGTTGCCAACATCCAGATAACCATTATTCAACAGCAAAACATTACAATTTTTTAAATCTCTTTGCTGATATTTGAATCTTGGCAACCAAATATGTAACTCTAGCAAAATCAACCTTAACAAAATCCTCAACCTGTATACATGATTAAAACCATTAAACAAAACCATTAAACAAAACAACCAAGAGTTAACTTGGAAATATAAAGAAACAGATTTTTTACACACATACATGCACACTCACATGCCCCTTTGCACATGCCAGTACACTTTAAAAACTGTCACAATCTGGTAATTATTTGTCTGGTATGTGCTTTTGCACCAAATTAATATGATTTCTCCATAGATTGGAAGATGGGGTAGACCACAAAAAATTACTACAATAAAGGACAGGGTTTAAATGATATTACAGGGACATTAGCTAAACATTTCAACTCTGAGATCATTCTATCTGTGAATTGGATTCTGAATCCAAACCACTGCATGAATTCAGGACCTATCCTAATGGGACTCTGATTCTGTAAATCCATTTGTTCTTATAGTATGTACTTATAGTATATCCATTATTCTTTTGTCATCTCTCCTTCTGTTTCCTTATTCTATTTAGTTTCTTATAGTTCCCATTTCCCCCCATTTATTCTGATATGAATTTCAGCTATAGCAATGCAACTGTTAAATTCAAACTAATTCATATTGCTTGGAAAGTAAAGTGAAACACTGAATCTATCTTAGTACAAAATCATTTTGGGGTACAAGCAAGATGAGGTGTATAGGTACCAGAACATCAGCAAACAGAGACCTACATAGAAGTTGCTCAGAGATGTATTATTTGACAGAATCACAGACACTATATAGTACTTATTCAGTAGAGATTAATTCTCCTTTTATCAACAAATATGTTTGAAGAATCTGCAAATTTAGACATATGAAACACTGATAATTTCTTAAACTGCCCATACATGATACCAATATTTTCTCTTCATGAATCCAGTCCCCCCACCAAAAATGAATATGATTGAAGTAGATGATAAATTAGCAATGTATTTTGCTTAACTATTAATTAAAGAAGACCAAAGTAATGATAACAAGTAGATCAACCAGCTTTAGAATTGACAATAAAGATAGGAAAGTGATGGACAGCTAGTGCCTTTTATGATCAACCATCAACTGTAAAGGAAGAAGCAATCAAGAAATATACCACAGTCTAGCACATGGTAGAACACCATGAAGGCCTTGGAAAAGGAATTAAAATACTGTGATGTATATATACCTGTAGCAATCAGGATTGTGCAAGCTATGGTATTTCCGATGACAGTCTATGAAAGTAAAAGTTGAACTTTAAGGAAACAAAATAGGAAGAGTATTGACACCTTTTACCATTGATGATGGAGAAGGCCCATAAGAATCCCATGGATAGCCAAGAAAGCTACCTGATAGATTCCTAAACAAATCAAAGGCACAAATGACAGGTCAAATTATTCCACCTCAGACATATGATGTGAAAAATTAGCTTTCTGGAAAAAAGGCTCAAAAGTAGAAGGAAAGTAAAGAAGAGGATGACCAGCAGCAAGGTGGATGAATTTATAATGGTGATAAATGCAATATTAGAAGTCTTGAAACAACAGGTTAGGGATAGATTATCATGGAAAAAATCTGTCTACTGTATGTGGTTGCCATGAATTGAAAAATATTTGATGACACAGGTGACACAGTATTGAATAACCGCAGGTCGTATAAATATTTATAGAAGTATATACCGAGAAGGTCAGATAAATAGAAGTATTAACGTAATAGAAAATCAATCTTATTATATATAATGTAGATAGGGAAATTTAGAGAGAGGAGTTACTCGGACATTACCCCTGAATTGTATCTGAAGAGGGATGAGAGGGAAGAAAGGATAGGAGAGAGAGAGGAGACAGTAAAGGAGGGGGGAAGGAAGTATGAAGGTTGGAGGAGAAGAGGATGAGAAGTAGGGAGAAATGGGAGGGGAATGGTGAAGGAAAGAAGAGAGGAGAGAAAGAAGAAGGAAGTAGGGAAGAAAGAGAAGAAAGGGAGAAAGAAGGTACAGAAGAGTGAAGAAAGAGTAGGGGTGTAGATACAGTGAAAGGGGAAATGGGCAAGCAACACCTAAATTTATGTGTATGTATTTATTTTATTTTATTAAGAGTATCTGATAGATAAGAACGTAAAAAGAATGTATGTTAACACATGATAAAATATCGCGGTATATTTGTTGATATGTATGGGGGAGAGTTGGGAAAAGTTCTTCAAAATAAACCAAAACTATTTAATGACACATAATTAATCAAACAATTTTAAATAAGTGTTCTATGTACATTTGAAGGCAAAAGATGGGGTGTTTCTACTGGTTTTATTTTGGTAATTCTTATGGAGTGCTTCTGAAGGCAATGTGGTGATCTTTGGAGTGATTTCTGAAAGAATATGGGACTATAGAAGTAAAAAGGTTTACATATTGGCTATTTTTGTATTTATATTTGTAATTTAGGGATATTACAAATATATTTGTAATATATTACAAAGATGTTATTATATTGGCTACTTACCCATTGGCTATTTTTAGTGGAATCATGGCAGAGAGAATGCTTTCTAAAGAGGCTTAGTGGATCAGGTTGCTATTTGGCCCAGATGATTGCTATCTTCAACTGGGCCACCTGGCCATCTTGCAGCCTAAATCAAGGGTGATAGAGGTGCACTGTCTAAGCTGGCTTTGAACATCAGGTCTGGGAAGATTGAGCTCAGTAATGGCAGATATTATTACAAAAAAAGATGCTGAGACTCTAAAAAGTGTACCGAAAGAGCAACAAAGATGATGATAAGGCTAAATCATATGATGAATAGTTGATGGAGCTAGGTATGCCTAGCCTATCAAAGAGAAGGATTAAGCAGGATATTGTAATTATCTTCTAGCACTTGAGGGGCTGTTACAGAGAAGAAGGGATTGATTTATTCTCCAAAGCAGCAGAAAGCAGGACTAGAAATAATGGGTGGAAGCTTCTTGAAGAGAGATTCAATCTAGAAATAAGGAGATATTAATCAGTGGAATAGCTTATCTCCTGGAGTTGTGGCTGCTCCATCACTGGAAGTTTTAAAAAATAGACTGAACAACTATTTGACTGGGATGGCATGAAATCTCCTGCTTAAAAGATCTCTGAAGTTCTTTCCAGCCCTATGAGTCCATAATGTATGTTCTAAGCACCTTGGGTAATGAGGACCTTTGAGCTGGACTGTTTGTATGAAGTGGGAACCACACTTATTGCTGTGAGTGGGGGAAAGGGAGATCTCTAAAGGGATGGGAATGAGCTATATGATTCCAGTGGTGATAGGTAGAGGAAAATATAGTGGGACACTCACAGAGAGCAACCCAGAGGTATTTTATTCCTGTGGCATGTTCCAGTCTTCTGGGTTTGACCCTGGATAGCAGGTTTTCAAGCGAGTGGGTAGTGGGGTGCTAGTGGTGAATGCTGGATCAGTTTGTAACAAGGCTACTCTTTTCCACAATTTAATTGTTGGAGTAAAGGCTGAATTAGCATGCATTCCCAAGTCCTAGCTGGAATGAAATGAGGGGATTCCTCTGACTGATATTTTCCTGGACTGGCATCAGCTAAGACCCCCAGTGTAGAGGAGGTGGGATGATAGTGGTTGTCTGAGTATTTGGGAGTTATCCAGGGGCCTTATTCTGTAAATTGCCAAATGTGAGATGCTGTTTCATAAGTTGGGCACTAGAAGAGTTTAGCTGGGTCTGCTGCTCTTGTATCAGCCTTCCTGTTGCATAGCAACCTTCATGTCTGAGCTCCTCGACCCCATGGCTGGCTGAGTGTTTCATTGATTCATGGTCCTAGAGACTTTAACCTGCCATACCTGGGTGCAGGTTTGGAGGTAGCTTGACAGCTTGTGGCCATCATGGCAGCCATGGTAACCTAGCCTAAATTGTCAGGGTCCAATTTATAAGAGCAGTAATATACCCAATCTGGTTTTCTGTCAGAATAATGGCAGAGCATTCTGGATTTGGAGAAAATTCTGATTTCTTCCATCCCATGATAAGATCACTCACTGTTGAACCTTCAGTTCTCAGGTAGCACTACCACCACCCTCTGCAGAGAGGCTGGACCTATTCAGTTGGCTTGTCCTAAATGACTAATGCACCCAATTAGGTTCCAGAGGGAACTTGCAGTTTTTCTAACAAACTGCTACTAGGTCCAACCAAATCCTTGTTGGCCATGTGAAATAGCAGAGCAGAGGTGCTTTGGATTGGATCATGCCTGAGCAGCATCTTTGTGTCCATTCCAATTCTCCCCATGGTATATGGAACTTAATTGTCTCTGTGGCAGAGACACCTAAAGCATTGCTGGCAAAAGATGAAAAGCAAAGACAACCAGACATTAGCTGCTATTAGTATCTACTTCATGTCAATAAGGATGGTGAAATGTAATTATTTCTCTATTCTTATTGCATCTATTGAAGTCCTGTTTAGACTCAGTCCCTGCTTGGAGATGGACATCAAAGTCCATCTATATGATTGTGGCTCATGGAAACTGAGAGAGTAGACAGAGCCCTGTCAGTAGTTAGTTTGGCCACTTCTATGTTAGTACCATGCAACTCCTGACTTTTGGAAACCTTAGTTGGTGAAAAATGTGGTTGAATGCATAGTAAATGGTGTTGGATACATGACACACGTAAAAACAATACTACATGAACTATTGGGATGTTTCCAGGTGCAATTCAAGGTGCTGTTTATTACCTTTAAAGCCTATGAGATCCCCCATATCTGGCCTGGTCATAGAAGTCATCATGTAAAAAATTCAAGACATTGTCCTCAAATAAACCCCAAGCTATGGGTGCATTATGTAGATGACACTTTCATGATAATCAAATGCAACCAAATCAACCAAATCTACCAAAAATCAACAACATCTTCACATATATTTGATTGATAATAGAAACTGAGAACAACAATAAACTGCTATTACTGGACATCCTTGTAACCAGAACCATGGCTAATTTCTTACATCCATATACAGAAAGACAACACACAGAGACCAAATCCTCAACTTCCACAGCAACCACCCCAAATGCCATAAACAAAGCTTTGTCAGAACACTTTTTAGAAGAGCAGAATCCTATTGCAACACCATAGAAGCCAGATCAGCAGAACTGAGACACTTATACAGAGTCTTTGAGAGAAATGGATATCCATGAGACTTCATCCAGAGATTCCTACACACAAATAACACAAACACCCAAAACAACACAACTACAATAAGAATAGCAACAACCAAAAAAATCACAAACCCTTACATACAGAACATTTCAGGGACAACAGCAAGACAACTACTACTACTATGACCTCACAGTACCCCACAAATCATCCTCAACTCTCAAACAGACACTATGAAAACCTAAAGACCCAACAGAAACAAATCAAAGATCAGGCGTCATATACCAAATCCAGGGCAACAACTTGAAAAGAACTATGTGGGCCAAACAGGAAAAAAGCTATCTACCAGATTGCATGAGCAGTCCCAGTCCCTATGACCCACAAGGACTCAGAAGAACACAAGTTCGATTTAACCATTGACTACAATTATAACCCAAGGAAAGAAAAGGAAAGAAAATTCCTCAAGGCCTGGTTTTCACCAACCAATCAGTGAATAGACACATTGACATTGACCCTGCCTACCAACACTGAGAGCAAGAGAGCTACTTCAACTGAAATACCGGAAGCAACATTTCAAACAAACCAATCACAATTAAAACCATGCTGAAGATGTTCCCCCGATCAGAGATGAAACTTTTGCGACCTAATTACCAAGCCTAGCTACCAGTCCAAGCTACTAATATTCAAACACATCATGTGGAGGTCATCAAGTCCAATCTCCTGCTCAGGCAGGTAACCCTATACCATTTCGGACAAATGACTGTCCAGTTTCTTCTTAAAAACTTCCAGTGTTGGAGCATTCACCACTTCTGGAGGCAGGTTGTTCCACTGATTAATTGTTCTAACTGTCAGGAAGTTTCTCCTTAGTTCTAGGTTGCTTCTCTCGTTGATTAGTTTCCATCCGTTGCTTCTTGTCCTGCCCTCAGGTGCTTCGGAAAATAGCTTGACTCCCTCTTCTCTGTGGCAGCCCCTGAGATATTGGAACACTGCTATCATGTCCCCCCTCACGCTTCTCTTCATTAAACTAGACATACCCAATTCCATCAACCTTTCCTTATATGTTTTAGCCTCCAGTCTCCTAATCATCTTTGTTGCTCTTCTCTGTACTCTTTCTAGAATCTCAACATCTTTTTTATATCGCGGTGACCAAAACTAGATGCACTTTTCCAAGTGTGGCCTTACCAAGGCATTGTAGAGTGGTATTAATACTTCATGTGATCTTGATTCTATCCCTCTGTTAATGCAGCCTAGCACTGTGTTGGCTTTTTTGGCAGCTGCAGCACACTGCTGGTTCATATTTAAATGATTGTCCACTAGGACTCTGAGATCCCTCTCATAGTTACTACTATTGAGCAAGGTACCCCCTATACTATACCTATACATTTGGTTTTTCTTGCCTAAATGTACTTTTTTCACCATTGAATTTCATTTTGTTAGATAGCGCCCAGTGTTCAAATCTGTCCAGATCCTCCTGTATCCTAAGCCTGTCTTCTGGAGTGTTGGCTATTCCTGCCAGCTTAGTGTCGTCTGCAAATTTGATGAGTTCCCCATTTATACCCTTGTCCAAATCATTGATGAAGATGTTGAAGAGCACTGGGCCCAGAACAGAGCCCTGTGGCACCCCACTACACACTTCCCTCCATGTAGATGTGGTTCCATGGAGGACCACATGCTGAGTACAGCTGGTCAGCCAGCTACGGATGCATCTGGTGGTTATGCTGTCTAACCTGCATTTTTTTATCTTCTCAAGTAGTAGGTTGTGATCTACTTTATCAAATGCCTTACTGAAGTCCAAGTAAATTATATCCACAGCATTCCTCTGGTCCACTAATTTTGTCACTTGGTCAAAGAATGCAATAAGGTTTCTCTGGCATGATCTTTTTTGACAAACCTGTGTTGACTTTTAGAAATGACTTTGTTTGCCTCTAGGTGTTCACTGATTCGTTGTTTGATTATCTTCTCCAGAATCTTCCCAGGTATTGAGGTCAGGCTGATAGGTCTGTAATTTCCTGGATCCATTTTTTCCCTTTTTTGAAGATGGGAACTACATCAGCTCTTTTCCGGTCCTCTGGTAGTTTCCCAGTGCTCCAGGATCTTTGAAAAATATAGTTCAGTGGTTCTGAGATCATATCTGCCAGTACCTTGAGAACCTTGAGGTGTAATCCATCTGCTCCTGGTGATTTGAACTTGTTTAGGCTGGACAGGTGCTCACTTACCATTTTCTTGCCTATCTTAACTTGTGTTTCTATTCTGTTTTTTATGGCACTATTTTTGATAGGTTGGTCTGCTTTTTCCCTTTGTGTAAAGACAGATGTGAAAAACGAGTTAAATAGTTCTGCTTTCTCCCTGTTGCTTGTCACCTTCTTGCCACTTTCACCCACTAATGGACCAATCATTTCCTTCACTTTTTTCTTGTTTTTTACATGTTGAAAGAAGCTTTTTTTGTTATTTTTGACTTTGGTCGCAAGCCTTAGTTCATTTTGAGCTTTAGCTTTCCTCACTTCATCTTTGCAGGCTTAGGCTATTTGCTGATATTCTGACTTAGTTATGTGTCCCTCTTTCCACTTTCTATACTTGTCCTTTTTATTTTTCAATTTACCAGAGAGTTCTTTATGCAGCCATGCTGGTTTCTTTTGAGAGCTGTTATTTTTCCTCTTTGTTGGTATTGTGCTAGGCTGGGCTTTTATTATCTCACTTTTCAAAATTTCCCAAAGCCTCTTGAGTTGTTTTCCCCTGGAGGATTCTCATCAATGGAATTCTTCCCAAACCCTCTCTACGTTTATTGAAATTAGCTCTCTTGAAGTCCAAGACTCTAGTTTAGCTGTATTCTGGTGCTTGTGCTTCCATAATGTTGAATTCCAATATTGCATTATCACTTCCTCCCAAAGTTCCTATGGCTTCAACACCTTCTATCATTTCATCTCTGTTAATGAGAATTAGATCCAAAATGGCTAATCCCCTAGTTCCCTTCTCTACTTTTGGGAGACAAAGTTGTCTGTTAGGTTTGTCAGGAATCTGTTTGATCTTCCACTTGGTGCAGAGTTTGTCTCCCAGTTGATGTCAGGGTAATTAAAATCCCCCATAATTATTGTGATGTACTTCCTACATACCTTAGTTAGCTGACTAGCAAAAAGTTCCTCTGTTTGGTTGGGTGGCCTATAGTATACACCTATGGCAATGTCATTCCCCCCCCCTTTTATATTGACCCAAATAATGTGGAAAGAAAGGAAATAAAGGAAAAAAGGAGGAAAGAAAGAGGGTGGGGGTGGTTGCTGTTGCTGTTGTCGGGGAGAGACCAGGTGAAGCCGAAGAGTGATTTGAGGTTTTAGCTGATTCCTTTCTTTGAAGAAGAGGGAAGGAGAGAGTGAGAGAGAGTGAGAAGGTGGAATTTTATTGCTTTCTTTTGCAGGGGAGATATCCTGAGTGGAAGCAAGAGAGAGAGTGAGGAGAGAGAAAGCCGCTGGGGTTGCTAAATTCAGATTTTTAACAAAAAGGAAAGGGGGAAAGGGTTTTGACATAGACGAGAACTGAGACTTCAAGCAATGACAGAAGAGAAGGAGAGGCTGGTCACTACTGCTTTGGCGACTAGCGGCCATCCAAACTTTTATTACTGTTACTTGTGCAAGTTATAGACATTGTGGGGAATTGCCCTCACAGGATGAGCTGTTACTACAGAGCGCTGACTACCTTTGTTTGTGTTTCCATTGCTGCCTGGAGCCAGGGTTTTCCCCACCCTCTTATTTCCAAATGGTCGTTGTAAAATCATTGACTATTGCTGCTATGACAGCCTGGGGCTGTTAAATACCACCACACATTGACTATCGGGACTAGGGGCTGGTCATCTTTGTTCCTGAAAGCCCCCCTCTTGACAACTAGAATCTGTCACCTCCTCACTTCACATGAGCTCCTGCTAGAAAAGACACTTTGTTAACACCTT
This sequence comes from Crotalus tigris, assembly GCF_016545835.1. Classification (NCBI taxonomy): domain Eukaryota; kingdom Metazoa; phylum Chordata; class Lepidosauria; order Squamata; family Viperidae; genus Crotalus; species Crotalus tigris. The sequence goes on along the minus strand of NW_024100112.1, from coordinate 961,883 downwards.
GGGAGTGCAGCTGTAGAATGTGATGGAGAGCAGCGGGGAGGACCTGGCCTTTGGTGGCCTCTGAGGGGGTAACACTACATACTGTATATATGTCGCTCTCTTTCTGTGTGTTTGTGTCTTTGTCTGTGTGTTTGTGTCTGTGTCTGTCGGTCTCTGTGTCTGTCTCTGTGTCTGTCTGTGTCTGTCTCTCTGTGTGTATTATTGTCTCAATTGTTTATTTAGTTTTAGAAGTGTAAGCCACATAGAGTTATTGTTTGAGATGGATGGCCATAGAAATTGAATAAATAAATAAAATAAATAAATATGCATTGTGTCCATATTTCAGTTTATGCATAATTTCAGATTTCTAAGGCTTTGAGAAATTCTTTAGGATGGAAATTTCAGGGAAGGACTTCAATGAGATTTTTCTTTCTGCTAATTAGAGATATAGAACAAACCTGTGTTGGTAGAAGTTGCACTTAGTATATTTTGTGAGTCTGAGAGTTATAGAAGATAAAGGGTAAATCTAAGCTTGAGTTTAGTTGTTATTGCTGTTGTTTAAATTAGGCTGCAATATTATTTTGGGGTTACTGTTTGTACGTTTCTTTTTATTCTTTTGTTTTTGGAATGTTAGGAAATATGACTATAAATTTTTGTATTTAGTGCAAATGATTTCAGCTGCCTTCTTTGTATCAATTTGGAAAGGCAAAAGATTTGATATGCTACATGGAACCAATTAAAATTAGTGCCTTCTACAGAGAATATGTTTTATAATATATCAAACAGCTTTCCATAGGCTCCTTCATTTCATTGCATGTTATGGCTGCATGGGAACTCCCATGAGTTGTTATTGCTTCAAATTCATAGAGATTTAACCATGTGTTTCCCAAGCTGCATGATAAGTAGAAGGCCATCCTGTACAATAAAAGACCAGTGTTAATATAATGTAGTCATGTACATCATCACCTTGTAGGTAGCTGGTTTTTCTACTAGGTGAGAGAATTTTCATTTCATTTCATTTTCTCCTAGCTGAGAAATTTGTTTCCTTTACAGTAATTTGTGCAAAATGCCAAAGTCATTGAAAAACTGTAATGTGCTAGTGCAGGGATCCTGGACTATGGACTGGTACTGGCCTTTTATGAACTGGGACACACAGCTAGAGGTGAGTAGCTGGCAGACAAGCAAGCAAAATCAAAACCACCACCACCCTTCATGTTACATGGAAAAATTGTCTTTCACAAAATCTGCCAAAAAAAGCTTGGGGACTGCTGCACTAGTGTATTGAAACCCATCAATACATTTTATATTGGGTATAAATCATTTTATATTGGGTAAAAGCAAATAGAGGAAGAGAATAAGAATTACATTTTCTGTGGTATTAAAAGCCAATTTTTAATGACAATTTAGGACAAAACATTATTAAAATGGTAACATTCCAGTATTTTCAATTATTTTCAATAATAAAGAATGAGCTTTGTAGATGTTTTCTGGCAGGACCAGTTCATGGATGATGTGATATTCCTGGTCCTGCTTTATCTTTTCATAATATCTTTCTGGACCAGCTCCATGGTTGGCAATTTAGGGTTTAGCTTGTAAACAATTGTATTTTTAATTCACAATAGGATAGTATGACCACAGGTAGAGCTGATATGTAATTTGGGGGTTGTTATATTCTTGACAATTTCTCAATGAGCAGGTAACAGCTATTGCCAGGAAAATTTTGTACAAATCCATCATTTGAATTCATAGTGCAAGCCTGATTGTGCTTTCTCACTCCTTACAATCCAGTGAATCGGGGAAGTGTCTATCTGAGCTATTTCTGAATATTATCTTTTCTCCCACAGCTTAGAAATGTTTCACCCCATTTTAATAGTTCTTTATATCTCTATCAAGGACATCTTCCTTACTTTTTATACTGTGTGACATTTTTCCCCCTGTTTCTCTCTCTCTCTCTCTCTCTCTCTCTCTCTCTCTCTCTCTCTCTCTCTCTCTCTCTCTCTCGCTCTGTAACATTTGGATGAATGGCTATACAGGTGTTGGTGTATAGATCCAAGCTGTAGGCACTTTCCTCTTGTGGGTTCTAGAAGATACACCTGCAAGGTAGCTGTGCCTTTCAAGTGGAACAGTGCACCTCCTATAAGGTCTGGGCCCACTGGGCTTCCATGGCCATGGGGTAGGCTAGTATACCATGTTTCCTGAGAGTGTTTGAACATATGTTTGTTTTAATTAGTGTTTATGTATTCTTTTGCAGATTCTATTTGTTATTTTTATTTATTTTTAATTCTAATTCATAAACCATCTAGAGTTCCTTTGTGATTGAGATTGCATACAAGATAACAAATAACAAATGCATAAGTAATTCAAGTACATCTACAGTCATGTGAAAAAGAAAATACCCTCTCTTTGACTGCTATGGTTTTATGTATCAGGACATAATAAAATCATCTGGTCCTTAGCAGTACTTAAAAATAGGTAAATACAACCTCAGATGAACAACAACACATGACATATTACACAATGACATCATTTATTTTACAAAAAGAAATCCAAAATACAGAAGCCCTGTGTACTTTCCTTTACACATTATTGTATATTCCTAAAGATTCTGGCATTCTTGGATTACCTACAAACTCACCGTGTCCTGTGATGTGCCATGACATATCGTGACTTTTTTCGCATTGCTGGAACTGGGGTGGGCGCAGCTTCCTCATGATGCAACCACCCCACGGGCCAGCAGTTTGACACCCCTGATCTACATTTTCTAAGAATTTAAAAAATAAAAAGGAAGAAATAAGATTTTAAAAATAATATGGAGAAAAGTGTTACAATGAACAATAATGTGTTCTCAACTCAGCCCAACATTTATTCAATAATTTTATTCAATACTAAGGTTAAAGGCATGTTACTGACATTTTGAGATAATTCTAAAATGAGGATAAGTCATATGGGTAAAGAAAATAACATTACAAGCCATTTTGAGAAACACATGATAAATAAGAAAGGAAAAATAATCCTTAATAAGCATATTAGCCAGTAAGATGACTACAAAGGGAATTGATAGCGGTCCTCAAGTACTTAAAAGGTTTAAATGCCAGAGAGGTAGAAGAATTATGTTAGATGAACAAAGACATAAAACTTAGGATAATAGGATGAAAGTCAAAAAGAAAAGCTCCTGCTGAATAGCAGAAGCAACCTCCTGACTAGAAGATTTATGAGGCTTTGAAATAATGTCCCCTGAGTATTGGGGAAAGTCTCATCTCTACGCATATTTCAGATTTTGCTTGACAAAAAACATGGATAAATGTACAGCAGGCAACTACCCTATATTACCAGGGAGTTCTGGCACAGGGCTGAAAAATCTAGAAAAGCTTTAAAATGGTTTGTGAGTCTCACTGGTGAAAGGAGAGCAATCAGTCTTTTCCACACATTTAGATCATGAAAGAGTCAACAGACAATCTTGTTCAACTATGAAGAATATTCTAGCAGATGCTGAAACATGCTGGAATATTTATGACCAGATCTTAGGGCTTCAGATCCAGAATTCCATAGTCAAAGGTGCATCAAAAAGTGGGAAGTGAAAAGAGCCCTCATAATTAGGCTGGGTGTCAGTTCATCTGTAGACTCACCTGCCAAGGCTGGGCTCCATAAAACTGCCATTTCTTAGTTCAGCATCCTTTCATTGTATTATTTTTTGAAGATTTACTGATGCTAGTTTCCTTGTTTGTATTTAAAAATATATATTGTTCTTTTTAAGATTAAAAGTGTCCTGTCTCTTCTTGCCATTTTAAACAATTCCTGCAGGTACATTTCTGTGCCTTTCAGTAATACATTTATCCTGTTCGTGTATGTCAAGCTTTTATTTTCCTTCTGTCCACCTTGTCCAGAATTATCATTTTAAATACTTGCTACTGTAACAATATTGTTGTACTAGTAGATGACTGGCAGTCTAATATGCCCATACTGAGCTCTAATATGTCAGTGTGCATCTGGGATGGTGCTTCTTTTCAATCCCTAATGTCTCGTAATAGTGTAGCACAAAAGGAAGCAGGAACAGTGAGGTCCTCATAATGCAAGATCTTGATATGTATTGCAGGCTAAGATCAGCAGAATTTTCCATAACTAATATGAAAAATGCCAAGAACTGGATAATTCTCCCCATTTGCACACTGTTTGATATCTCATTATCTCTTGCTATAAAAACTACTGGAAATGTTGTGGCAGTTAAACTGCCTTCATGGGATCAGGCTGCCTAATTAATACATTTTCTGAAAGTCAAACTGTCTTTTCTTTGGCAGAGATTCCCCCCCCCCGCCCCTTTACCGTGCTATGCGCATTGCAATCCACTGGCACCTGCAGGCTGTTCTGCATTTGCAAAAGAAGTTGGTTCTAAACATTTTCTTACAGTCTTAATTTGAAAAACCTCTTTTCACAACATTTGTTTCTTCCTTGAATAACATTCCTACTCTATGCTTAGAATTAGATAGTTAACAGTAACAGCATTTTCATACATTAGATGCATGAAAAAAGAAAGAAAGCTTTGTATTCTACCATTTAAATTGCTGCTCAGTGCAGTCTATGGAAACTGGTATTGATTACCCTTTTTATGCCAAACCAAGTAACTTATAACTCTAAAAAACATGTTCTAGCTAGCTAACTCCCTGCAGTGGAATATATTTGTACATGATTGGCAAAATATGTCTATTAAAAATAGCTGTGCTTGAAGCCTTTAAAATACTTATGAGGAAAAGGCTATTTTGTGCTTTATAGATGGACCCAACCACGAAAAGAAGTTTTTTCCATTTATTTTTCATTCATTCTGCTGATTATTACTAGCACAACAATAAAACAGCAAATACAAGTTTGAACATACTTTCCAGGTTTGCTAGACTTCACAAAGAATACCTTAACGATTATTGTAAGAAGAAAACAAACAAAAATGTACAATGACCTGTATATAAGTAGCTCCTGAAATGGATCTGAAAAGAAAAAGAAAAGAAGAGAGAGAGGGGGGGGGGAGGGAGGGAGGGAGAGAGAGAGAGAGAGGGGGGGGAAACAAATCAAATTAGAATGAAAGGACTTTTCTGAAAGGGGATTGGAAGCGAAGAGAGTGAAATATTAGTACAAATAAATAGCTGGAAACAAGCAGTTTAAGACTTGGAGAGGAAGACAGTATCTACTCTCCTTAGAGACATTAAAATGCCTTTTGAAATCATCAGTACTGTGTCAACTTTAAATTTCTGAAAAAATGTTCAAACAATAAAGGAAGAAAGCAAGATGGAGAGAGGCACCAGACATCAACAATGGTAATTGGTAATTACAGTCCTTTTAAAGGATTGTAAGAATTTCACGCGCATGCTCGCATGCATACACACATACACACACACAGAATTTCTCTATATATGCCTATGTATACATATATATACACACAAGAGACTAACCTTTCAGAGCAGCTAATTGGAGCATGTTTATTTTGAATAGATAAATAAAATAAATCACTCTCTCAAATAAAACCTCACACATTATCCCAGTGGTTTGCAGCATTCCAAAATGAGTAACAAGGAAAGTGAGCGAACAGAGTTGAAGCCCTAATTACATTTTTTAAATTAAATAATGTCAAATCTCTGAATCACTTTTCCTTCAGAAATCTTTACTGCTCATTTAAAGAGATTAAAATTCCAAGAGCAGGAAAAACTACCTGTAATTTTGCATATGGACAATGAATAAATGTCTGAGATTATCTTCAAATGTTAAAAGAGAGCAAAAAACTTATTGATAAAAAAAAACTCAACAGAAGTATTTGAATATATTTAAACACCAGTTGACCTGCAGGTATTATTACAAATATATTTTGGTAGACTAGGAAATTGATAAAATGTCTGAGTCATTGATCTATAATAAAGGATTTTTTTTTTTGCAGAGTAACAGTTCTATGCATAAGATGAATCAGCCTTAATAATTCTAAGCCTTAATAATTTGTTTAGCCTTTAAGTTATTGTATGTGTCTTTGTTGCATTTGCTTTATTCAGTGATATGTTAAATAATAAAAGAAGGCTGAAATCTTTAACAACTAGCTTGTTGATAAAGAAAAGATAAATAAGTTACTTACAGAATATTCAGGTAACAAAATTTGGTTTAATATGAAAATTGTGATGATGATTTCATTGACATTTTACAAAAGAACCAATCAGTGTCATGGTTCCGACAGATAAAACTCTTCAAAGAACTTTGAGGCATTGTTTACCTTAAAGAATCTTTATTAGAGGAGCATAGCATCGGCACTAACATAATCAAAGCCAAAAACTGGATTCCCTCCCCATAGCACATACTATCAAAGCACAATTCCCTCCTCCAATTAACTGTCATAAATCACATTCTCCAATTAGTTTGAAATGCAGGCTTTCCCTTCAGTCCTCCAGCTCACCAATTCTTATCATCTCTTATTTCAATAACCTTGGGACACACACTAGGTCCAGTATTTGTTATGTCTAGCTGAACTCTCATGCACATTCCCCCCCTTCAGCATCATTTAACTTTAGCTCTAACTCTAAAAGTAAAACATAAGAAGAAAATGGTTGCATCTCCAACTGTTGTCAAATTAAAAACATCCGATGTTAGCAGCATTGACAAGGCCAGTTCATTATCACTAATATGTTAACTACATATAGATTTTGTCACTAGCTATTTTTATGATTGTTTGTTTGTCACATTTGCAGGCAGCCTACTCAAGATTAAAAATATAAAAAACCAAACTATTAAAATTATTTATTTATTTATTTTTAAAAAGAGACCAGACAGGGAAATAACAAATCCTGTAAGAACAAAACATGCAATGAGTTCATATTATGTGTTAACCTAACTTCTGGTAGAAGAAATAATGTTTAAAACTTGTCCAAAAGACAGAAGAATTGAGGTTGTCTGGATTTATTGAATAATGTTATTACAATATGCAGTTGTCACAACAATGAAGCTTACCTCCAGGATCTGATCAGATGGCACTATCTGATGGATGGGATGCTGACTCTATCAGATCTTATAGGAACTTATTTGTCTCACAAATAAAAAAAGCCTTATTTATTAGGTTTTTATCTCATCTTTATTATTTGTATAAACAATTCAAGGTGGTAAACAAAAATAATATTCCTGTTTCCTACTATTTCCTCACAACAAGTTTGTGAGGTAGATTGGACTGAGAGAGAGTGACTGGCCCAAGGCCACCCAGCCAGCTTTCATATTATGTCCCTTCTTGATTCAAACACTCTAACATCACCTCATTTCCCAAGAAATCCTCCATCAGGGAACTGAATGACTACAGTTTGGTAGTTCTGACATCTATAGTTATGAAGACTTTTGAGAGGTTAGTGCTGGCCCACCTGAAAGTCATCACAGATTCACTGTTATACCCCTTCAGTTTGCCTACCAAGCAAATAAGTCAGCAGATGATGCTGTCAATATGGTACTGCACTACATCTTGCAAAATCTTGAATACCTGGGGACCTATGCACGGGTCCTTTTTGTAGATTTCAGCTTGGTATTCAATACCATCATTCCAGAAAATCTTCATTCTAAACTGATTCAGCTTTCTTTGCCTCTCCATTCTTGTAGGTAGATTGCTAGCTTTTTGACAGATAGGAAACAACAGTAAAGCTAGGAAAAATTACATTTAGTGCCCAGGCAATTAGCACAGGTGCCTCTCAGGGATGTGTGCTCTCTCCGTTGTTCTTCTCTGTCTATATCAGGCATGTCAAACCTGCGATGTCACATGATGTCATGCAATGTATCGGGATTTTTTCCCCATGGCCGGCAATGGGATAGATGCGGTTTTGGCATGATGCATCTGGCCTGTGGGCCAGAAGTTTGACATGCCTGCTCTATACCAATGACTGCATCTTTTTTTTCCCAATGACTGCATCTTTAAGGATCCCTCTGTTAAAGTACTGAAATTTGTAGATGATACAACAGTCATTGGCCTCCTTTGAGGTGGTGATGTATCTGCATATAGATGGAAGGTTGAACAACTGGCCCTGTGGTAGTGTAGCCAGAACAATCTGGCTTAAAACAGCAGAGATAAGTGGATTTTAGGAGGAGCCCTTCTATTTACCACCTCTTACTATATTCAACAGCATAGTATCAGCAGTAGAATCATTCAATTTTGGTTCTATAATCTCCCAGGATTTGAAATGGACACCTAACATTAGAATCATCATTAAAAAAACCACAACAAATAATATTCTTCCTGTGTCCATTCAGAAAGTTCAGACTGAACAATAAAACAGGACAGATACAGACTCCAACAGATAGTTACAAACTCTTTACATCTGAAGATAAATTGCTTCAACTCCTCCCCTTGGGATGCCACTATAGGGCATGCTATAGTGGCACCTTGTATTTATACTCATAAACCTATTAGTGACAAGTACAACTCATGCAGAAGAAGTATTGCATGGGAATAATCAGGCATAGCTTATCTTCTTGTGCTAACACAATTTGCCTTGCTGGCTGAAACCTCTGAGTGGTCTTCAATACCAGCATCATGTAGATCACAGGTCTCCAGCCTTTTGGGCACCAGAGACCGGTTCCATGGAGAGAGCTTTTTCTGCGGATCGGAGGGTATGTGATTTTGTGTGCTGCCTGCATGGATGAGGCTTTGCTTGTTTGGGTGGACCAGTTGCTGGCATGCCGCAGCCTGGTACTGGTCCACAGACTAGAGGTTGGGGACCCTGGTGTAGATCACATTTCACTAATATAGATAAGATTTTATTAAGGTATAAGTGACTGTAGTGAAGGTTCCCTCATTCAGGAATGAATGCAACTGACATACAAGATGAATTTGTGCAAAGGTCTTTCTTATTGGTGACAGTTTCTGCTTGCTCTCAACTCTCAAGCAGAAGTTGTGAGCACAGAAAGTCCCCCAAATTGCACATCAATTCCATATGGGGAGAGCTATTCCATTCATAAATTGCACTGAAATATTCTCAGGAGTCGTTCTATCTTGCATAGTTGAATTTGGGCCTGTTCCTCCATATCCAATTCTTACTACCTACAGGCACTCCAATAAGACTTTTGACAGCATTACTTAGTCACTCAGAAATTTCACTGAGCGTCATCAGCACACAGATGATAACTAATCCCATATTGATGGATTACCTTACCAAGCAGTTTCATGTTAAACAAGAGCAATGAGAACACTGAGGTCTGGGTCACCTACAAAACAATGGGCTTAGGTTTGTTCTATCTTACCTATCCTATCCTGCTTTGTTAACTCTAACTGGAATTGACCACAGAAGAAGGAGGATAACCATTAGCGGATGAGGCTGCCAATTCCCAAACTTTGCAATTAGCTTAGAAGAGTACTCTATCCTGCCTCCACCAAATGTTTGATTAGTGCTGTTCATTATGAAACTTTCAGATTTTAGTCTAACAATATAACATATGGGTTGTTATATCATCAGGACAGGATTTTGGAACTGAAATCCAAAACTCGTTTTTAAATTCTTAAAAAGTATTTACAGATTTTCAAGTAGAAAAATACACAATACCAGTTCAAAGAGTAAGGTACAAATAAGTCCAAATGCTAAATCACTGTATTATACAGTCTTGAGATGGAAAAATCACTGAAGATGAAACAGAAATCATTCTGGTCCAGCTGTACTTTGTGCACAGATAATAAGACTTTGCTTTTCTCTCTTAGAATAAAAATAAAAGATGACCTTGCTTTCAGGATTCTTCTTTGTTATTTAGTTCTCAAATTCAACTACAAACTATCCTTTTTGCTTCCTAGACTTTTTTCTTGGATAAAACTATTGGATTCACTATTAATCTTTCATTCTATTTTTTTGTCTCCAGCATTCAAACAATCTTCCATAATACTTGTCTAAACAAATCATGTGATTTGCAATACAAAATAAATATAGGAGAAATGATTATAAAGAAGAGACAGTTTGCCACAACCATCAAGTCATTCTTCCACAGACAGTTTCTTCATGTCAGATCTAAGTAATGTGAAGATAGGAAGTGTGTGTGGGGGTGTGTGACTTGTGTACAACTTTGTGTAGTACATAGATAAACAGAATTTAAATTTTGGGTAGCATTAATCTGGCAGCTGTCAGTAGCATTAAAGTTCTAAATAAAATTGGATAGATAAAAAGACTAAGAAAAATAGATTCCATATTATTTCTTTTGCCTAATATTTATTCTTCATGACATAAATCTCAGATCATAGACTCTGGTCTTGTCAATTTTCATTTCTGTGAAATTGTATAAGATTTGGATCTGCTTCTAGTAATGGGAAGAAGAGAAAGAAAGAAGGTAGGACTCAAGCTAGCTTATTAAAATTCAAACTTGCCTGTGGAAAAAAGTGGCAACTGTTTGTGGCTAAAAGCTACAGTATTACCCAAAGGAAGCATTTTAATTTAGTGTTACAAATTAGTGCTGAATTCTTGCTCTCGCTCCCCATTAGCACTAAATGAGTTCATCATAATTGCTATTATTACAAAATGAATTAATAATGATTGGATCAATATATTACTCTACTCTTCATTACCATAAGAATTGTTTATAAAGTCTCACAATTAAATTGACAATTACTGCAAAGACCCACTTAGGGGGAAGGGAATTAATGTCTCTGTAAATGGAACACACAAATAATTTATGAAGGCTTTTCTGTTGCTTGAAAACTGGATACAAAGGGCAGTGACATTCCAGATCTAAGCAGATTTATTGGGAAACTAGTGCTTTTGATTTCTGAAATGCATTCTTTCAAGTAGATTCTGCCTTAGGATGAAAGTTTTCTGCAAACTCTTACAAAACATACGCAAGTACAGAATTCTTCTGTCATTAAAAAAACTGGGAGTTGTCTGATCAGCTATTAATATATTCAGTGCTTTTTTTGCTTTGCTTGGGAGCTCCATGAGGACCAGGATGCCAGGAGCTCTATGGACCTCAGTGAAGAATAGAAGTTCAACCACACAAAGCTGCATTCCTGAAATTGTAGTAAGTGAGACAGGACTCCACAATTTTCCTGTATGCATTAAACTGAAGATAATACTAGCAAGATTAGTTGACTTCAGTTATATTTGTTTGTTTTATATTATGGCAGCTTAATGAACAGATTTAACTGAAAATAATGCTCATGTGTAAGATATACTGCAGTTGTCATCATTAGTAAATTACACATGTATTAATAAAAAAAGTACACTTGGTATGAAGTTCAATTTATTCAACATCAGAAGTATAATGAGCAAAGCTATATACTACACAAGTGCTTTGAATGAGATGGACTAATAGAGCTTTATGCCACCCAAGCAGTATAAAAATTAAATATTTTAACTATTTTTTTTACTTCTTTTTTAATCCTGTAAACCACTCAGGCCACATAAAAATTTTATATATAATTATGTGTAGTATAACTTGTATTATATCCTTTGTTCATATATACTATATTCCTGGGTGGCTTACAGGATAAAAAAGAAGTAAAAAATAGTTAAAATATTAAAAGACTAAAATAATTCAGAATTGAAATATTATTAATAACTATACTATATATTTTGGAAGAAAGTAACCTAGTATGAGCTGCAAGAAATCCATTAGGATAAATCACAGGAGTAAAATCTAGAATAGCAAATTTTGTTCCCCTTTTCAATTATCCTGAGAAACATGATTGATAGACTCATCCGTGTGTATAGAATACACAGATATTTTCCTATCTCGGATCATGAGGACATAGCTATAAACTTGAGATCAGGACATGTGTCCCATTTTTTTATTGATGTGAATCACTTTGGGAGATAATATTTATCTGAAAGGTTAAATCAAATATAAAATAAAGGTACAGACAGAAACTAGGGAAAGAGTGGATGATACATTGCTGCATTGTTTAACAGAATATACACCTTTATTCTGTCGTTTATTTTAAATACACTTGGGCTGGATAGACTCAGTGTAGCTTATGAATGGCAGGGGAAAAAATGCTGCATAACTCTTGATTATATATTCCATAAATAAGACCCATTGAAATTTACTGAAAGTATGCAAGATCTGAGTTTGGATTGAATATAAATTAGAGCATTTTGTAGGAATTTCATAAGCCTTTCTCTGCCCCTTCAATGATTAGAGATATTTTTTCAACAATTTTTGAGCAACAGCACTCTCTCCCCCTGTGTTTAACCATGCTTTATTTCAGTGTGGCCAAGACTGCCTTATGCCTTACCATGTGCATGGGGAGGGATCATAGGGGAATGTACAAATGAACAGCAAAATTTCCTTTCCTTAATCTCAATGGTAGAGATTAGAAGATTAGGAGCATAATGGTTTGCATGATCAGTACACTGGGCTGGAGATTAACAAGTCCATGTTCGAGACTGAGTGCTGCGATGGGGTGGGATGACTTTCATCCCTTGCTCCAGCTCCAACCAGGGACATGAAAAGGTCCCTCAACTGGATGGCCCTTGGGCAATGGTGGTGTCACCAGCTAATCCTTTCAACCTGGAAATGCCTCGATGCTTCTGACACAAGTGCGATACAATCTCCACTCTGGGTTTCAAAAACCTTCACCAAGTTAAAAAAAAACATAATAAGCCTGAATTCAAATATAATTAATAGAAGTTTAACCATTTCTAGCTGAATGAAATTTATATGAAAGTATTTTCATAGATGTTTAGAACATTGTGCATTGATTTGATCTGAAAGAATATTTGACCTTGTGCTCCAAAAACCATCTATGCTGTTCAGGATGGTGGCTTTTGTTTTTCCTAAAATATTGATTCATTTAAAAGAACAAGTCACTCTCATAAAATATTAAAAAGTACTGTATTTTTTAATGTCAGGAATCAAATGTGCAGCAACCCCAGCTCACAGAGACAATAATTATACACACATCAAATACACAGGCTGATAATAATCTGGAATTAAGGAGAAACCTCCTAACAGTGAAGACAATTATCCAGTGGAACAGCTTGCCTTCAGAAATCTCACTGGAGATTTTTAAGAAAAGACTAGACAATCACTTGTCTGAAATGGTATAGGTTCTCCTGGTCAAGCAGGAGGCTGGACTAGAAGACCTCCAAAGTTCTATTCTATTCTATTCTATTCTATTCTATTCTATTCTATTCTGTTCTGTTCTGTTCTGTTCTGTTCTGTTCTGTTATATTCTATTTCATTGGACAGGAAATCATTCCCTAGAAAAATGCATATAATATATTATTTCCACATTCTAAAAATCACGATATTTTTCAATTTATCTACCTTATTTGAAAGATGTGAAAGCAGAAGGCAATGGAAGGGACTGTGATACATTTTAATTTTGGAAAGACAAGAATGAGGGGAAATAGTTTAGTGGATGAATGCTTTTTCTCACTCTCACTCTTAAATTTTTCTTAAAAAATCTAATCCACTATTTATTTGAAATATAAAAGAACCTGAATGCTTATAACTTAGTTTTATTTCTCTTCCCAACTATTCAAAATTATTTTGTGACCATATTCCTTTGCCTATAGACCTATTTCTGAAAGTAATGCTGTCTTTAAAGTTGGAGAATTATGTTGCAAGTACACATAAAATCTTAGAATGCAAGATAGAATAGAGACAGATATTCCAGCTATCTCGTGAACTTAGAAAGTTAAAGTTTCTAAACAACTTCTATTGTTTCTTCTCTTTGATTTTTCTTTAATTTTTTATCCCCTTCTATACAACAGAAAACATTAATTTAAAATTAATTTTAATTCAGAAAATATAAAATATTTCAGTAAGCATAAATGTAATGCTTTGCAATTATGGCAGAAAAAACTATTGAAGCTTTTTATGTCATTCAAAAATGTTTCATATGATTCACTAGCTGCTATAGAAGGCTATTTATATATTATATCTTCCTTCCTTTTCTTGTTATCCTCTTCTACTTATCAATCCATTTTCATAATTTTTGAATCAACTATTATATTGTATGTGCTCCTTCTGTGAATTGCAGAAATCCTCTACATATGATAGAAGAAAAAAATGCGCTTATTTGCAATAAATACATAAGAAATTAGCATTATTTTATTATTATGCTTTTAATAATAATAATAATAATAATGATACAAATACTTAGGTATCCTTCAAGCTGACAACATCAAGCACACTGAAGTCAAGAAAAAGATTAGCGGTGAATACATCAAGAGAGTGAAGAAGATCTTAAAGTCCAAACTCAATGGAGGAAATACCATAAAGGCAATCAACACCTGGGCAATTCCAGTCATTAGGTACACAGCTTGAATAGTGGACTGGACTCAAGCAGAACTAAAAGCAATGGATAGGAAGACCAGAAAAATAATGAATCATGCCCTTCATCCACGCAATGACATTGACAGACTTTATCTACCAAGGCAAATAGGTGGGCGTGGAATGCTACAAGTACATCAGATGGTTGAAGAAGAAAAAATGGCTTTGGAAGAATATCTGAAGAACAATGATGAAGATGCACTGAAATTAGTATATCAGGAAGGCTTACTAACTACTGGAGAGACCAAACTGGCCTACAAGAAAGACCAAATGAAGAACAGAATAGAGGCATGGGAAGACAAAGCACTCCATGGCCAATACGTGAAAAAAATAGCTGGGAAAGCAGATAATAATAAGACCTGGCAATGGCTAAGAGCAGGAAAATTGAAGAAAGAGACCGAGGGACTAATTCTGCTGCACAAGACCAAGCCTTAAGGACAAATGCATATAAAGTCAAAATTGAGAAGACAGCAACAGACAGTAAGTGCCGCCTATGCAAAGAAGCTGAAGAAACAGTGGACCACTTGGTAAGCTGTTGCAAGAAGATTGCACAAACTGATTACAAGCAGCGGCATGACAAAGTAGCAACAATGGTGCACTGGAAGATCTGCAAAAAATATCATTTGCCTGTAAGCAAAAACTGGTGGAATCATAAAATAGAGAAAGTCATAGAAAATGATAAAATTAAACTGCTTTGGGACTTCAGAATTCAAACAGACAAGCACCTGCAACATAACACCCCAGACTTAACAATTGTCGATAAGAAAGACAAAAAAGTCTGGATAGTGGACGTGGCAGTGCCTGGAGATAGCAGAATAGAAGAGAAAGAACTGGAGAATATAACAAAATACAAAGACCTACAAATAGAAATAGAAAGACTGTGGCAAAAGCAAGCAAGGGTAGTACCAATAGTCATAGGCTCCTTGGGTGCAATCCCAAAACAACTGAGCACCACTTGAACACCATTGGCATTGACAAATTTGCTATTAGTCAATTGCAAAAGGCGGCCTTACTAGGAACTGTTTCCATCCTGCGACGATACCTGTAATACCATCAAACATCCACATCTGCCTATCCCAGGTCCTGGGTAAGGACTCGATAGGTAGACAAAATGCCAAATCCAGTCTGAACATCTGGCTGACTGTGCGATGATCCATAATAATAATAACAATAGTAATAATAATAATAATAATAATAATAATAATAATAATAATAATAATAATAATAATAATAATAGTAATAGAGTTGGAAGGGACCTTGGAGGTCTTCTAATCCAACCTCCTGCTCAGGCAGGAAACCCTATACCATTTAGTATATACCATTTAGTGTCCAGGCATCTGAACTTAATATTTAAGCTGCTCATGCCCTGCATTCATGCTAGTGAGGGAAGTTAGCCCAGAGAAGGAAATATTAAAAAGGCAGAAAAATATATTTTTCCTCAAAAGGACTTTTTTAAGACCAAACCTGGCCCCCAATCTATCTCTCTGTCCCAAGCAAGACTTTAGCCCCATACAAATGCAGATGTAAAACCATCAGATAATTGAAGCCAGAGCAATCAAGAAGACAAAAGAGAAGATCTGCATACCCCACCCAAACTCTAGGAGTCATTAGCCCCATCACCTGGGAAGCAGGATATGATAATAGGATTAAACCACAGATATCAAGGCCTAGACAAACACTCAGAAACAGCCTCAAGGTTCATGCCACAGGAACAGGAAACTATTCCAAACAAGGCTAGAGAGGGTATAAAAAACCTACTGCCGATGTGCTCTCTTTTTTTCCTCTCCTCTGCTCCTTCCTGCAAGGACCATCTTTCTGCTTCTTCAATAAACTGTAACCTTCTTCCCAAAGCAGTCTCCGTGTTGCCTATTTATTCCCGGCTTGGATGAACCAGGATGAAGACTTTACTTCTGACACTAGCTTAAGAAAATCTTGTTTGAACTGAAACATTTTGGCAATAAGATACAAGATAGTCAAGACATCAATCTTCCAGATTCTCCCTTTAAACAATCCCCCTGTTCTTTATCCTCCTACCTTTTTATATACAAAGTTAAAGCATTAAGTGTACACATATGCATATATAACAAAACCTTTTTAAAAATCCATACATACTGAGCTTTTGTTTGGTAATTTTTCCTCAGAACTATTCACAGCCATGTTTACCTCTGAATATAACCACTAGTTGCCCATTTTCAAGGGTTGTTTCCTGCCTTAGTTCTTAGTTCAGTGAATCCAGGTTTGTTATGTCCAATTGAAGTTAGTCAGTGTGCAAGCCAGGCTATTAAATTGCACACAGTTAGCCTTAAGACTCCCACTCTGAGTCCACCAGTGTAACATATTCTGGGCTTGGTTTTCTGTTCCCTCCTCATTGAAAACATATGAATTGTAAATTGCCTGAGGGGGCCTGATTCCCTCCCCCTTTGAATTTGCAATGCCACAGAGCAAGAATCAGCCTGGGGAGCTTTACTGAAGGTAGGTGAAGAGGATAGACTCAGTGTGATTCTGAATAGTGTGTGTGAATATGTGCATGTAGCTGCTTCTACAAAACAGACATTTTTTCCCTCCCACCAGACAGAAATCCAAGGTGTTCAGTATTTGGTGTGCCAACCATTCCCAAATGCCATCCCTCCATGAATCCATTCAACTGCTTAATTACAATACAAATGAGGCAAGAAAGAAAACCTTATGATGAGTTTCTGCTCTCCCCCCACAGTCTTTCCCAGTTGTCTTCTGAGGCTTCACATGGGGGCAGTGGCTCCAGGACTCCTTCCTTCCTCTGCAGCTTTCACAGGCATCTGGGGGGGATGGTAGGACTGGGAAGATCTGTTCCACTCTGATTGCATAATGAGTTCCTAGTGGATGTCTGGATTCAAACCCAATTCCATGGCTCAAATGAATGGAAGCAGCATCTGGGTCAGTGTGCTCTGCTTCCAAAGATTGTGGGGGTCATCTGTTTAGAGCTAAAAGACATGAGAACAAGATCTCCCCCCCCCCCTTTCTGGGTGGACTCTCCCAGGAGAGGTCTTGCTTATCAGACAAAGGCATGGAGAATAGAAGATAAGAAATGGAGAAGTAGATGGGAGGAGGCTATCTTGCAAGCAAAGTTTGAAAATACATTACTGCAGTTGTTAAAGAAACAGATAAGCAGACAAAACGGGGACACCACAGATGAGGACAAAAGAGAGGCTGGATTCTGGTAAGAGAACAAAAAGTGGAAAGTCTCACTTCTGAAATTGAAATTTTCAACATGTTAAAGAGGACTTAAGGACTTGCAGTCTGAACATGCTGGGCAGCTTGAGAATGCTGAAAGCTCCAAATAATTTTAAAAGCTTAAAATTTTAAGGTGTGCAATTTGCCAGGGGCAGGAGAGTCTACCTTTTATATCTGTTTTCAAAAATTTTTTAAACATCATGACAGCATTTTGCCCAGTGTTACCAATGCACAATTTAGATAAAAGACCACATTAGAGATTGAAAATAAATGTTTATGTGTTCCAGGATTAGTTCCATAATACCTCATGTTTCAGGAGAATAGACAGATAAAACCCATTTACAACACATACAGAAAATGCACAAATAAAACATTTTCCTCTAAATGAGCGTAAAACATTCCCTCCTGACAAGGGAAGGCAAAAGGGAACTCAATTCTCTTCACTTCACTCTATTTTGTTGGACAGACAAATTAGCATAGAAAGAGAGAGAGAGAGATAAAATCACTATTCCTCTATTTTATTTTACTTTTCTTTTTAAGTACCTTTATTTAGCCAAATTGGTTTCCCAGAAAAACCTTGAGCAAAGCCCTTTATTCACAAATTTCCCTTTATCATTTTTTTTCTTTATAACGGCTAGGATGGGTACTCCGCCTCTCATCCCATGCCACAACAAATTACTTAGAGGGGATCCAGGTACGACCTTCAAGCTACAGCTTCCCATGTTTCCTTCAGATGTGGGTTCAATGGGCTCTAGTCGGGTCTCCCTTGCAACAAAATCCCTACCACACTGCCTGACAGATTTAGGACAAAAAAAAAAAGCGAGGGTCTGGAAGGACTCTGGTTTCCAATGCACAGTAAGGGACCCTCCTAACCTGGGAACACACTGCCATCAGTTTGCAGACAAAAAGATGCCTGAGAGAACCTACTGTCCCCAACCAGCAGGTATTGGCATCTCCTGCCACGGGCTTTTCACAACTTTTCCTAAACAATTTTACCAGGGTTCATATTTTTACTTTTATCTTTTGGATTTAGAGGAGTCTGGGAGGCTCTACCTGATTTTTTCCAAGCATCAACCATGAGCAACTCCTTCCCAGACTTGGGCTTTGCTTACAGGGCCTTACCAGTTGATTGCCCAAATGTGATTCTCTCATTCACTTTTCTATTCCATCTCACACAGCCTCTACCTTTTCTCTAACAAAAGGTCCTGTGCTCTGGCCAAACCCCCATGCTTTCCAGGGTCTGACAGCAAAATCCAACTGTGATTGGGAAAAGGGACTTCTCACTCTATACACATATTTCCGTTGCTCTCCTGGGCTTTAAAGTTAAAATTTAGAGGTAGTCACCTTCTTTCCAAAGCAGCCCTTGATCTCAAGCTCAAAACGTCCTTTACTACTCTCGCTCCAAATGGCAGGGACTAGGAAACCCATTCACAGACACAAGGGGTCTGCTACCAGCAAGATAGGCTTACCAGTCTCAGTCCATTGGAGAGGTTAGCTTAGAGTCCTGGGTGCCAAATTGTTGAAAGAAAAATCTTCATCAGGGTCCAGTCCAAGCTAGGAATAATCAAAATAGAGACTGCTTTAGAAAGAAGGTTGCAGTTTATTGAAGAGGAAAACCAGACAGAAAGATTGCTCTAGAAAAACTGACCACATGGAGCAGAGTGAACTTTTGTTTGGAGTTGTTCCTGTGGCATGAACTTTAACCTGAGACTGAGTGTGCCTTTCTGGTATTCTGATGGTGGTGGGTTAATCCTGTTATGTCCCAACGGTCATATCCTGCTTCCCTGGGCTATGGCTGATGACTGTTGGATTTTTGGGTGTGAAGGATTGTTGATTCTAGGGATCTTTCTTTCTAATCCAGTTTCCTGACTCCAGTCTTTCTGACAAGATTATCACATCTGCATTTCTACAGACCTGGTTTCTGTTTGGGGCAGAGACTTGTGGGGGGGGAAGGGTGTTAGTTTCTGCTTTTAAAATCCTTTGGAGAAATATATTCTGCCTTTTTAATATTTCCCAAAATATTTCTTTCTTTGGATTCTTCCCAAAATGTGAAGGTTATTTAATAAGTCCACCATTACATTACCTGATGTAAAATTATCCAGCCGCCAAACAGTATAAAGACTATGTAAATTCAGTTGAAGGAATGTTTCTGCCCCTGTAAAGTAGCCAATTGGGTTAGCCAATAATTGCTGCGGGTAGTGCAAAAAATAAAAAATTGAAGCATATGCAAAACAGGCAACACTATTAAAAACGGTGTGTGTGGGGGAGATTCAGAACACTTAGCTGATAAAATTAATACTCTGAAAATCTGTTTCAATAATAGATTGCCAGACTTTCTACTGAATACAACAGCAAATCCCTATTCTCCAGCACTTAACTTTCTTACCGAAGTTGTTCATATGCATGACATGGCTAGATTAGTTGGGCCACTTCAGACTTAGTTTAAATGTTAGGCTTTTTCTTCCCACATTTTCAGTCAATGAAAATTCATTTGTTGCCCTCTCTGCCTTGAGTCTGAAGTTTAATTCTCATATAATGTTTTTAGCTCATCTGGGAACTGCAGGAGCCCCATCAGCTTCATTCCTTACACATATCACCTGTTCTATTCTGTCACTTATGAATTCATCTCTCTATAGATTTTTCTGACATAAAGAACCATATATTCTGTGCATTTTCTTGATTTAATCAGTAGATTTTTTAAAAAAAATGAATGTTTATGTGAACGTATCAAATTTGTAATGTAGAATATAAATTAGAATGAAATTGTGATCTGTATACTTTTTATATTTTTCTAATGCAGCTTGCAACTAAAATGAAATTGAATAAAAAGGAAT
Source organism: Crotalus tigris (assembly GCF_016545835.1). Lineage (NCBI taxonomy): Eukaryota > Metazoa > Chordata > Lepidosauria > Squamata > Viperidae > Crotalus > Crotalus tigris. The sequence continues at coordinate 941,610 of NW_024100112.1, read as the reverse complement.
TTAATGCCGAAGAAAAGACAAACCAAAATAAATTATTTTTCCTTTCCTTTTTTAAAAAACCTAAAGACAAAGGGAAACCTCTACTATAACCACTATACTATTGCCCTGGAATGAATGTTTCTCAACCTATTCCTAGCAACTACAGCTTAGCCCTAGACTGATTTTTGACTGTAATTAATATACCTGATACCTATTTAATTTCACTGTTCTGATTCCAAATGATCATCAAAACCACTATATTGTATAATTTAAAATAAATAATAAACAAAATATATCTGAGAATTTACCTTAATAATTTTGTTCATACTATTGGAAAAGCAAAGTTGATTTAAAATGATACTAATCACCATAGTCTTGCTAAGTACAGTAAATACAAGGCATTTCCAGTGCACCGTTTGGGGGCAAAAATATTTCATTCATTAGATCAACCAAGAACAGTGAAATGAAAGATCATTAACTAATGTCCTAATTAAAATAATCATGACTAATTATGGTTATTACACTAATGGGCTTAATTCTCAAGCACAGTGTAAAGATGTCAGAAGGTTAAGAAGCCTGTGACAAATTGATATTTAAAATAGGATCCTATGAATTTATACTAATTTAAGACAAAATATGAATTGCATATTAAAAACTGCTATATGTCAAGATGTGAAATAAGTATATAATGGTAATCCAATTAGAATCAAAATGCTTTTTGATTGGAAATAACAACATTTACTTTCTTTTTCTTTTTAAAGTAATGATTTGGAGGCACATTTAAATATTTGATTATTTGTTATTTATTATTATCATTTATTGTTTTGATTGTTGGTTTGATGTGTATGTGTGTTTATGAATACACACACACACACACACACACACACACACACACTGACATCAAAAAAGTATGGCTATATTTGATGCTGATGGTGAGCATCTCTGACTTATCTAGCTTTATTTTCAATTTATTAACCTTTTATTTTATCCATTACTGACTGCAAGCATTTATTTGAAGACTTACGTTATTACTTGAAGTGTACAGCAAAAGAGATTTGGATTTCATCAATACACTGATAGATACCTGGATCCAAATCCAAATTTCATGTATATATTGAAAGATACTGGAAATACAATGGAGTCAGTATATAATAGCTTACACTTTGAAGAACAGTTATTTTCAAATGACATCTAAGATGCAGAATAGAATCAATACAATGCAAGATTTCCTATTGGCACATCTCCTTAATAATTTATTTTATTTATATAGATTTTCTTATTTTTATAGGGTTAGGGTTAGGGTTAGGGTGGGGTTGGGGTTAGGATTGGGATTTAGGTTAGGGCTGGGGTTTTCCAAGTAACATTTTCAATATTTAGCAAACAGCATAGTATCTGGGTACATATATTCAGTGCTTTTTTTCTAAAAAAAAAAAAAAGGTGCCGGAACTCACACACGCTTTTCCTACCCTACAAGGTTCCATTCAAAAAATGTGCCGGAACTCCGTTCTGGGCATTCTATGAGAAAAAAAGCCCTGCATGTATTTAACTAACAATAATAGATATAGTTAATTATCATAAACAGTATGTTAATTAATCACTCAATAGCCTTCTTCTTACTAATATATATTCAAACTTATTTATCACATTCCTTTCTCTCTGACTCATTTTTCTAGTCATTGATAGAAATTATCCCATGTTCTAAAATATACTGAATCTTCTTTCTCTTTAATCTTTAAAGAGATTTCTGCACACTCTAGAATTTTCTTAATTAGTACTTCTTCAGTTGGTAAATTTTCATTTTTCCAATGTTGGGCAAATACAATTCTTGCTGCTCTTAATATATGTAGTATTAGATATCTACAATCTTTCTCATAGTTGGCTCTTATTATTCCTAACAGAAATAATTCTGGTTTAAAGTCTATTTGTTTTTTAGTCATCTTCTCCAACCATAAATGTATTTTAAGCCAAAATCTTTTTGCTTTAGGGTATGTCCACCAGATGTGATAATAAGTACCTGGTCTTTGTTTACATTTCCAACAGTTGTTTGAAGTATTTTTAAACATTTTTGCTAGTCTCACTGGTGTCATATGCCATCTGTAAAACATTTTATATAAGTTGTCTTTATGTGGCACTGCTTTAGTTAATTTAATATTTCTTTCCCATAAATTTGTCAATTTTCTAATTCTATATTATATCCAAAATTCTTTGCCCATATTATCATTGTTTCTTGTTCTTCTTCCATCTTTAAGTTTAACAGAAATCTATAAACTTTCTAGAACAACTTTTCATCTGTTTTTAACAATAACTGATTAAATTCTGTCTGCTCTTTATAAAATCCCGTTGTTTTCACATCTTTTTCATATCTCGTTTGAATTTGCAGATATGGCCACCATGTTAAATCAATACCTTGTTCTTGTAAATCTTGTCTATCTTTCAATTTTCCTTCCTTATCCAAAATATCTTTATAAGTCTCAACTTTATCGTAGTTAATTAAATTTGGTAAGCAAAAGCTTCCATTGTTGAAAGCCATTCAAGTATCTTAATATAATTTTTTTTTTATTTTTTCCCATTCTGAAAGACGTGCATTCCTTATATTATATGGTTTTGAAAGTATTTATGTATTTTATTCTTTTCATACCACAGAAAGGCATGCCAATCAATTTGTAGGTCATGCCCCTCTAGATACAATAGTCTTTTTATCTCTAAGCATTATCCATTCTTTAAGCCATGTTAGAATAGTTGCTTGGTAGTATAACCTCCAGTCCGGCAATCCAAATCTTCCATTGTCTTTTGCTTCTTGTAGAATTTTCACTTTAATTCTAGCTTTTTTTCCTTGCCAGATGAATTTCAGTATTATTGTATTCAGTTCATCAAAGAAGGCTTTTCCCAGCCTTACAGGGATCGTTTGAAATAAAAAGAGTATCTTTGGTAAGATATTCATTTTCACTGTTGCTATTCTCCCCAGCATTGACAGTTGAAGGTTTTTCCACTTTTCCAAATCCAATTTTATTTGTTTTAACAGTCTTGCATAGTTATCTTCTTTTACTGTCACACATCTTGCTGTTAGGTAGATTCCCAAGTACTTAACTTTTTTAACTATTTGAAGATATTTTTTTTGTTGATTTTTTTGTTTTTCTGCAAGATGGGTGCTGGGGAATGAAGCTTCCGTTCCCCAAGCCCAATTTCTACCAGCTGGGGAGTCCAATAGGACTGAAAGTTGCCCCATAGAGGCGACTAGCAAAAGGGTGAAACTTTGCAGACCAGTGGTAGCTGGCTTGCTTGATCCAAAGGATACCTTGGAACCAGCAGGAAGAAAGGCTAACTGCACCCATGCGGTCTGCCATAAGCAGCTGATCGTTGGAGACAGAGAATTTCAAAGCGGAAGTCAAACAGCCGGCCTGGATGAGACTACTTTCCTTATCTCTCTGCAAGTGGAAATACCAGTTCCATGAAACAGCATTCCAACAGTATTTAAGAACAAAGTTCCTAACTCCAGGGAAGGGGGATTTTCTTTTCTTACCCCTCCCTCCTGAACTATAAGTGGCAGTTTAAGCTTCTGGGAAATTAAAACTGACTTACAGCATTACTGTGAAGCTGTCTGAGGCATAAAAAAAGGTTTATTTGGGAAAAAAAATTGGTTTTACATATCTTTTTTGCTTATTTTTTGTTTGAAAGCCATTGGAGTTTTAACTTTTTAAACTCTTTTAAAGTTTGGTGGGAATGTACATCTAATGACATCTAGAGGAAAAACTGAGAACTATATGCAGTTTGCCCTGATCAGAGTAAAACTTGGCTATATGCCCAGACACTGCTTATCTCAGTGTCCTTGGAATTTAGAGTCCTGAAGATTATGGCTTGGAAAGAAAGACACTTTTTGGATTGCCCTGTCTTACAGGATGTATTATAATTATAAATAAAAACTGTGTTTGGAGTCACTGGACTCCCCTGGATTACAAATATAGCTTGACCTGGAATCTTTATGAGCTGTTTCTGAAAGAGTGAATACCAAGAAAGCCCCTTTGAACAGAACTCTGTGGATTACAAATTTTGGCATTTTTCCTCTTTTTTTCTTTCTTTATTTTTTCCTTTTGCCTTCTGATTTTTTTTATCATTCACTATTTTTATTGTTTACCTCTCCTATTTATTAGGAGCTTATTGGATTATAAATTTTGACTTACTTGGTGGATTACAACATATGAATTAAAGATAAAGATGAGTACCCCAAACTTATCTAAAGTTGGATCTTTTGCTCCCTCTTCAGCTTTTGCAAGTCCAGTCTATCAGAGATCAATTGCTACAATGCTTCAACAAGAAAAGACTGACACCTTCCAAAAAGATACTCAAATGACTCCGCAAGCAAGCCAAGAGGCAATCACTACTCACATGGCAGTCACATTGAAAAACCATGAGGCATTGAAAAGTGATTTTGATAAAATGAACCAAAAAATTAACAATATGGGTTCTCAATTTGAAAATTTTAAACAGATGATTACAGATAATCAACAAAGAATTCAAAAATTAGAAGATAAATCAACCGAGGTTGACCAGAAATTAGAAGTCTTAAAAGATGAAAACCAGAAATTGATGCAAATAAATTGAGAACTAGAAGATTCGATAGCCATGATGGAAATGGAAAAGGCCTCATATTTTTTAAGATTTCAAAATATTATAGAAGATAAGGAAGAGGACCTCTTAGACTTGATAACCAAATTATTGGCAGAAGCATTAGTAACTGGGAAACAGCAAATGGAAGGAGAATTAGACCAGATCTATCGAGTCAACTTAATCTATGCTAGAAGAAATAAAGTTCCCAGAGGAGTGCATGTTAGATTCCTTAAAAGATTTACAAGAGATGAGATTTTGAGAAAAGTAAGAGACAAACCCCTGAAATACAAAGAAAAAGAAAGTGTAGTCCTCAAACAAATTCCTTGGAGAATAAGAGAGTCCCGAAGAGAATATCAGTTTCTAACTAGGAAATTAACTGAAGAAGGAGTGAATTTCCGATGACTGATTCCAGAAGGGATTTTAATCTATTGGGATACAAAAAGATATAGACTGGACATGCCACTTAGAGCAATGGAATTCTTCGACAATCACAGAGTATTTTTGGAAAGAATTGATCCTGAAACAAAGAAACAAGAAGAAATAGCAGTAGAAGGAGCAATCAGACAAAGAGAGGAGGAAGAAATTAAAAACACACATACAGAAGAAGGAGCAAGACCAAGAGATCAGAGACAGATAAGGTCGACTAGAAGATTAAGACCTAGATATAACTAAAAGAGATGGAGGAGTGTGGCATTTTGTCAATAAATATAAATGGACTAAATTCGCCTTCAAAAAGGAGAAGAATCTTTACATGACTACAAAAATTAAAAATGGACATAATTTGTCTTCAATAAACACACATTAAGAGACAACATTATAAATTGTTAGAACAACCGAAAATTGGTAAATTTTACTTTGCATTAGCACTTTAAAAGAAAAGAAGAATAGCTCTATACCAGTGTTTCTCAACCTTGACAATTTTAAGGCATGTGGACTTCAATTCCCAGAATTCCACAGCCAGCATTGCTGGCTGTGGAATTCTGGGAGTTGAAGTCCACATGCCTTAAAATTGTCAAGGTTGAGAAACACTGCTCTATACATTAAATAAACAATGCACCCCAAACAAATCTATGCAAATAAAGGGAAGAATATTAATGGTGGAAATAATAATGGATCAAAAACAGATACTGATGGTAGCAGTATATGCACCAAATGATAAAGAAGAACAATTTTATCAAAACCTATGTAAAAAAACTTATCAAAATCTTTGTATAATGGGAGACTTTAATGCAATAGCAGATGGAACTTTAGACTACAAAAGTGATAAACAAGGGGAAAAAGGAGGAAATATATTACCAAAAGCATTTTTAAAAATGACAGAAGAACTCTGCATTCAGAGAAATCCAAAGAAATCACAATATACATTTTATTCAAATAGACATAAATCATGGTCTAGAATTGACATGATATGTGTCACACCTGTCCATCATCGTCCAGATCGTCCAGAGGAAAGAAATCCAGGAACACAGGAATGAAGTACAAGTAAGGCCTTTAATACCTAACAAACAAAGTCAGCACTGGGAGTGGTTTGCTCCCAGTGCTTCATATAACAGTGCCACGCCCAAATCCTCACCCTCCAAGTGCTAACCACCATCCGCCCATTTGCCTTTAAAGTTCTGTTTGTGTGGCTCTGCCCTTCCTCCAGTTCAGCTCCACCCCATTGTCTGGCTTCCTGTTTGTTCTGGATGGAGCCTTCTGCTGGTGCGCTGCTCTTCCAGCTGCTCCTCCCGTACTGGTAAGTCCAACTGTGCCTCGCAGCAGTCTGTGCCCTGCAACATCCCCCTTTGTCCAGCCGTTTGTGGTGGTGGGCTGGCCCCTTTGCTGCCTGGCGTTGGCCATAGAGCCTCCATGCTCCGGCCAGGCTTGGGGATACCTCGTCAGCCTCCAACAATCAGCTGGCTGGCAGGGTGGCGAGGCATGCATCTTGCTGGTGCAGACCAGCTGGGCTCAGCAGCATCCCGTTGGCCTCCGCCGATCAGCTGGCCAGCAGGGTGGCGAGACTCGGGTTTTGCAGATGCTGACCAGCTGGGCTCAGCAGTGTCCCGTCAGCCTCTGCTGATCAGCTGGCCGGCAGGGCAGCGAGACTTGCTCTCTTCCAGTGCTGGTAAGGATGAGGAAGCATGCGGCGGCAGGGCTGTGTGCAGCAGTGGCAAGTTGCACTCTGGAACACCCCCCCCACTGGTGACTGGCAAGCCCCGTGGGGCTTGACAATATGGACATCTTTGGAACTTAAAACAATGATACAAGAAGTTGAGATAGAAACTAAGTTTGGGCAGACCATAACCCAATAAAGATGACTGGAGAGGGTCTAAGAAAAAATTAAACTTGAATTCCCCCTTTGGCTGTTCCCCTTAGTCCATTGCGTTGTACAATCAACTATGCTTTATTTCTTATGGGAACTGCCTGGATCGTTCAAACACCTGTGCATTGTGTGCTTGAAGGGGGGAGCAGACCTCACAATCTGCAGATGGATTCTTAGCATTCCATTTCCACTCCAAGTGATTCAATCCCCCCTCCCAAATGATGTCAAGTTGAGAGCGGAGAAGAAACTAGGTGAAAAGTCAATTACTCCTTACATGCTGGCCCCCAGAAGAACAATACATTTGGAATGAACACAGAAATATAAAAGCATAAACAATTTACCATTTACAAAACACTGTTTTACTTTGGTCATTTAGGGTACCTGGCATGAAACATCTTTATTAGTTTAGCTGCTTTTACATCCTTTGCCACCACCCATTCTGTGTCTGCTGGACCTCTCTTGCTTTCCCTAGTGCCTTGCACATTGTAACCCATGTGGAAGTCCATCCATTCCACCTGTGTTGCAAACAACAGGGTCCAGCGGGAAAGCTTAGCATGGCTATAAGCTCAGCTCCCATAATCACCTTAAAAGGGATAAGTCTTGTGCTACTATGCACCAGGTTATTGTAAGTGACCTCAGCAAATGACAGCAGCTCAGCCCAGTTAGCTTGGTTATAATTTATATAACATTGCTCCACCACTGAGTTAGCTTATTCTGCCACCCTGTTAGTACTAGGATGAAAAGCATAGCTAAGTCCCTGGGATGAGCCTATTAGGCTCACAAACTCCCTCCAGAACTTTGCAGTAAACTGCATATCCCAGTCTGAGATAATCCTCTTTGAGACTCCATGCAGTCTGTAAACATGCTGCATGAACATTTTTGCTATGTGCTGGGCTGAGAGGAGCTATGGGCACAGTTTGAAATGTGCCTGCTTAGAGAACAGGTCAACAACAGTCCATATTACAATATTCCCCCCACTCTCTGGAAGCTCGACTATGAAGTCCATGACTATCTCCTCCCATGGTAGGGTTGGGTTGTCTACTGGTTGCAGCAATCCAGGGGTATTCCCTCGTAAGTGCGTCACAGATGTGCATACAGGGCAACTCACCACATAGAGTTCTATGTACTTCTTCACCCTTGGCTACCAAAATGTGTTTTTATAAGGTGCAGGGTCTTTACAAATCCAGAAGTGCTCTGCTGGTTTCGTGTCATGACTTCTTTGTAGGACTATGTTTTTCTGGCTGCCTGGCTGGGAGATACACTTCCACGCTAAGCCTTGCTTCAGCATCAAGTCTCTCTTATGCTTTTGGAACCACTCATCCTCTCCCAGGGCTACTCTTAATCACTGGATCAGTGAGTTCTTTCCTGATCGAGGGGGTTCCTTCTGTGACAGTCTCACATGTACTGGTGCTGCAAGTTGCTTAAAGGGGATGATAGAGTTAATTATCTCTTTCCTAGTGCTCTTATATTGAGGCAGGAACAAGAGAGCATTGGTGATGAATTTTTTTTCCCCTGGCAAATAATATAAGATGAAGTTGAATTGCATGAAGTGTTGATCCCACCAGACCTGCTTAGGGGATAGTTTTTTGGGGGCCTTTAGTGCTTCCAGGTTCTTGTGGTTGGTCCAAACTTTGAATGGGATTTTACCATCGGGTAAACTTCCCTCTTGCTGTCATTCTTATAAAAGACCAAGCAAGCTTATCAGAGGTCGGAGTTCCCTCCCTTTCACTGGACTAGGGAGAGACCTCCATGACCTGCTGCAAAATCTGGGTTTTCTCTTTTGCTTGCCAACATTTTTTTTTCCCTTTTGGCTGGGTTGGGGTCCATGCAGATGGATGCCAAGCTGGACAGTCAGCCTCATGGTGGCCTTCCTTGTCACATCAGATCTAGTTCCAAGTTAGTGGCCATCTGAGGTTGTTAGACACCTCCAGGGTAAGCAGTTGTGGTACAGTTCCCAGTTCAACCCATCCCAGAACTGGTAGACCAGCAGGAGCTCAGGCCATTCTCTCAAGCAGGCCACCAGGCTGAAAAACTCTCAAATGTACTCTGCAACTGGCTGCTTCCCTTGTCAAATGGAGTGTATCCTGGCTTCTGCACAGCAGGTTTCTGGGGTCATCAAATCTGTACTACAGCTCCTGCATGAGGATGTCCACATTCATCAGCTCAGAGGCTCATTTATCATAAAGAGACACCAACCACTCACAATATCCTCTTCCAAGTTCAAGGTGATAGTATCCACACAGAAAAGTTCATCAGGGTGCAATGCACTGTACCGCTCCAAGTAGTTCCCCACCTGAGTCAGGAAATAGGCTAATCTTTTGGATTGGCTATCAAACTTTGCCCTGAAGGGGGGAGATTCCAGTCTTGCCACACCAGCAACTGGCCCCACCACTTGTGAGGCCACCTGTGCAGAGGCTCCAGTCACTACAGGAAGTAGAGAGGCCTTCCCTGGCCCCATTGGAGGGATGTTTGCCATTGCCCCTTGCTATGTGGTCCTGTCACCCTGAACAGGCTCGACAAAATTTGCTGCCACAGAGAATAGTGGAAGAATGGTGAAGCTGCTTGGCAACCTCAATCCTGGCTCCCATCATCATTGATCATGGCAAGATGGAGCCCCAGACCTCCAGCCCACTGAATTTTTCTCTGAGCTGTTCCAGTGAATGACTATGGATGAATGACTGTGGAAACCTCCATTCTGCTGGCTCTTCCCACTCAGATGCTCCATTTGTTTCTCCGTAGTAGTGGATACTCTACCTCCACTGCCTTCCTCACATTGCTTGCCCACTGCCCCTTTGGCCCAGAATAAGGGGCTCCCAACAACATCTCTCTTCTGTGCAAGGGTGACTGCTCCAGTTTCTCAGTCTGCTGCTTGGGGTATGTGCTACTGGGCTGATCCCCAGGTCCCTTTTGGGCTGCCATCGGCACCCCTCAGCTTCACCCAGCTTCACCCCACCATCCATCTTCTTGCTGGCTGCTGACATCCTGATATCGCAGCTCTCCTGGAGGGTCCAGTGTAGGATGCTAAGAAAAAGATACAGGCATGTCTTGAGCAGAGGTTTGAAGCTGCAGGACACAGCTTGACAAACTCTGAGTTTATTCCTTCTTATATACTTTTTACATACATAGGCTTTGCCATTAACTGCTGACATTTTACATTTAGAAGTTTAACCTTTAGCTGTTGACATAAAGTAATTGAAAAATTCCTTCATATAAGCAATTATTTTCTAGTAACATATTACATGGTCAGAGATCAGGTAAAGACAAATACAGGTAGATGAAAGACAGGAAGAGATAAAGATGGGAAGAGATAAGGGAAGGAACTAAGCATATTATCTGTTTAGGTAGGTAAGATATTAAATCAAGAGGGGGTGATCTTTTGACTGCTTCCTTGAGACAAAGGGTATCAAAAGGTTATGAGGTTTGTGGGGGGGAAAGCATGGCAGTTTGCTGCGCGTGCAAATTCCCCCACAGTCCAGATAGGCTGCAGTAAGTCAGAACTAATTTAATGTCAAATTTCCAGCTAGCAAACCAAGAAAGGAACTCCTGGAACATTGTTTTTCCCAAAAGTAATATTTTTATTGAATATACTACATTGGCACAAAAGAAGTAAAACAGCTTTGAATTTCCTGCTCAAAAATCCACATAATTAAACTTGAATTCCCCCTTTGGCTGTTCCCCTTAGTCCATTGCGCTGTACAATCAACTACACTTTATTTCTTATGGAAACTGTTTGGATCATTCAAACACCTGCACAGCATGTCCTTGAAGGGGGGAGCAGGGTCTTATGATCTGCAGATGGATTCTTAGCATTCTAATCGTACCTCAAGTGATTCAACCACCCACTCCCAATTTTTATCAAGTTAAGACTGGAGAAGAAAAAATAAAGGTCTAAATAAATTTAGAATATTGAAAATTTACAATAAAATTTTGAGAATTAATTAAAAAGAACAAATAGCTTCTTATGGAAAATAGTTCTTTCTTCCTTTTTTTGAAACATAACAAAGATAAATATTTTATTGTTTTTAAAAAAAGACTAGAGGGGATTTTAGCCAGAGTGAGAAAAATTTACAGACCTACCTTATGCGCTAATCAACTGGGATCTACAGAATAAGGGACATTATTATATCATGGAAAATATTAAAGAACACTTTTGAAGACTAAAAACAGAAACTAATAGATATGATGTCATACAATGGTGCCTGTGGAAGCTTCAGAGTACAAGGTTTATCTGTGGGTTGTCACAATGGCATAAAATTTCTTACATAGTGTCTTTGCAGTGCTTCATGATCAACCTCGAGATCTCTTCCCAGATTTCAATACATTATAGAACAACTGGTAAGGCATATCATAGTCATCCATTCAGATGAAGTATCCCATCTATCTTATTTGGGCTCTGATAATCAGGGATTCAATACTGGTGGACACAGCATGATTCACAGCCTGCATTTATAAAGAACAGTATGACTTTAAAATTTCTAGGCACACATATTATTAATTCTTTCTGATTCCCTCGCCTGAATTTTCTTTTCTCTTTTCTAGTTTTTTGTTTTATTTTTGCCTCAGCTGGCATTTTTATTTGTGATATTTGCATTTCTGCTTAAATGTTCCCAGCTCAGTTGGGAATAATCTAAACATTATATCTTCTGCCTGATCAAAGACTTTTAGTAATAATACATTTATGATCTTGGACACTTTGCGGAATAATTTCCTATTGTTCCTTCCAAACAATATTTCTGCTGAAGTATTTAATTCTCAACTGGCACTTACCTTTTAAATTGTGCATTTAATTCTTCACTAATTGCTGTCAATATTTATGTTGTTGAACTTTTATCTGTTGCATGTTGTATAATTGCTACCATTAGATATTCTCCCATAGGCTTTCTACTCAAATTCATAAACTACACTAGTATTGTAGTTTTTCAGCAAGACTCAAGTATTTTTAAAGCTATTGTTGAGCAATATAGCACTTGATTTAAACTTTTAAATGTATAATTTGAAATGAAATCAGCTGATTAATTACAGTAACTGAATTATGCACACTTAAAAAAATAAAACATTTTATCCTGGAGAAGACTCCTGTGAGTCCCTTGGACTGCAAGACGTTCAAACCGGTCAGTCCTAGAAGAGATCAACCCCGACTGCTCTTTCGAAGGCCAGATCCTGAAGTTGAAACTCAAATACTTTGACCACCTAATGAGAAGGAAGGACTCACTGGAGAAGGGCCTAATGCTGGGAAAGATTGAGGGCAATAGAAGAATGGGACGACAGAGAATGAGATGGCTGGATGGAGTCACTGAAGCAGTAGGTGTGAACTTAAATGGACTCCAGAAGATGGTAGAGGACAGGAAGACCTGGAGGAACGTTGTCCATGGGGTCGCAATGGGTCAGACACGACTTCGCAATTAACAACAACAAAAAAAAAATTGTAAAAATTCTAGTTTACTATTTTAGCTTTCACTTTTCTATAGAAACCCATACAATATGCATTTCCATAATGAACTGTGTAATATATGCAGTTACTCTCATGCCAGACAAATCTTATTGCATTCTTTGACCAGGTGACAAAATTAATGGACCAGAGGAATGCTGTGGATATAATTTACTTGGACTTATTAAGGCATTTGATAAAATAGACCACTTTAGAAAAATGTGGGTTAGACAGCACCACCACCAAATGAATTCGTAGCTGGCTGACCAGCCGTACTCAGCATGTGGTCCTCAATGGAACTGCATCTACATGGAGGGAAGTGTGTAGTGGAGAAAGGAAAGAGAAAGAGAGAAAGAGAGAGAGGGAGAGGAAAGAGAAAGAGAAAGAGAGAGAGAAAGAGAGGGGGGAGAAAAGGAGAGAGGGAGAGACAGAAAAAGAGAGGGAGAGAAAGGGAGAAGAGAGAGGGAGAGGAGAGAAAGAGAGAGGGAGAGGAAAGAGAGAAAGAGAGAGAGGAAAGAGAAGAGAGAGAGAGAGAGAGAGAGAGAGAGAGAGAGAGAGAGAGAGAGAGAGAGAGAACAGAGATAGAGGGAGAGAACTCATGCACAGCAGCCTCTATTTCTTTTTAATTAAACTCTTCAATCAAGCTTTGCCCCCTTGTGTGCACGCATGTGTGCACGCAAGTTTTATGTCTCCCAGTGTTTTCTTTTCTCTGAGAAATGGGTCCAAGTGGCTCTTTGGGTGTTTAAGGTTGCAGACCCCTGGTATAGATGGTACCTTGCTCAATAGTAGCATCTTGGAGTCCTGGTGGACAATCACTTAAATATGAGCCAACAGTGTCCTGCAGCTGCCAAAAAAGCCAACACAGTGCTAGGCTGTATTAACAGAGGGATAGAATCAAGATCACCTGAAGTGTTAATACCACTTTCAATGCCTCAGTAAGGCATCCAGTTTTGGTCACCACAATATAAAAAAGATGTTGAGACTCTAGAAAGAGTACAGAGAAGAGCAACAAAGATGATTGGGGTCTGGAGGCTAAAACATGTAAGGAACAGTTGCTGGAATTGGGTATGTCTAGTTTAATGAAGAGAAGGACAAGGGGTGACATTATAGCAATGTTCTAATATCTCAGGGGCTGCCACAAAGAAGAGGGAGTCAAATATTCCCCAAAGCACCTGAAGACAGGACAAGAAGCAATGGATAGAAACTAACAAAAGAGAGAAGCAACCAGAACGAAGGAGAAATTTTCTGACAGAACAATTAATCAGTGGAACAATCTGCCTCCAGAAGCTGTGAATGCTCTAACACTGGATGTTTTTAAGAAGAGACTGGACAACCATTTTTTCTGAAATGGTATAGAGTTTCTTTCCTGAGCAGGGGATTGGACTATATTATCTCCACGGTCCCTTCCAACTTTATTATTATTATTATTATTATTATTATTATTATTATTATTATTATTATTATTATTATTATTATTATTATTATCTCCAATCATTGAAAAATTTGCTTTCTTTCATGTCGCCTCCCCAAAACAATTTCTGGCTGGGTACAGGAAATGGTGTATTACAATATTCTTCATGGAGATAAAATTTGAAAAATATTAAATTGAAAAATAATTGAATAATCATGCTCACTTTTGAAAATAAACACATGCTAAATAACACAATGAAAATGATTCTGCATGTTTCTTACTATTCATAGGTTTTACCAGCTGAGTGATTTAAACAGCATTTATTTTACTTATATGGTTAAAAGGTATATATTAATATATACATATTTTTTCTTTTATTTGTTATACATATATCAGCATATATTAGCTTAAATTATATATAAGCAAATATAACTTAATAATACCAAATGTAAATACTAGATCATACTGGAAACTAAGACCGTGTTGACATTCCTATCATATGTTAGCATTTTTGTGTAACCCTGCAAGAGAAGGTAAACCAAAGGGATAACATTTATATAGCCTAGTATCTCTACTTGACAAAACCAAATTCTTTTAATTTAGTTTCATACTTTTAATTATCCAACTATCAAAAGCATTATTTAATAAAATTACATCACTAGAAAGTGTTTTATTCAAGAAGAGAAAATTGAGACCAGTTTTTTATCTTAATTCAAAAGATTCTTAAATTTAAAACTGAAAAGAGAAGTTTTTCTTTCATGTTTTATGCACAAAGTGCTTGAAAGAAAATTTGGAACGTTGTTGCTATACATGCTGACAGTGAGAAAAAACATAGAAAGGGACATTCATTCTCTCAATGGAAGAGTGAACGACAAAGGTAATGGAGTTGACAAGATGGCAAAATTGATCATTAAAGAAAAAAATGTCTAGTTTTGTTTCTACTTGGAAACTGCTTCTGAACTTTTTGCTCAAAACTGAGCAAAACTGTGAAACTTTGATTTAGATTGGTTTTGATCTTTAGAATGATTCTGTTGTCATAAAAATGGTTTTAAATGTTATGAAATGTGAAACAAAAAGTTGATGTTGCATTTTTTTTCCTTTTTTGTACTCTATTACTGTATTGAATATATATATTTATATTCTTTCTTTTTATTTATACCTTTGTCTTTCTTTCTCTCAGTTTCTAGCTTTTACTTTGTTTTGCATTTTTATCTTCTTATTTAATAATTTTTTTTTAAAAAAAGAAATGCTTCTTGAATTACAAAGATTCACACTTTCCGGAGTAGGTAAGTGAGGAAGGGACAATGATGGGCTTTCCAAATTAATCATTTACCTTAGATCTTATACTCTATGAAAACCTAGCTGGAGCTTAAGGAAAAGAGGAGAGTAGAATGGGACATGAAAACAATGAAAATAATGTCTTCCACTTCTTCATTCCCCCAAAGATCTGTCTTTTTAAAGAATGGAAAGAGCTGTGACTTCCACATTCTGTATAAAATTTGGTGGTTTTGATTATTAGAACATCCTGTACCATGTGAGGCATGTTCCCTATCTAGTTCAATATTCCATTTATAAATATGATAGCTGTATGATAGAGCATTAGAATCAGAATCAAAATAGAGCTGGAAGGGACCTTGGAGGTCTTCTAATCCAGCTCCCCTGCTCAAGCAGGAGATCCTATACCATTTCAGAAAAGTGACTGAAGTCACTTAAGTCTCTTCTTAAAAACTTCCAGCACACCCACATCTGAAAAATAACAACAATAACAATAACAACAACAATAATAATAATACTAATGATGTTTAATAATGTCTTATTAAACTAACTTTTTAGGATATTTTTGTCAAGTCGCAGCCAATGGTAGTCTTTCTTTTAAATATTCTCTTCTCTTTGGGAAAGATTTTTATCATTTCTTATTCTCTTATATAGAATTCTTATTATTCTGAGCCTACTGAATAGAAATCACACTCAACTATTGATGCACTCAACTCTTTTTCCTATGATATTTTATAACTACTTGTCAAAGAAACATAAAATGATTTAAACCTGTGTCAAAAAAGAATAATAGTCTTATATATGCTTTAGTCAATTATAGACTTGTTGGAGCAAATGGTGCCCACATGAATAGAAAACCAAGTAAATAGCAATTACTGAAAATGTTATATGTATGAACAAAGGAGAGCAATGAATCATACTAGGAAAATTCATTTGATTTGTTTAAGCAATTTTGCTACCATCAAGAAGCCAGAAATAGCCATAAGTATCAACCTCATTTATCTATTAAGGATAATGAATAAAATAAAAAAACAAATATTGAACACATTTGATTCAAACTTCCATTAAAAGTTGCTTGAAAGATGATTCTCACTGAGAAATTAATTCTTGCTATGTGGAAACAACTGATGTACGTAGCTAATATTTTAGGCTTTGTTTTTGTTTTGTCAAATTGTACAAAGTTTTCTCACATTGTCAAAGACACAGGCATAACTAAACCTTACTGTCTGAAATATTTCATTGGAAAATTCTGGGCCTTATTCTCAGGAAAGAAGGTTGCCATAGGGAGCTATCTAACAAAATACTGCTAATTCAGACTAAATTCATATGCCATGCCTGGGTGACATGGGGATATTCATGTTGGTGCTTGACCTCTCTGGAAGCTTTTCTAAAGATAAATCTAGTATTATGCTGAAAAAAAAGTTTATGATTTCTTCATTGAAGCATAATCACAGTCACATGGAATCTGGGAAGAAAATCTGCTGCTACTTTATATGTATTAACCAAATAATATTTAAATATGCTTTAAATATACATATACCCATATACATATACCTGTAACCATATGGGTGTGTGTGTGTGTGTGTGTGTGTGTGTGTGTGTGTGTGTGTGTGTTGTGTGTGTATGTAGGTCTTTGGTTATTCATGTTATTCGAAGCCGAAAACACCAGCCTGAAGATGATGAATGGGACCGTCAAAACATCGCCAAGACACTTCCAATTTTACATGGGAGAAAACCCAAATAACCAAAGACCTACATACAAATACCCGCAAAAACCTCAGAATAAATACACCCAGGAATTACTCTTTATTTTTACCGTTATTTTTAATTATTATGGAAGAGCAGCTTTGCTCGTTGCCAGGAGGTGGGAGAGACTGGCCAGCCGTGTTGCAGATAACTATTGTAAGCTCTCATTCCTACATAATTGTATTAAGGAGGATCTTCCTCCTAAATCATTGAAAATGAAACCCATCATTGACTCATTGGAATGCCGCAGGGCGATTCGTCAGTTCCAACATAGAACTATGCAGGTACTCATTAATGACCTGCATAGGCGAAATAACAACATGACGAAGTGCATTCGAGATTATCGTGAAAGGTGCCGTGCAGAGCTGATGAATCAGCACTTCCAAGGATTGGATCAGCATATCCGTTGGGTTGCCAGGAATGTGAGCCAATGTGCTACTAACAAGTTTCATAGTAGAACTGAGGTACTACGCAGTTCCCATATGGTTAATCCACCTGATAGACTGGTATACAATCTATCCATCAGGTCATTGACTTCAACCCAGCTCACCTTGTTACAATGTGATGCAAGTTATAACTTGTCAGATGCTCATGCCTTGGACTTTGTAGCAGCGTTAGAGCCTGCCTTGCATCACGTCAAGATGAGAGAGGATGTAAAAGACTCCATTAGACATCAGGTGACGGAGCTCCTCATAAATCATAGGCAACACCAGACTCTATCAAGGGAGGAGTTGGAGGCTGTGGCCCAACTCAGAAAGGATGAGGCTACCCTCATATTGCTGGCCGACAAAGGGAGGGCCACAGTTGTTGTGGACAGAGCGCACTATGTTAACAAGGCGTTGGAATTACTCGGTGATGTCACAGCTTACAAGATTGTAAGTGGGGACCCCATGACGACCCTTAAGAACCGTGTCAATAAAATGCTTAATGCCCTTAAATGCAGCAAGAGGATAGATTTATTTTATTTTATTTATTTATTAAAATTTATAGACCCCCTCACTCCCACAGGACTCCGGGCAGCTAACAATAAAAACACAACATAACTTAACAAAACAAACAATACAATAACATTCATCCAGGGGTCAGATTTTATAAACCCCAGGCCTGCCGGAAAAGCCAGGTCTTAAGCAGCTTGCAGAAAACCAACAGGGTGGGAGCGGTCCTAATCTCTGGGGGGAGCTGATTCCAAGACGTGGCGCCATCACAGAGAAAGCCCTCCCCCGCGGCCCCACCAAATGGCACTGCTTGGCCGACGGGACCTGAAGGAGGCCCAGCCTGTGGGATCTAACTGGACGAAGGGAACTATGAGGTAGTAGGCGGTCTCGCAAATAGCCTGGCCCTGAGCCATATAGAGCTTTAAAGGTAATAACCAACACCTTGAATTGGACCCGGAGACCAATAGGCAACCAGTGCAGCTCACGGAGGATAGGTGTAACATGGGTGTACTGAGGAGCACCCACTATCACTCACGTGGCTGCATTCTGGACCAACTGTAGTCTCCAAATACTTTTCAAGGGTAGCCCCATGTAGAGCGCATTGCAGTAGTCCAGACGTGAGGTGACAAGGGCATGAGTGACTGTAAGGAGAGCCTCCCGGTCCAGGTAGGGTCACAACTGGTGCAACAGACGAACCTGTGCAAAGGTCCTCCCAGCTACAGCTGTCAAATGATGTTCCAATTTCAGCTGTGGATCAAGGAGGACACCCAAGTTGCGAGCCCGCTCCGAAGGGGATATATTTTCCCCTGCTAGAGTCAACACTGGATAATTAACATGATCCTTGGGAGGCAACATCCAAAGCCACTCGGTCTTGTCAGGATTGAGCCTGAGTCTGTTAACCCCCATCCAGACCCTAACGGCTTCAAGGCAACGGCCCATCACATCAGCCGCTTCACTGAGAGAGCTCAGGGAAGAGATATATAGCTGGGTATCATCAGCATACTGATGAAACCTCACCCCATGCTGTCTGATGATCTCACCCAGCGGCTTCATGTAAATGTTAAATAGGGGGGAGAGGACCGACCCCTGCGGCACCCCGCATTCAAGGGGCCTCGGGGTTGACCTCTGCCCCCCCGACCAGTACTGATGAAGATACTCTTGCTAGGATACGCCCTAATGACACGGCGGTGGCCAGGTTTTACAGGCTTCCCAAAGTCCACATGGAGGGTGTCCCACTTTGACCCATTGTGTCGTTTAGGAACACCCCGATGTCAGGCTTGGCCAAATGGCTAAGTCATCATATTGGCCATTTGGTCAATGATAATTATACCACTGTTAGGTCTGCAGAGGATTTCTTGGATAAAATCAGTAACCTGAGGATAGAGGATGATGAGGTGATGGTGTCTTTTGACATGGTCTCCCTCTTCACCTCTATCCCAAAGGATTTAGCTGTCAAGACGGTTAAGGACCTACTTTATCTCAGGGGATTAGGAAAAGCACCAGGACTCCCTTTGCCCTGACGACCTTGTGGACCTCTTGGGAATGTGCTTGAAAACCTATTTTATGTTCCAGGACGTTATTTATGAGCAGATTAAGGGTACTCCCATGGGATCCCCAATTTTGAGTGTTATAGCTGAGGCCGTTTTGTAGCAATTGGAGCACGTAGCGATGGCCCAGTACCGTCCCAAGTTCTGGGCCCACTACATGGACGACACTTTTGTCATCATTAAGAGTAGTCGAAAAGCTGACTTTGTGGGCACACTCAATTCAGTGTGTGTGGATATACAGTTTATGGAGGAAGAAGAACACCAGGGCAGGTTGGTGTTCTTGGATGTTTTAATCCACCGCCAACCTGATGGGACCCTGAGTACTAAGGTCTACCGTAAACCCACACAGACTGACAGGATTTTGCATTATCATAGCAATCACCCAGTGGCCCACAAAGTTATCTGTATTAGGACACTCTTCAAGAGAATGGACTCCCATTGCAATACAGCCAAAGCCAGAGCGGAAAAAGGCAACACCTCTTCTGCATCTGTAGGCAGAACGGATATCCCATCAGTTTGTTAAGCGCCATGGTGCCCTGTCCAGACCTCCCAAGGGTCCACAGACGGAGGTTATACCATCCCAGATGACGCGTGTCACCCTCCCTTATGTTAATAACGTCTCGGAAGCCACTGCTAAGCTGTTGGCACCCTATAATGTTAGGGTGGCACACAAGCCCAACCAGACATTATGGTCTTGTGTCATGAGACCCAAGGATCCACTCCCCACATTGGAGAAGTCTGGGGTAGTATATAAAATTCATTGCAATAACTGCCCCAGCAGTTATGTGGGTGAGACCTCCAAGAGGGTTAAGACCAGGATCCAAGAGCACAAGCTGGCTATAAGAAGAGGGGAACGGTACTCCCAAATACTTACACACATGATAGAGTCTGGTCATAGCTTTGGTTTTGATGGGGTGCAGGTGATAGCTAATGACACCACGAACAGTGACAGGCTATTAAAGGAGGCCTGGCTTTCATGCGAAGGAGCCATCAAGCGTCACATTGACCTATGCCCTGTGCATTTAGCTTTAAGAGCATGGGAAGTTCGCACTCGACCACCATGGAATGGACGACCCAATAATTGCAGTCCCATCCCCTCACGTCAGAGAACTGAAACCTATGAGAATAACAGCCAAAGATCAGAGACCCTCCTGACTGTAAGGATGGAGACGTACTTTCCATGTATGAGGCAACCCAACAACCTTAGAGACCTCACCCACCATTGGCCTGAATACTCCCCCCACTTGTATGGAAGCCCCCGTTACTGTGGACTTCCTCACCCACCGACCTGGAAGGCACTCGCACTCGTATGGAGCAGCAGAATTGCTACAAGACAGAAGGATGATGACATCCGGGTCCAACCTGTCTCCCTATTCACTGTGTTTGAGGAAAGCCACGCCCCCTGTGGTTGCACGGGAGGAGACCGCCCATGAGCTCCCTACCTCAGGAACATACATCCTTGGACAGCAACGTTTCGAGCTATGAAAGAAGAGAGGGTGATTGTTGGATGCCAATTAGATCGGGCGTTGAAACGATCGCCCCAGAGGGTATCTGCTGCCCCGCTTAGTGGTTGGCAGGAATCACGGATTGGTTCTCCGAATGGAATAGGAGCTATTACAAGAAAGAAGGAGATTGATGCTGTTAAGGATTACAGCAGAATTAAATATGGACAGGAGTTTCCTATCTAATATAATACAAAAGGATTTTGTGACATTCAAAATAAATAATATACATTTCTATGATTCAAAAGCTATTAATCACGGTTGCCAATCCTCTCATTTTAACCTGAAAAATATTGCAGCTCACCAGCTGTTGTTGTCAGTGACAAATGAAAAAAAAATGAAAATTAAGTGATGTAAGCAAAAAAAAAAAACCTTTTTAAAAATGAAGATTTTTCTCTTTTTAATGAATTTGTTTCTTTGGTTTTGCTTTAATTACCTTGAAAAGAATCCATCAAAACTGTAAACATTTAAAAAAATATAAGTATCATTGCAGTATTCTTTTTTTTTTCCTTTTTAGATATGGTTTAGAATTTACTTTTAACTGGTAGTGTTCAGGATACTGCAATTTAAACACCAATTTACCCATATGAGCTAATTGACTGGTTAGATATAAACTACTTAATAACAATTCTTTAATAATTCATCTTTCTTTTATAGACTATACTTGCTTATTGGAAAATGAGCATTAAGAGTATATCTGCTTCAATGTGAGAGATTTTGGGGGATTTTAGATATGTGATTTATTTATTTATTTAATTTATACTCCTGCCTATCTCATCAAAAGTGACTGAGCAGCATACAAGAAAGCTAAAAACAATGAATAAATACATTACAAATGAAGGCAAATATACATATTCCAGGATAATGTTGCAGGATCCAGTCAGTCACGGGAACCAGAGGTTTGATCTTCTAAGCTCTCAGATTCATTCTGGATTCATTCTCATGGAATTCCTCTGTCTCAGAATGTATGCTATGGGCTGTTCTATGCATAGTATTTGTGGCGCCTACTTGTGTGTAATGAGTTGTTAAATGAGATGTTGATTGCAGGCTATTAAATCATTGATTGTTGTTTCCTTGTGATGCTGTGTCCTGATAAGCTGGTGGTAAATCAATACTCCCATTGACTGACAGAGCCCGTTTTCCAGGCTTCAGTCATTTCCCTGGCTATTTTTTTTTCCTGTTCAGGTAACAAACTTAGTAGCTGTGAAATTGAATGTATGTCCTTGTTCATTGCAATGTGAGGCTATCAATGAGTTTGGGTCTCCTTGTCTAACTGCTAGCTTGTCTTTGGGCAAACTGGTGATTAGCTTCCTTCCCATCTGTTCTACATGGCCACAGTAGCAATCCATGCAGGGAATCTGGTAAATTGCATTAGAAATTTCTCCCACCTCCAAGGGATCTTTGCAATGCATGATTTGTCCTTATAGGATAGCCTCTGGGCACTGGGCAATGCCCACTTGCAGATCTTGGAAGCTGTATTCTATTACTTCTGCATTCTTCTGCTTCTACTACTACTACTCCCCCCATGTTACACAGGCATCTTGTAATAAATGCTAAAGACTAAATCTCTGGTCCCGGTGACTGATTCAGACTAGATTCTATAATAAATACGTTAACTATTATCACAACTATAATAAAAATATTAAATTTATTTAAAAAAATCGAATAAGAACAATTTTTGTTGTAACATAAGGTATTTATGGAAGTCTACAGGTAGATACTGTTCTTCTGACTTAATGTCCCTTTAAAAATGTAGACCAGTCAGAATTCCTTTCTGAGGGAGATGGGCAGTTCAAAAATATGAAAAATAAATTAATTAAAAAAAAATCAGAGGAAAATTCAGAGTGGGAAACAAATGGATTCATAGGATTCACTTATATTTTTCAGATGCTGGGAGATGCTGTCCTGGTTGTCCTCCTTCCTAGAATCAAAAATGCTATTTCTAATACTATCATTCTATTAATTTTTTATATAGGAGCCAGAAACTAAATGATAAGGCAAGGGACCTTACATACACTATCAATTACACAATAAATTAAAAAAATATTTATCACAGAGCTC
Source organism: Crotalus tigris (assembly GCF_016545835.1). Taxonomy (NCBI): domain Eukaryota; kingdom Metazoa; phylum Chordata; class Lepidosauria; order Squamata; family Viperidae; genus Crotalus; species Crotalus tigris. Next base: position 918,819 of record NW_024100112.1, on the reverse strand, counting down.
AATTTATAAGGCATGGGGCAAATGGGAATTTAACTGTATAAACAATGTGGAATATGAAATAAATCAAATGAAAGTTATTTGCTTATTATAGTCTAGCTCACTTTTTCACAGAATTACAAATCCTGTCCATTGAGAATTATAGGAGAATAATCTCGAGAATGATGAAAGTATCTGTCCTTTTTAGGATAGGGTAGGCATGAGACTTTATGGAATGGCAGGGCAACAGAAAATAGGTAGCATATTGAGAACATGCTTGGGCAGACATATTATTCGCTCATTTGTTAGCCATCAATATACAAATGCAAATCCAAGGTGTACTAGCAATATATTTAAACTCAGTGCAGTTTTGAAAGGAAGTCTACTTAACCCTCTTGTGTAGTCAAATCTGAATTAAACAGTATCACCATATTCATAACTTTCACATTTGAAATGTTTTTTCTCATAAGTATTACAGTGCATCCAATTATGGTGGTTTGTTTTGTTTATAATAAACAATTATGAACTGTGAAACACATGGCACTTAAATCATACATTAAATCAGAATCAGGAAATCAGATATTGCTCTACAGATGAGAACAGCTTTCAGTGCTGTAGTGAATAGCTTATAAAAATACATGAAGTTCAGATGCTGCAGGTAATATGATTCATTAGATGAAAATGTTGCTCATTTTAATTGGACCTATAAATATTGAGATCTTTTTCAGAACATGCCAAATGCTCCCACAAACCCCATTCAATCATTTTTATATAAGAATTTTTGAATTCCTGTGTGCAGTTGCTAGATAAAGGCAATCTTGGTTTGTAGATTGCTTTCTGAATGAATTTAATTTTATTTATTAAGACCAGTTTGGATGCTTGAAATGGAATGACCAGAAAAATGCATTTACACATATTGTAGAATGTTTACCTAATTTATAAGGTTCCCACACAAGTAAAAGAGAACTTATTTTTTCAGACTTACATGATCATATGAATCTGTTCTGGAAAGTTCTATGAAAAAATGTTTTACATTTATTTTTGTTATAATATTCATTTAATTTGATAGTTTTTTAAAAACTCAAAGCAAGAAAAAAGTTCATATACTTCAAATGCACTTCATGCAACTCTTTAGTTCTCTTGAAGTTTTTTTCTCTTGAAAAATAAGCTTTTGTCTTTATCTCATATTTGTGAATAGTGTTTTTGGAATGATTTTGAACTATTTAAAGGTGGTGACTGAATGAAAGTTACTTTCATGGTAAAAAAAAACTTTTTAAAAGATTTCTTTTATGATTCCTTCTCTTGATATTCAGTATAGTACAAAAAGTCAGGGAAGTTGACTTCTGATAGGGTGATGAATGTATAATGAAAGATGAGAATTTTGCTACCTCAAAATTAACATAAGTTCCAGAATTCTGACTTAAATCAATCAGAATTTTACCAACTTTTTACTTTCTGCTAAGGAAAATCAAAAGTAATTTCTTTTACATCTAACTGGCTGCAAGTGGTTTAAAAATGCAGCAGCTAACACAGCACAGCCTGATGTATCCCAGATTTTGCTTTTCATTAAAAATTCAGAAGAGAGATCATGGATATGGATCTTTGTTAGATCAAGAAATGCAGGCACTTCTGTAATCCAAATTTTAAAAGTCCACTGCATTGATAGCTACCAAGAAATGATAAATTAAAATTTCAAAATGCAATCGTTTAAGTGTATGCTATAGGCTACCCAACCAAACAGAGGTAATAGATGAACTTTTTGCTACTCAGTGAACTAAGGTATGTAGGAACCACACCACAATAGTAAGGGGGGACTTTAATTACACTGACATCAACTGGGAGACAAACTCTGCACCAAATGAAAGATCAAACAGATTCCTGACAAACCTAGCAGACAACTTTGTCTCCCAAAACGTAGAGAAGGAAACTAGGGGATTAGCCATATTGGACTTAATTCTCACTAACAGATGAAATGATAGAAGGTGTTGAAACCATAAGAACCTTGGATTCAACATTATGCAAGCACAAGCAATAGAACACAGTCAAACTAGAGTCTTGGACTTTAAGGGAACTATTTTCAACAAACTTAGAGAGAGCTTGGGAACAATTATATGGATGAGAATCCTCAAGGGGAAAAAAACTCAAGAAGCTTGGGAAATTTTGAAAAGGAGATTATAAAAGCCCAGTCTAGCACAATACCAAAGAAGAAGAAAAATAACAGCTCTAAAAAGAAACCAACATGGCTGCATAAAGACCTCTCTGATAAATTGAAAGACAAAATGGACAAGTATAAAAATTGGAAAGAGAGGCACATAACTAAGGCAGAATATCAGCAAATTGCCCTGCAAAGATGAAGAGAGGAAAGCTAAGGCTCAAAATGAATTAAGGCTTGTGACAAAAGTCAAAAATAACAAATAAAGAGCTTCTTTCAACATGTAAAAAGCAAGAAAAAAAATTAAGGAAATTATGGGACACTAGTGGGAGAAAGTGCAAGAAAGTGACAAGCAACAGGGAAAAAGCAGAACTATTCAACTTGTTTTTGCATCTGCCTTTATACAAAGGGGAAAAACAGTCCAACCTATCAAAAACAGTACCGTAAAAAACAGATTAGAAACACAAGTTATAATAGGAAAGAAAATGGTAAGTGTGCGCGTGTCCACCCTATATGAGTTCAAATCACCAGGACCAGATGGATTACACCCCAAGGTTCTGAAGAAACTGGCAGATGTGATCTCAGGACCATTGAACTACATCTTTCAAAGATCCTGGAGCACTGGGGAACTAACAGAGGACTGGAAAAGAGCTGATGTAGTTCCCACCTTCAAAAAAGGAGAAAAAAGTGAATCCAGGAAACTACAGACCTATCAGCCTGACCTCAATATGTGAGATGATTCTGTAAAAGATAATCAAGCAACGAATCAGTGAACACCTAGAGGCAATCAAAGTCATAATCAAAACCCAACATGGGTTTGTCGAAAACAGATCATGCCAGACAAATCTTTTTTTTTACAAAATTTTATTTCTAATATAGTTAAAAACAAACAAACATTGGATTTAACGTGACATTCCAGTATATACATTCTTATCAGATTATTCCACTTTTTACAATCAATTCTTCAGGGATCTGTTCTGGGCCCAGTGTTCTTCAATATCTTCATCAATGATTTGGATCAGGGGATAGATGGGGAACTCATCAAATTTGCAGATGACACCAAGCTGGCAGGAATAGCCAACACTCCAGAAGATAGACTTAAGATGCAGAAGGATCTTGACAGACTTGAACATTGGGCACTATCTAATAAAATGAAATTCAATGGTGAAAAAATAAAGTTCTACATTTAGGCAAGAAAGACCAAATGCACAATGTTAGAGAATTTTAATTTCTCTATTGGTGAAAAAATAAATCTGAAGCTCTTGCAGTTGACTGCATTTAGTTGATTCAAAATAACTTCTTTATATTCATATAAAAATATTTACAATACCATACATTCTTCTTTACAGCAACATAGCTCAATTGAAGACTTCTTACAGAGAGATACAGAGACAAACTTGAGACTGGAAATCCAGCTCCTAACTCAATACCTTTTTCACAGACTCAGTAGCACTTTCTTCACATTGGCTGACTGAGTTACCACATGACTCTTCCTGTTCATGAATATTCCAACACACAGGTATAGTATAGGTGGTACCTTGCTCAAGAATAGCCACTGTGAGAAGGATCTTGGAGTCCTAGTGGACAATCACTTAAATATAAGCTAGCAATGTGGTGCAGCTGCCAAAAAAGCCAACACAGTAGTGGTGGGATTCAACCAGTTTGCACCACTTCGGCAGAACCAGTAGCTACTTTTTTGTTGCCCAGGCCCAGAATGGATTTCCAGAAGTGGCATCAACACAGAGAACCGGTTGTTCACATGTTTGAATACCACCACTGCAACACAGTGCTAGACTGTTCTAGAGGGATAGAATCAATATCATGTGAAGTGTTAATACCACTTTACAATGCCTTGGTAAGGCCACACTTGGAATAGTGCATCCAGTTTTGGTCACTACAATGTAAAAAAATATGTTGAGACTCTAGAACAGGGCTTTTCAGCCAGTGGTACGGGTACCACTTGTGGTACATTGGCACTGGCAGGTGGTACATGACCATCCTAGAAAAGTGGTAGCGGGGGAGGGGAATGAACTGAACCAGTGGCAGCACCGCATAAGCCTGAGTGAGAGATGGCTGGAGCTGCAGGGCTGTCAGGGCTCAGCGGAAGCACCAGGATCAGTGCCGCTTTCCAGCTGATCAGTGCTTCTTCAGGCTGTCAGGGCTCAGTGGAAGCACCAGGATCAGCACCAGGCTCCAGCTGGAGCTCAGCACTGATCCTGGCACTTCTGCTGAGCCCAGAAGAAGCACCGATCAGCTGGAATGTTGCAGCATCTCCAGGGTCTTGTGATTTACATTCAGATGCTTGGCAACTGTTTCATATTTATGACAGTCACAGTGTCCCAGGGTCATGTGAAGTGACCAAACCCTGCTGCAACCACCCAGCAGATGGGTGGAATAAAAACCAAACACCTCCCACCCCACCTCCGCTGCCAATCCCGAACAGAAATGCTCACAACAATGAAAACCTTGAACAGGAGGAAGAGCGCCACTGGATGGGCAGCAGGTATCTTGCTCGGCTGTGACTTTTTTCAGTGCCATTGTAACTTCGAACAGTCATTAAGCAAACTGTTGTAAATCGAGGACTACCTGTACTTTATCACTGTTGTAAATCGAGGACTACATGTACTTTATCACTTTTTCCCTTTTTTGAGAGGGTCATCAAGTTTTTGACACCTTTCTAGGCAACTGGTGGTACTTGGATATTGCTGTATCCTAAAAGTGGTACAATGGGTGAAAAGATTGAAAAGCCCTGCTCTAGAAAGAGTACAGAGAAGAGCAACAAAGATGATTAGGGGACTGGAGGCTAAAACATATAAGGAACAGTTGCTGGAATTGAGTATGTCTAGTTTAATGAAGAGAAGGACGAGGGGGGACATGATAGCAGTGTTCCAATATCTCAGGGTTACCACAAAGAAGAGGGAGTCAAGCTATTCTCCAAAGCACTTGAAGGCAGGACAAAAAGCAATGGATGGAAACTAACCAAAGCGAGAAGCAACCTAGAACTAAGAATAAATTTTATGACAGTTAGAACAATTAATCAGTGGAATGACCTGCCTCCAGAAACTGTGAATGCTCCAGCACTGGAGGTTTTTAAGAAGAAACTGGACAGCCATTTGTCTGAATTGGTATAGGCAGGATTTCTGCCTGAGTAGGGGGTTAGATTAGATTATTATTATTATCGATCATCGCACAGTCAGCCAGATGTTCAGACTGGATTTGGCATTTTGTCTACCTATCGAGTCCTTACCCAGGACCTGGGATAGGCAGATCTGCATGTTTGATGGTATTACAGATATCGTCACAGGATGGAAGCAGTTCCTAATAAGGCTGCCTTTTGCAATTGACTAATAGCAAATTTGTCAATGCCAATGGTGTTCAAATGTTGCTCCAGTTGTTTTGGGATTGCATCCAAGGAGCCTATCACTATTGGTACTACCCTTGCTTGCTTTTGCCACAGTCTTTCTATTTCTATTTGTAGGTCTTTGTATTTTGTTATCTTCTCCAGTTCTTTCTCTTCTATTCTGCTATCTCCAGGCACTGCCACGTCCACTATCCAGACTTTTTTGTCTTTCTTATCGACAATTGTTAAGTCTGGGGTGTTATGTTGCAGGTGCTTGTCTGTTTGAATTCTGAAGTCCCAGAGCAGTTTAATTTTATCATTTTCTATGACTTTCTCTATTTTATGATCCCACCAGTTTTTGCTTACAGGCAAATGATATGTTTTGCAGATATTTTTGATGTTTGATAGCCATGTCCTGAGTTATTCAGTATTGTTGACAGAGGAAACAGTGCAATAACAAATAGTAATGATGATAATGAATCTCCTTGAAATATTCCTCTCTTGATATTAACCTCTCCCAGCCTCTCACCATTGATCTGCAACTTCCATTGTGCCATCGATCTTTGCACAAATTTTCTGATGTTTCTACTGACTCCTGTTATTTCTAGGCACTTTATTATCCAATCATGTGGCAGAGAGTCAAATGCCTTTTTGTAGTCAATCCATGCCTACATTCAGGTTGGTCTTCCTTCTCTTGCAGTTTTCCAAGATCATTTTGTCTATTAGGAGTTGATCTTTTGTTCCTCTGCTGTTGGGGCGGTTTCCTTTCTGCTCAGGTGGAAAGAGATTGTTTTCAACTAGATGATGTTGCACTGCATCAGCTACTACACCAGTTAGTAATTTGAAAGTTGTTGGTAAGCAGGTAATTGGCCTGTAGTTACCTGGTGTTGCCCCTTTTGCTGGATTTTTCATTATTAGGTAGGTTTTCCCAGTTGTTAGCCACTTTTCAATTTCTCCTCCTTGTAGTATATTGTTGAACTGTTTGGCAATGAGTGGGTGTATAACAGTTAGATGTTTCAACCAAAACCCATGCAGTTCATCTTCACCTGGTGCTGACCAATTTTTGATTTTCTTTGCTCTTTTTTCTACCATTTTTGTTGTTATTACTAGTTCTTTCATTTCAACTTCTGTTTTATTTGCATCCACCTCTTTTAACCAAGCCGCATCCTTGTTGTATTTCTTTGGGTTATCCCATATCTGCTTCCAGAACTGCACTGTTTCTTCCTTGTCAGGTACTGACTGATTCCTTGCAGTTTCTCCATTGATGGATTGGTAGAAACGTTTCTGATTGGATTGAAATTGGAGGTTCTGCCTATAGTTTGCAATTCGAGCTTCATATCTACTGATTTTCCTGGCTATAGCTGTTATTTGTTGCTTTATTATTTCCAGTGCTTCCTTGATCTTCCTTGTTTCTAAGTGGTATTTCTTGATTAGGTATTCTTTGGTCTTCTTGTTCTTCAGCTTCTTTTCTTTCATCTGTTCTAGCTTGCTTGCATGTGATCTTAACTTGCTGATCTTATTTTCTAGTCTAACCTTCCATTTTTCTGGTGCACTGTTTGTTTGTTTTTCTTCTTTGTTGATTTTGCATCCCAGGTATTCTGTTATAACTGCAGCTGTGCTGTACATTAGTTGGTTTGTTTCTTGCAGTGAATTGGTGCTTATACTTGATATTGCAATATTTGCATCTTTTAATGCTTGTGCTAGCTGTTTCTTTGGAACAAACTTCAATGCAGGTAGCCTTATTCTGTTGTTTTTGTGCTGTTCTAGATGCTCAGTTATTCTTTGTTTCAATTCTTTTATTTCTTTAGTTAGAGGGTTTTGTTCTTCCTGAGGAAGAGGTGCCTGGTTTCCAAATGAGAACAGTTGTATATCTCTGCTGGATTCCTTCACTGCCAACTCCCCCTGGTTTGCCTCTACATTCTGAATTACTTCTGGTAAGGCTTTGATTTCTTTGCCCTGGGTAAACCTTTGCAGTTCGTCCAATTCTGTTTCTGTGAATACTTTATTTCGTGTTATAAATCGGCGTTGATCTGCTAGTCTCTGTTCTGTTATTTCTGATTCTGGATGTTGTTCTTTCCAGAACTGGTGCATTCGTTTTAGATATCCTCTTCTTGTTGGACTTGATCTGTAGTAACAGATCATTATTTCTTTGTTTTCCATCACTGTGTATCTGCGACGGGTAAACACCTTTTCTTCCAGTAGTTCTGCAGCTGCTGGCCCTGGTTGCTCAGCCAACAGTCCTGAGTCCTGTAACCCATTTTTCACCAGATATCCAGGAACTCCAATATCTAGTGTGGACCTTGTTAACCCGGGCGACGTCCGAGCCGGTATGGCATTCTGCAATTTACGTCTCACCATATTTTTTATGGGAGAGACACTCTTTGTCTGACTCCTCTGATGAGACCTGTCCAGTATGGTTGAACCTCTGGCATAGCTCTCATCTTCCTCAGAGTACACAAGCCCCACAACCACGTCAAGGTATTATTATTATTATTATTATTATTATTATTGTTGTTGTTGTTGTTGTAACAATAATGTTCAGACTATTTATCTAAATCATTTAATATCTACATGTATATTATGCTTACATGGAATGATGTCTCCAATTATAATGAAATCCAGTAATGAGACTAGAGGTTTGAAAAAGAGAGAGAAGGTGCAGAAATATTGCTATATTTACAAAACATTTTCACTTTAAAGAAGATTACATAGATGCCTAGATGTACTGCAAAAGTATTCCTGAAAAAATACTTTAAAAATGACAAAAAATAACCTATATTAATGCACCTTAAGGAGATGACATTTTGGCAGGTTCTGTCAGAAATGCAATATTACTTAACTCCTATAATGGTATCTTCATTTATGAAATGTATTTCTGAACCAGATTTAAGATTAATACTCTTGTTATGGTATAGAGGAACATGTGACTTTTTATTGTTTTTGTTGGTTTGTATTAAATATAATTTGTATATAGAACCAATTTCTTTCATCTGCATTCTAGTCTAAGGTCCATAAAAGTATTATTAGATTATTGCCAGTAATAACATTTGGATAGATACAATATTCCCCTTTATGGATTACTGCCTTGTCATGGCAAAGGGGCTTGCGTAACTCAATGAAGCTACGAGCTATGCCATGCAAGGCCACCCAAGACGGACAGGTCATAGCAGAGAGTTCTGACAAAATGTGATCCACTGGAGAAGGAAATGGCAAACCGCTCCAGTATCTTTGCCATGAAATCCCCATGGACAGTACTAAAAGGCAAAAAGATATGATGCTGGAAGATGAGCCCCTTAGGTCGAAAGGTGTCCAATATGCTACTGGGGAAGAGCAGAGGGCTAGTATTAGTAGTGCCAGAAAGAATGAAGTGACTGGGCCAAAGCCGAAAGGACGCTCAGCTGTGGATATATCTGGTGGTGAAAGGAAAGTCCGATGCTGTAAAGATCTTTTCTCCATAGAAACCTGGAATGTAAGATCCGTGAATCAAGGCAAGCTAGACGTAGTCAAACAAGAGATGACAAGACTGAACATTGACATCTTAGGAATCAGCGAACTAAAATGGACAGGAATGGGTGAATTTAATTCAGATGATCATCAGGTATATTACTGCAGGCAAAAATCCCTCAGAAGAAATGGAGTAGCCTTCACAGTCAATAAAAAAATAGGAAAAGCAATACTGGGATACAATCCCCAAAATTACAGAATGATCTCAATTCGAATCCAAGGCAAACCATTCAATATCACAGTAGTCCAAATATATGCCCGAACCATTGGTGCTGAAGAGGATGAAATTGACCGGTCCTATGAAGCCCTATAGCACCTTATAGAATTAACACCAAAAAATGATGTCCTTATCGTCATGGGGAATTGGAATGCTAAAGTAGGAAGCCAAAAGATAATCAGAATAACAGGCAAGTTTGGCCTTGGAGTACAAAATGAAGCAGGGCACAGGCTGATAGAATTTTCTCAAGAGAATACAATGGTCATAACAAATACTCTTGTCCAACAACCCAAGAGACAGCTCTACACATGGACATCATCAGATGGTCAACACAGAAATCAGATTGACTATGTGCTCTGCAGCCAAAGATGGAGAAGCTCTATACAGTCAGTAAAAACAAGACCAGGAGCTGACTGTGGCTCAGATCATGACCTTCTCATTGCAAAATTTAGGCTTAAATTGAAAAAGGTAGGAAAAAGCACTAGGCCACTCAGGTATGAACTAAATCATATTCCTGATGAATATACAGTAGAGGTGACAAATAGATTTAAGGAATTAGATCTGATAGACAGAGTGCCTGAGGAACTATGGACGGAGGTTCGCAACGTTGTACAAGAGGTAGCAACTAAAATCATCCCAAAGAAAAAGAAATGCAAGAAAGCTGTCTGAGGAAGCTTTGCTAATAGCTGAGGAAAGAAGAGAAGCGAAAGGCAAAGGAGAAAGATACACCCAATTGAATGCAGAATTCCAGAGAATAGCTGGAAGAGATAAGAATACCTTCTTAAATGAACAGTGCAAAGAAATAGAAGAAAACAACAGAATACGGAGGACCAGAGATCTCTTCAAGAAAATTGGAGATATGAAGGGAACGTTTCATGAAAAGACGGGCATGATACAGGACCAAAATGGCAGGGACCTAACAGAGGCAGAAGAGATTAAGAACAGGTGGCAAAACTACACAGAAGAACTATAGAAGAACGAGCTTAATGTCCCAGATAACCACGATGGAGTGGTCTCTGACCTTGAGCCAGACATCCTAGAATGTGAAGTGAAATGGGCCTTAGGAAATCTGAGCAACAACAAAGCTAGTGGAGGTGACAGTATTCCAGCTGAGCTATTCAAAATCTTAAAAGACGATGCAGTAAAAGTGCTACACTCAATTTGCCAGCAAATTTGGAAAACTCAACAGTGGCCACAAGATTGGAAAAGGTCAGTTTACATTCCAATTCCAAAGAAAGGCAATGCCAAAGAATGTTCACACTATCACACTATTGCACTCATTTCACATGCTAGTAAAGTTATGCTTAAAATCCTACAAGCTAGACTCCAGCAGTATGTGGATCGAGAATTACCAGAAGTACAGGCAGGATCTTGAAGAGGCAAAGGAACTAGAGATCAAATTGCCAACATATGCTGGATCATGAAGAAAGCTAGGGAGTTCCAGAAAAACATCTACTTCTGCATCATTGATTATGCTAAAGCCTTTGATTGTGTGGATCACAACAAATTGTGGCAAGTTCTTAAAGAGATGGGAGTACCGGACTATCTGATTTATCATTTGAGAAACCTATATGCAGGTCAAGAAGCAACAGTGAGAACTGGACACGGAACCACTGATTGGTTCAAAATTGGGAAAGGAGTCCGGTAAGACTGTATACTGTTGCCCTGCCTATTTAACTTATATGCAGAGCACATCATGAGAAAGGCAGGGCTAGATGAATAAAAATTTGGAATTAAGATTGCCGGGAGAAATATGAACAACCTAAGATATGCAGATGATACCATTCTAATGGCAGAAAGTGAAGAGGAACTAAAGAACCTCTTGATGCAGGTAAAGAAGGAGAGAGCAAAAGTTGGCTTGAAACTCAACATTAAGAAAACCAAGATCATGGCATCTGGCCCACTGAATTCCTGGCAAATAGATGGGGAAGAAATGGAGGTAGTGACAGATTTTATTTTCCTGGGCTCCAAGATAACCTCAGATGGGGACTGCAGCCAAGAAAGTAATAGACATTTGTTCCTGGGGAGGAAAGCTATAGCAAATCTAGATAGCATACTAAAAAGCAGAGACATCACCCTGCCAACAAAAGTGCATATAGTCAAGGCCATGGTTTTTCCAGTTGCAATGTATGGATGTTAAAGTTGGACCATAAGAAAGGCTGAGCGCAAAAGAATTGAGGCCTTTGAACTATGGTGCTGGAGAAGATTCCTATGAGTCCCTTGGACTGCAAGGTGTTCAAACTGGTCAGTCTAGAAGAGATCAACCCCGATTACTCTTTAGAAGGCCAGATCCTGAAGTTGAAACTCAAATACTTTGGCCACCTAATGAGAAGGAAGGACTCCCTGGAGAATGGCCTAATGCTGGGATAGATTCTGGGCAATAGAAGAATGGGATGACAGAGAATGAGGTGGCTGGATGGAATCACTGAAGCAGTAGGTGTGAATTTAAATGGATTCCAGAAGATGGTAGAGGACAGGAAGACCTGGAGGAACGTTGTCCATGGGGTCGCGATGGGTCGGACACGACTTCGTAATTAACAACAACAAAAGATATCATATTGAATAGATATATTTTCACTTAATTGTAAGAATTCTAGTAAAATATACATGGCCTTTTAAAATTCATAAAATTGGGTTTATTCCACAGTCATTGGTCAGTTTTGTAATTTAAAAGCAGATTTCCATTTTAATGAGCTAATATATTTAACAATTTTTCTCTTCCAGTATAAATGGAATTTATTTTTTTAACTTCAGACAACTATTGCATGAAAAACATGATAAAGCACACACATATATACAGAATAGTTAATGGTGATTTTCATAAACATTACAACTGATGCAGGAAAAAAAATACTGTGTAACAGAAATGTACTCTTTTTTATCGATAAAAAATAGATTAATAAACTATAGCCATTTAAAAGTAAATATTACTTTCTTAAATCGCCTTAATATTGCACTTACTCAAATTATGTATCATTACCTACTTAGTATCATAATTTTATTTTTCTTCTCAAATCTCGGTAAAATCTGGGTATTAACTGCTTCTGATAGCACTGCATTTCATCATAAGAACAATCACTCATATTTTATTTATGAAAACATTGAATCTATTCATAATTTATTAAATACTGCATACATCTAAAGAACTCATGAAGTCTGATGTACCAAGTTTCCCCAACCAATTATGAAAGTAATTCGTAATTATCTAAGTAAGATTTCCAGCAAGTCCCCTTGTATGTAGAATAGAGCATCTTTTTGTCTTACATTCTAACCAATATTCACATAATAGTCTGTTGATCAACATTTTAATACAAAGAATTGCACATGACGTTTTGTGATTAAATATTTTCATTGCCCATATTTCAAGACCTAATGCAACTTGTCTTTTTTTCCTTATCAGACACTTTTAATCTCCCCGTACTTCTTTCCACTTCTGCCTCAAAGCCTGAGTGATTCAATTCTCTTCCCACCTTCCCAGCATGTAATCCTAACCCCATCCCCTTCCTTCGACTACCATCTCCTCATTTACCTAGTTCCACCTATGAGGGGCAGGCTTTCTTTCTTGTTGCTTGTTCTTCTCCGAGACTGTTTCTTTGCAGAGGGCCTACAAGCATGGCTTTGAGGCAGCACCTGGATGAGTTTCAATTGCCACATGTGGCATCTCAAAACTGTAGGTTCGTTGCACTGAAAAAGTTTTGCTCATTTACTTTCTCAGCAGCAGACCACACCCCACTCTGAAAAGATCACTGCCCATTGGTTTTTGCCTTATTGGAGCACAGACAACCCCCCCATCCAATCAGAGCCAAGCTCTCATCCAAGCTCTCATCCAATCAGTTCATACCCCTACTGGCAGTTAAAAGGAAGAAACAGCTACGATCACACATTGCTCCTAGAAGCACAAAGCCAAAAACACCAGCCTGAAGATGACGAATGAGACTTCGTTGAAACGTCGCCATATATGTAGGTCTTTGGTTATTCTTCATAAGTGTTGTTAATGTAATATTATTTTGAATATTCTGGTTCAATTTTTCACTGTTGGTAAAAAAAAAGTTCATTATTGCTGTTTTTTTTTTTTTTTTTGCTCTACTTTCCACTTTGGAATTGTACTTTTTAATATATATTAAATAATATTATGTCTTACCTTTTTAAGTTCTCAAAAAAATACTAAAAATGAATTTAAAAAATGAATGAAACATTAAAAACAAGGATCAGGTAAAGATCAGAAATGGTCTTTACTAAAATAAAATGCAAGCAGGCATCCTCAGGATTACATTAACAACAGTTTGTGATGCAATGTAGTAAATTGGATTCCAGGGAAGGGTGTGCATTCCAGAGGAATAAGAGGCAGCTTAGTCCAGATATTTTATGTGAGAGAAAAAGGGTGAAGGCAGCACTCTTCCTTAGTAGTTCTCAGAGTGTGAATTTGATGCAGATAGTGGAGTGCTCAGTCTGGCAAGATTCTGTCTATAGGTATGCAACGATAAAGAACTCTGCCTGGAAAGATCTCCACACATCTCTTCAATTTTTTGCTGCCTGACACAGTTAAATGAATAGGTTTATATGTGCAGTGCTTTTCTTGAGTGTTAGTTATACTCTTGAAAATATTTTGAATAAACAGTGATCCAGATCATGACCTGAAAAACTAGATCAAGATATTTCACAGACAATTTTACAAGGCTCATACTTAATCTAGTTGAAATCCAGACTCAATTTCTTCTTTGTATCTTTTTCTCAAGCAAGATATATTGCTTGATTAACCATTCAGCGTGGCAGCTTGTAACTAATTCCATGGCATGACAGCCACTTAGAATGACTATCATAATATCTGAGCTTGCCCAAGAAAGCTATGCAGTTCTGATGTATGATTAATTATTAATTGTTTATTATTCCCATGTTATTCAGAACACATGTAATATTTATTTCTTTATTTGCTGTTATGTTATTTGTATGAGCTTCACAAGAAAATCCTTCTAAAGCAACTATAATAATTTTGAATATTTTTAACTACTGTTTATGATAGAAATAAGAAGTTACTGAGAAAAATTGGAAATACAGTTAGCCACACAGTAAATAAATGCGAAGATAATCATTCACATTCTTGACAATATTTTAGAAATCAGCTTCAAAATTGAAAGTCCACTGTTCCATTGCTTGCTCCCAGTACATCGGATCTGATCATTGTAAATGACAATTGAAACTATTTTAAATATTTCCATTTTTTAGTTTGCATTTTCAGATTGAGAATTATGCCCATTAATTAATAACATTTCAGTTTTTATTGTATTTCCTAGTTTAACACAGTAGATGAAAGCATGTGTATTCATTCCATTTGTGCATACTTGCTTAAATGAGAAATAAAGAAATTAATTAGGTGGTAATTAAGAAATGCTACTAAACCTGAGCTGTTAGAGGGATAAAATTTGCAAGATTTTAAACATGCTTAACAAAAATCCTCTATTGAGTTAAGAATGCAAATGAAAGTGTTTACAATTTAACAAAAACCATTAACACTAAAAAGCCCACACATTTAATAGCAGCAATTATCTCGTATTAAATTTATATATACAAGAACATATTAGGTAAAGTATAAAGCTTCTTTAAAGTGTATATATGTTTAAGCAATAGAAATAAAAAGAGAGAGGGAGGGAGGGAGGGAGGAAGAAAGAGAGAGAGAGAGAGAAAGAAAGAAAGAAAGAAAGAAAGAAAGAAAGAAAGAAAGAAAGAAAGAAAGAAAGAAAATTTATCAGCTGTTTTATTCACTACAGGTGGAATGATGCACATAATATTTTTAAATAGTTTAAAATTTTCACCATCTTTATTCTAGATGTCTCTGTGATCTACTTAATTTGCAATGATTTCTTTTACTTTGTGAAAAATTACAATTTTACTTTTGTTCAGTCTACTTTGCTCCTTATTTCTCCACTACATCAATATATACTACTTCTTTTTTCCTCATGCTTAAATTGGTAATAATTATATTATCATTTACATTTTGATTTAATGTAATTAAATTGGTAATAATTACCAACTTAATTACATTAAATCAAATATATAAATGATTCTTTGAGGCAATATCACTTAGATGCACCTTGATTTGGTTTCCAAAATTGGACCAGATTAAATCATAGAGGCCAATTTGAGGACGTTAAGAGTGTATTTGGAAAGAGAAGTTCTACTTGTTCGCTTTATCCCTTCTTGATAATTAAATTTATCAAGGGATATAAATTTATCAAGGGAAGACTAGTACAGAGCTAAAGGTGATGATGTTTCTTTGTGAGAGAAATGTTTTAAAATGTGAGTGATAAGACCAATAATTAAAATAAATATCTCTTAAACTAGAATGTCTGAGAATCCCTATATACCAGAAGTATCAAACTGTCGTCCTGCAGGATGGTTGCATCATATGAAGACCATGCCCTCCCCAGCTCTGGCAATGCAAAAAATGTCATGATACGTCGTAACATGTCATGTGACATGGCAAGTTTGACACTTATGCTGTATACAAGCTGTGTAAACTCGCAACATCACGTAAAGTGTCCCAACCTATCGCAACTTTTTTTCTATTACTGGCAATGGGGTGGCCACAGTTTCGTTATGACGCATCCAGCCCATGGGCTGGAAGTTTGACACCCTTGCTATATACAGTATCAATTTCAAATATGTTTTTCTTGAAAAACATCAGATACCTACAATTTTCTAGAGTCAATTTAGGCAATTTAATGTCCTAAATGAGTGATGCATGAAAATCAAATCAAAAACAATAATGTGAATTAGCATGCCAGGGCAAACCCTGGTCATTCTTTCATTTTAATTTTAATTTCTGTTGATTATATTAGTTATGTTTTAGACGAACTTCTACTTCTTATTTCCTTATTGTTTCAATGTGTCTCATAACTCTTTGCAAAATAATGAATTAACTGAATCACAACATTTTGTGAACAATATCAATCCCATTGAAATGAAATGTTAATTTGATAGTTTCTTTTGATTTCTGCTGTTCTCTAGGATGCTTGGATTTCTGCATGTTACATAACAGAAAGATGTAAACATTTCATGAGGAAGATCTATGTATAGTAGGGAATAGGCTTTGTTTGTATATGTTAATAAGCACACACACACAAACACACACAAGTTCTAAAGAAGTTTTGGGTAATTAAGACTTTGCGATTACACCTGCTCCTTGGGAGCAATTACACTGTCAAAGTTTATCATTTACAAATTATAATACAGCACCGGTGCTTTTTTTTGTCAAAGAACACACTGGAACAGAGTTCCGGCACTTTTCTTTTTATGGATTTTCCAAGTTTTAAAAGTAACTTTTGAAAATTTGATGTTTGGTCCATGTGGACCTGAATTGCCCTGTCGATCATAGCAGGTCGGCAAAATCCTTAAAACGGTGCATGCAGGCTGTTTGTGTGTCTATTCCAATGCATGTGTACTTTGTCCATGCTGGTTGTGATGGTGCTGCTCGACTTGTGATTGATCATGTGGTCGTGCGCTGAGTGCTTACTGCAGGCAGCAACTGTTATGTTTTGTTACACAATTGATGTCTGTTGGTGTGTGTACAGTGATTGACTACGTGTGAAAGGTAAATAATTTCTTTATTTTAAAATATCATTAGTGAATTAAAAATCTTTTTTTAATTTTTAGTGTAAAATTTACTATGAACATTTGTCTTAAATACAATAAATTAAATTTATGTTAAGAACTTAATATATATTTTTTAAAATAAAAGATTAACAAGATGTGAGTATCAGTACCTTTTTTCTTACAAAAAAAGCACTGCAGCATTCATTTATGAAATCATGCTATAGGCCACTCTCACAAAATCGTTTTTTTTTATCTTTACCTTTGGTCCTGAATTTCTATTAAAAAATAAGGATTACAAGAAATAATAATAATACTATAAGGATCATAAAATCAGAGCAACAAAAATTATATAATACACAAGAAGTCATGTTCTTTTGATTAGAACTCCTCTAAGGTTGAACACTAGCATTCAAAGTGCAGAATCATGAATTGAAAAAAACCCTGAAGTCAATGAGTAGTGCAGCAATGCTTCAGGTTCCATGGAGGATATCTGTAGTGAAATGGTTGTCAATTTTTAAAGAACTCAGGAACTTTTATTTGACAAGCACTAGATAATTTTTCATTTATATGATAGTAGAAATCTGATTAATAATGTATTGCTAATCTTATCAAATAATTAAGTTAAAAATGAATGTCATTCTTTTATGTTGGAAATCTTAAGATTTATGGAGAATTGAGTATAATTCAGTGCTCAAGAAATTGATCATTAAAAGGCAATTTGGATTTTTCTTTGAAATCATAAAATGTAAGAAATTAACAATGGTATAATTTTATGATTATCAAAAAACTTTAACAATGTTAACATTTGAAGTACCTTACAGAATGTCAATTGGTTAAACTTTTAGCAAGATCCTATTTTCATACTCTAAAGCAACAACTTTCTATTGAGTTTTGGCCTCATAATCTTATGAACTGTCTTATGATGCATTGATTTATCATTATTTTAAGAGCTCTTAAGTACATTTTATTGCCTCCTTAACATTGTCTTTTGGTTTATATTCCTTTTAAGCCTTTGGGTATTATATGGGACAATGAGGAAGAATGCAAAAGTTTTACTGGATTGAAGACTGACAAATCTATTCCCAATTCACAGAAGTTTTTGCAGTCAATTTACCTCCAATGATTGCTTCAAAAGGGTGATTTGGTTAAATTTCCTTCTAATCAAATCATCTCTTCAAAGCTTTTCAGGGAATTTATGTGTATTTGCTGTTGCTTCAGATACACATCACTGTTGTCCATATTCTGTGAATTTGTGAATAGTTCTGTGTGCAACAATACCTTTTCTACCAAACCTAGAGCCTGTAGGCATGACTATGGAAACCCCCGTAGTCACGCCTCTCAAGGCTAATAGGGACATACGCATATGTGCAAACTACAAGTACACACTAAACAAGGCACTGCAACAGCACGCGTACCCCGTACCAGTAGTCAGTCATATTTTAGCCTCCCTCAAAGGGGGACGAGTTTTTGCAAAGCTCGATCTGGCACAGGCATATCAACAGTTACCTGTTGATGAAGCAGCTGCTGAAGCACAGACCATTGTAACACATAGGGGTGCATTCAAGGTCAAGAGACTGCAATTTGGGGTAAATGTAGCCCCTGGCATATTCCAAAGTGTCATGGAGAGTACACTTAGGGGTATCCCTGGAGTTTGCCCCTATTTCGATGATGTCCTTATTGCTGGAGAATCTACTCAGAATTTAGCAGAGAGATTAAGGGCTGTTTTGCTTCGTTTCCAAAGAGCAGGCCTAAAACTAAAAAAAGACAAGTGTAAGATAGGAATCACTTCTACAGATTTCTTGGGATTCAGAATAGATGCCCAAGGTATTCACCCTGCTGAATCTAAATTGAAGGCCATTCAGCAGGTTCCTAGCCCTAAGTCTAAAAGTGAACTGCCGGCTTTCCTAGGTCTCTTGAATTTTTACAACCCTTTCCTATCTCACAAAGCTGCTGTAGCAGAACCACTACATAGGCTTTTAGACAAGCAGGCAGTTTGGCAGTGGACCAAAGTCCACGAAAAGAGCTTCAATGAGGTCAAGGGCTTGCTAACGTCCAATGATGTGCTTGCACATTTCAATGAAAAATTACCTGTCTGCATCACCTGTGATGCATCCCCTTATGGGGTGGGAGCTGTACTTAGCCACTTGAGGGCTGATGGAACTTAGGTTCCTGTAGCATATTACTCCAGGACTCTATCTTCTGCTGAGTGTAATTACGCTCAAATAGACAGGGAAGCATTGGCCATAGTAGCGGGGATTGAGAAATTCCATGATTTTTTATATAGCTGACATTTTACGGTCTACACAGACCATAAGCCTCTGCTGGGGTTGTTTACAACTAACAAACAAAACCCTCATATTATTTCCCCTAGAATGCTGAGGTGGTCTATTTTTTTGTCAGCATATGATTATTCATTAATTCACAAACCTGGTAAGGAAATGGGCCATGCTGATGGCCTAAGCAGACTACCTCTGAAGCTGGTAGAAGCAGACCCTGCTCCTGCCATTAATATTATCTCCATTCAGGAGTTGCCTGAATCTCCCCTCAATGCCAGGGATATGGCTGCAGAAACAGCCACAGATCTCACACTTACACGTGTGCTTTCATGGGTTTTGTCTGGATGACCTGACAGAAGTCCAGGTACTGAGTTCCAAAGCTTCTGGTTCAAGAAGCATGAGTTATCCACCTTTAAGGGTTGCCTGTTGTGGGGCAGCAGGGTAGTTATCCCTGGCTCCTTGAGACCTAGAATCTTTATCTCTCTTCATGAGGGTCATCCTGGCATTGTCAGGATGAAAGTGCTTGTGCGCAGCCATCTGTGGTGGCCTGGGCTAGACAAGGCTATAGAGGCCCAGGTACATGGGTGTCACTTGTGCCAGAACTCACGGCCAGAAATGCCTCAGGCCCCTGTGCATAGGTGGGAGGAAACACATTCACTTTGGTCCAGAGTGCATATAGATTACGCTGGGCCCTTTCAGGGGCAATTCTTCTTGGTCATTGTTGATAGCCATTCAAAGTGGCTAGAGGTTGTTCCTGTGTCCTCCACTACTACTGCCAGGACCATCCAGGTGTTGAGAGGAATTTTTGCAGCACATGGCCTTCCAGATGTTCTGGTTTCAGATAATGGTCCTCAATTCACTTCTTCTGAGTTCCAGGCTTTCCTTCAGGCCAACATGATCCATCATGTGACTTCGGCCCCTTTCCACCCTTCCACCAACGGTATGGCTGAACGAATGGTGCGCATCACCAAGGATGCCTTCAAGAAACTGACTTATGGTGACTGGCATCACAGGTTAGCAGACTTTCTTCTTGCACACCGCATCACACCTTGTACATCCACTGGGAAGAGCCCAGCCGAACTCCGTTGGGGTCTCAGACTAATCACTAAGCTTGACAGATTGCACCCTGATAGGGTGAAGCCTCTGGTTTCACAGCCACGGGCACCAAGGTGTTTGCAAGTGGCGCTCCGGTTTGGACCCAGAACTACGGGTCCAGTCATCTTTGGATTCCAGCTGTAATCTGCAAGGTCACTGGTCCATTGTCCTATGAGGTGTCCTTGGACGATGGCCATGTTCTCCGGCGGAACATAGATCAGCTGCATATGAGACTGGACTCTTCCTCTTCTGCTCCTCGGTTTTCTCTGGGGGGGAGGAGAGTTATAGTGTGCAGAGGGAAGGTCACTGTCAGCAGTCAAGGGCAGATGAAGAGGCAGGGGAAGGCCCCTCCCAAGGTTCTGCAAGTGTGCCCAACAGGAATTCAGGGGGACAATGCACACACCATTATTTACTCCAGCCAGGGAGTCACACAGGGGGTACCCACACTATTCACAAACACACTACAGCACTCCAGACAGGGAGAATAACTGGGGGTATCCAAACAATTCAAAGTCTTCAAGAGAACTGGCATCCACCCAAGGAAACTGGCCCAATTCTGCAATTGCTCCCAGAAGGAAATCAATGGAAAAGGGGGTAGTCAGAGATGCGAATCCTGATTCTGGCACCTCCAGCACAGAATGGGGGGCAATAGGGTATTGGGGCACCGCAGCTACCCCAGACAACCCTTCAACTGGGCTTGGGAGTGAGGGACAGTATTCCCAAGATAGGTCCATTGTGGACCTGGAGAATACCACCAGTCCACAAAATACTGGGCGGGACTTAGTGGTTCCAGGCAGCCTACACTCAGGCAGATCAACCGGGTACAGGGAGGAGCAAAGTCCTGGTTTGCCAAGCCTGGTGGGTGAGCAAGAACCCAGGTCACGGGGACCACCAGGGCAGCAAAGAGGGGACAAGTCAACCCCAGTAATTGCACAGGGAAGCCAAGGGTGTGCCCAAGGTCCGAGGAGGTCGCAAAGGGTCAAACACCCACCCAAAAACCTTGCTGTCAAGTCAAGGAAAAAACAAAGCAGCTATACTATAATTGAATGGTGTAGTTGGAATTGGGAGTGTCAAGCACCATAATTCCAAAACAATAGCACGATATCATACAAAAGTGTGATCCCGGAGTAACATCCACAGTCCATGCATTTCAATATTGAATTAGGATACCACGTCTCTTCAGAGAGGTCGCATATGTGTATAGAGTAAGCTTTATCTGGGGGGAAGGGGTGTTGTGTCCTGAGCCTGCAAAAGCAGGCTCGGGACGTTGCTATAGTCTCGGGCTGTTGCAAGCTGCCTGGGACCAGACTAAGCGGCGCCAGCCTGCGCGCATGCACAAGGCACAAAAGCGCGCCATTTTCTCATTGTAACCTTTTTGCCCGGGAATCCTTATCTTTAGAGAGAGGCCTGCAAGCCTCTGAGTTGTTGTTGCTGTTTTGGAGTGAGCAGAAGAAGAATAAAGAACTGTTGGCAACTGAATGCATGCTCTTCTTTCGCCATTAACTCGAGGACTTAACAACTTTGCCTATGATACTTCTGTTTTTTTTTTACTTTATTTTATTTAAAATTTATATTATATATAGGTTGCTTAAAATGTTAACTAGTATTGAGGTCAGATGTGTTGTTTATGTAGACTGAAAAATAAACTGGATCATTATTGTACTTTGTAACTTGGATTTTTTTCAGTGAAAAACTTCTTGCCATTAAAGAATTTTTTTTCTGTATTATAAGAGGTGACATATTTACTCCAAAGAATAATGAACCCATTATTTACAATGATCGAATGCAGCTTCTGCACATGTCCTTTTATATCTTCTGTAATGTTGGCTGACACAGTTGAAGTAACCAAAACAAAGGAAAGTGATTTTTTTGTTCTTAGAAGTAAAGAGATATGTTGCTTAATGTCAAAATTTGTCAAAATGAAGGACCTCAAGGTCAGAAGAAGAAGAATTGATTTTGTAATGTGAAATAATAGAATATTCTTGTTTTGTTTGTTTAATAGAGAATATGGTTTGAACAGTCACTAAGTTTCTACTGTCAAGTTCATTGCAAAAGCATTTTATTAAAAATAGGCAGGGGGTAAAATACATTCCATTTAGAATATTTTTAGGAGCAAATTTGGATATTTTTCTTTCACCATACACTGAAGAAGAAAAATGCTAACCAGAACCTTTTTTATTTTCTATATGTATGGGTGGTCCATTCAATATTTGGTTAATCTCCAATATTTAACATACTTATGTATACCTGATTTTTTGACGATAACAAGAGTCTGTTCTACCACCTTTTAGAATGGCCATATGATTCTGACATTTCTATTACTTTTAATTCGAAGAGCAGTTCAGAAGTTCCCTAAATTACCTATAGAAGGAAGAATGCAAAACAACAGATTTACCTTGTTTTAATAATGCCTATGCAATGGAGGCCAGGAATTCTGAGCTTCACTAGAGAATCACCGAAACAATTCAAAATACAATTTTTAAAGTTATGGAAAAGTCAGACTATTGAAAAATCTAAGGATGACCTAGACCTGCTTTAGTAAGTTAAGGTTGAATTCAAATAGGACAGACTTGTCTGTTCATAGCTCAGAGATCACTGTGAAAACATTTGTCTTTGCACCTCTCATATACCACTAAAAGACTTGATGCACCATGTCCTATTATGTCTTCTTCTGTCAACATGTCTATTCTGAAGATAACAGTAATATGATGTCATGTGGGCCCTGACATATCAATGACACTTAAAAATGCTTTCACATTCAATAATTGTCAGAGATGGAGTGGAAGAGTTACCTTTGCTGGTTTTTTCCTGTCACATTTTGTTATGTGACTAATGATAAGTAATGTAATGTTAAATGCAGGAAATACTGTACATAATAGAATAGCAATGAACAATCTACAGTTAAAAGTATGTGAAATAAAGGAAAATCTTTTAAAAATTGCCAACAATTTGAAAGATAAGATAAACCACAATGATAACTACTGCGGTCACATATCTTGGTGCAGGTGAGACCAAAATTCTATGTTTGCTTGTTTGCTGGAATGAGTCCCAAGCATCATTATCTCAAGACAGACAGACAATTCCAGAAATGTATTTTTTAAGCATTGGAACTGAGCAAAATGCAGATACTCTTTCAACACCTTATTCTGCTCAGTGTTTAGGCTCAGGATATTTCAATGTAGTTAAGGAGCAAAGCAAGAGCCACTGAACAAATAATAAATATCATCTCCAGCCTGGGACCAAAACCAGAAAGTCCATGAGAGAGGCCACCATCCTTCTTGTCCAGAGGAACACTGTTTCAGAAGATGGCAGCCACAACAGACAATTCATGCTTCCTAGGTCCCACAAAATGTTTAATTGAAGGAACTTGGAATGCACCAATTCTGCTGGATCATACTGGGTAGACAGAAACAATTGAAGATAATTGGGCTTTCAGATATTCAGGCCCTATGGCATACAGGACTTTCTCAGTAATAATCAGTACATTGAATTGTACTCAGAAGTTGATTGGCAGCCAATGCATTACTCACATAGGAATAATGACACATAGGCACACCGAGAGGGGCCATTACTGATCGTGCTGTTACATTTTGAGCCAACTGTGTCCTTCAGGTGATCTTCAAGAACTGTTCCCTGTAAAGCGTATTACAATTGTAAGGTGTCTACAGGAGGCACCTTTAAAGGAATGTAAAGCAAACTTAACTAAATCCTTTATCACAATTTCTTCCATGCTTCCTCTGGTAGTAACATATTGCTTGATAAGTATACAGTAGAGTGCAACAATTTGCCCTTAGCATTATTTTCATGTGCTAAGTTTCATTTAAGCTCATGATGTCTTTTATTTAAACATACTTGCAAAAAACATTTTTTATAAACATGACATAAGTCATCATTCATTTTAGTTACATGGACAAGTCACCAGTACCTTGGCAGCACCTTTGTGTTTATTGAAGTGTCCAGTGCCTTGGACATTATTTTATGTAAGTAGTTTGAAGTGGAGGTGATTTCTTGCTTATGACAGTGATGCATATTATTTGGATTGTTCTTTTATTTAATATAAGGAGCAGAGACCCTCATTTTTTTCTTCAGTTAACATCAAAATATAAACAAAATGAGATGAGAAACAAAAATCCTACATGATTGAAAACAAATCTGAAAACATTCTGTGATTTGATTTAAAATGTCCTTTAGGCTCTTTCTTTTCAGGAGGCTGATTTGTAGATCAAATTATTCCTCTATTTCATTTGATTTTAGCCTATTATTTTTATATATGTATTTGCCAATTTGTTCTGCATTTTTACATCTTTATCAGTCTGCCACTGTTGATGAATTATGTATTGATGGATATTGCAGAGAGCATGATGGCATTCATCAGCATATGAAATACCACATGATAAGCATTTGTTTGATATTATGTATAATTTAAGGTGACTAAAACATACCATTCTTCAGATTCTTGTTATGACTGAGGACATATTTTATGAATTATAAAACTGGAAAAGACACCAAACATAATCTTGAAGAGCAGTGGGGAAAGAAGGTTTTTTTTTTTGTATTAATGAAAATTTACAAGCAACACAGCAAGTATGCCTATATATAGCATGAGCTGGAAATTTCATTGATGGAAATCTATGAAAATCAGAAAGTAAATATGACTGACTACCCAATCCCAGTATGATGCAAATCTTCATCTGACTTTTCCATGTATCTTTGGGATGTCCAAAAGAGAAAAGATCCTGTGTTTCATGCTTAGTGGGAGATACTGTAGAAAGTCTGCTTTTCCTTTCAGTCCCCAAGAGGAGGGGAAAAATTAACCTTTCCTCTCAGAGTGGCATTTGCAGAGATTGCAAAGAAGAAAATATACCTCTTTTGGAAATTGTTTTTATGTTTTGGCATGTTCATAGTATAACACAGGTGAAAAATTGGCTGTGAAAGGATTCACAGTCAGCAAGGGAAATTGGAGCTGCTTTCAACAATCTGCAAATCCTAGGGCTAAAAACAAAAATTGGATGACCACCACAATGAAGCTAAGGATTAGAATTTTCTACAATCTTTTATACTCTTGTGATTGTTATTGCCATTTTTATTTAATACAGCTGCATTGCATATAAGTGCATAAAGAAAAAAAACCTAAGGGTTTTTGTACATCCCTAAAAACTAATAAAACCCACTTTTTAAACAATAGATTAAACTTTGCCCACATGCAATCATACTGTTCAGGTTTTCAATTTCATCAAGCAACCTTGATGAAATTCAGGAATGAGATATTGTTTCTAAGTTGTTAAAAATATATAACTTTAATTTTTGGAATATAATTTAATAACACATTAACATATTTAAACTTGAAATTCCCTCATAAAAACTAATTTACAGTATAGAGAATATATACACTAACATGAAACCATCACTACACATTATCAAATCAGAAATGTTAATCTGGGTTTAAATTTATTACATTTCTAATTTGGGAAAATAAATATTCACCCATTAAAGACAACTATTGGGAGGGTCTGCTTAATGTGTATGTTTGGAGACTAATTATTCTCAATTTATGATATTTAATATTTTTAAGAACCTGAAAGCTTTGACATATTCAGATTGAAAATGCTGTTTCATCAACTTTTTTTTTCATTTTCCCTCAATAAATCTAAATTTTTAGCTTATACTTTCAAACAACCCAGTTTAATGTATTCAGAATTTTACTTCTTTACCTGTTACTGGTGACCATAGCAATATTTAGTAGGTATCTATGTCATCTTGAACAACAGCTTAACAATTCAAACGAAATCAGAGGTTGCCTAATTCAAGTTTGGCTGTCATACAATGTGTGAGATTCAATAAGATGAAGTTTCTGGTTTTCAATTGATTACCATGGAAATAACATTTTTTTTTTCATAAACTGAGATGAAGTTTGCAGGGTATCAGTTGATTTTGACAGAATGTCTTCTGCTAAGTTTCAAAATAAATATTTTTGGGATATAGATTGCAGACCCCTCATCCTAGAGTACAATCCTAGATTATATCCTATAATTACATTCTATCAATTTTCTTTTCTTGGATGAATTATGTAAAATTATTAAAGCTATTCTCTGCATTCTCTGCAGAGAAATTACACTGAATGTCAAACTCAGACAATGCTGAAGAGCAAATGTCCCAGTAAGAAGGAAGGATCAAGTGGGGAATTAGTCTGGATTCCCTAGGTAAATACAACAGGGCAAAGTCTGACCACACTTTCAAAGCCTGTGAGCCTTATTCAGTCTTCCCCAGGCAAAAGCTGCCAGTCTGGGGAGATTTCTGTGAAATAGGCATGGAACAATAAAAGAATTCATCTGAACTCTATCCATGTGGGTCTGGTTGTTCATGCCTGACATATAGAGGAGACAAGGAAAAAAAATACCTTAAAAATCAGTGTTTTTGAACAGTGATTATGAAAGCATAATATTTTTGTTTCTTATTCCTTGATAAGTAACCTGTCAGATTATGCATGACAATTTAATTATTTTCCTTAAATATTATTTTTCTGAGTATCAGGCTTTGGTTGATAGTCCACCCTTTAATAAGGACCCACATTTGTTTTATCCAACCTATGTGTCTGATCTTTGAACGTGTAGCGGGGCTGTCTGAGAGTGTTTGCAGGAGCTTGCTTGGGAAGGGAGAGATTGGGACAGCTGCTGCTGGCTTTGGGTGTGGCTGGAGTGGGCGGAAGAAAAGATAGAAAAGGGAAGGAAAGAAAAGGGCCGGGGCCCAGTTTGTCAGGTGAAGGTAAAGGGACTGGAAGTTTTATTTACTGTTCTTCGTAATGAGGATATTTTAAACAGAGGCTAGAGGGAGGGAGAAAGTGGAGTTTTATTGCTTCCTTCGTAAGAAGGATATCTCAAATGGAGGCAAGAGAGAGTGTGTGTAGAAAGGAGTTGCATGAGCTCCGGCTGGAAGAGACATCTTATCAACCCCTAGAGAACACTACTGCAGGGCTTGACAAAGAGGGATGGGGCTGGGAGGGCCTGGAGGAGGTAACGCTACAAATGCTGTTATCAGATACAAGAGCAAGGCAATAAAAGAAACAAATCAACTTGATTACATTACTGAGAATGTTATCCAAAATATTTCCTGTGCCAGGGCAATTTTGTTTTGCAAGTTTAAGCCCTTTTTAAATACATAAAATAAAGAAAGCTCAGATATTCTGATGCAGAATTAAGTGTACCTATATATGCTTTAAATAAAACTAGTGTTTCTATGACCATAATATAACATTTCTAACACCCCCTTGATTTGCTTATACTGTTGTGCTGAAGGACCTACCTTTTAACTTCCAAATGCTTTCTCATTACATGGATTTCTGATAGGACTCACTTGAACTGTCTCCTCCCATGCAGAACCAATTACCCCCTGAACTCTCACTGCCCACTTGAGCCCTTGTCACAGAGAGACTCTCCAGATCAGGCAAACAAAACACAACCTAGAGCAAAAACACAGACTTCATAAGCAATATCACCTTTCCACTTGAAGACTTTCATAACACAACAAACAAACTCCAACTTGGCTTTTCAAATATAAAAATAATTAGGGCCTGTAAGGAGCTTCTCCTTAAGAATGATAGCTTTAGAGAGACAGCAAGCTATGTGTTTTATACCTGCAGACCAAAACAACAAGAAAACAACAATCCTGGCAGAGGCCTGCTTTCATAAAACAGAGAGGGAGGGGAAAGTCTGGGGTTGAGAAAGAAATGCTAGAACCCAATTCTTTTTTAAGAGGAAATTGCTTACTCTGCTATACTTGTATTCAATTATGCCAAGAGCCATCATTTCTTTGTAGGTTGCTATCCAGATGATTTATATTATTTTGTTTTAATTTATCTACATAGTGCTCTCTTTCTCTCTTTCTCTCTCTTATATTTAACTATTCACCAATCATTCTTTTAAAATATCAGTTTATTGTAAAAAATATATTACATAATAATCACAATAAAATACAAAGCTATACAAAATAAAACAACCCTCCCACTATTATTAAACAATTCTTACAGCAGGCAGCCAAAGGTAGACCTTTTAAAGGAACACTACTCTGTATGAAACATTTGCTACCTTCCACCCAACCCAAAGAATATTAAAGAATATGAAAATCTGCCCAGAAATGAAGGGAAATCTACTAATTCTATGGCTGCAGGAAAGCAAGTAATACTTTTCTTGCAGAGTGCTGCACCTAAAGCTACCTGAAAAATAGTATATTCAAGTTCCATGCCTGAAGGCAGCTTAAATATTGTAGATATTGTGGTTGATGTTAACATCTGAGTGTCCAGAGTAGACTTTATCCTTTTTGGTATACAAATAAGTGTAAATAAATAAATAAATAAATAAATAAATAAATAAATAAATAAATAAATAAATGATACTCAACAACAGAATATCAACAGAGTAACAAGTGGTCATTAAGATGACAATGTCAATTTCAGTCAATGTCAGACTAGTTCATTGTTATCTAGCAAAAATTCAGCACATTTGGAGATCAGCAAACTATGGAAGACTGGTCTCTCTAATCTAGCATTTTGTTTTCCCAGTAGCCACCTAAGGGCATCAAACCTGTGTTTGATTTATCTGATTGTTATTTCATAAGTAATTAAATACTTGTTTCTTTTGTACTAATTTTTTTACATAATGAAAATGTAGTAATTTCATGAATTATAATTCTGGTCCCACATTTGAACAAGGGCAAGAAATCTATAATGATTAGAGATTATAAAACCTATGCCTTTTCAGCTTGGTGTTAAGATAAATATTGTGAGCTTTAAATAAAGCTATTAAATCATTTAATAGTTAAATGGGATAGATACAATGTGCATATGTGAATGTATCTATGTGTATGTTTATGTGTATATACCAATTTCTAGTAGGAAATTGTTTGGTTATGAAAGTATTGTTTTCCTTATTCGACCAGTTAGTTAGTTACTGTAGGTCTAAAGAGCAATATGGAAACTTCCCAACTACTAACATGATGCAAACATATTGGACTTACTTAAATATTTAAATATTCATTAACTCATTCATTCTGTACCTTGTGCTTATGATGGCATCTATAGAAATTCCTGGATGTTCCTTTTCAAGACACTGACTGTAGAAAACATCTTAGTCACAGAAAAATAATTAAAGACTAATTTACATTTGAAACCAGAGACTTTTCTTTTGCCACTAGTGGATCAACAGCTAGGAAAAAATCATGGAATTGTGTTTTTATATATAATAACTGCAGCAAGCTTAAGATATACTCAAAGTGGAAAGATTGGGCACTACATATAATGAATGAATAGTTGGTGAAGGGATAGCTAAATTAATGTGTTCGACTGAAGAGACGACATCAACATTTATAATAAAAATGAACTTTTGATTTGTGGTTTTGATTATTAGAAAATATTAGATAATAAAGAAATGTTTTTAAACCATACAATAAGAAGTAATTATACAATCATACTTGCATTTGCTGTGGAAGAAATCAAAAGCTTCTATTTCTTTTCATCTTTTCTTTTTGCATCTTTGTTCTTCCCCTTCTTTCTCTCTTTTTCCTTTCTTTTATTTCTTTGTTTTAAGTTTTGTTAGTTTTTAATCTTCTTTGTAAAACTTTTATTAGCATTTATACAACCCCTCCTTCATAGACATAACTAAATACATCAAGAGAAATTTCCTTTCTTAATCGTCTTTGTGTTAACTTTATATCCTATATGATTCCCATAATGGGAGTTCTGTTTCTTGCACATTTATTATCAGTGTGAAATGTTTCAATCTTATGGGCAAATAGATGCTTAGAAACCTTATTATTCCTTTCTAAACCAAGAAAAAAAAATCTGTCAACTTTGAGGATCCATTGCAAAGGCATAAGGGCACAAATTCTTATGGGCAGCAACCTATGTAACTATTTTGGATAGAAACTATTACCTTTGGTAAAAAGGTTCCAGTCTCCTTCAAATGAATGGCAATACCTTGACTCCAAATGCTTCTTTACTCAGTTACCTAAAGAAAAATTTCTCCTTACCATTGCTTAAATGCTATATGATAAACAATTCAAGTATTGTCTCATACATATTTTCATAATGTTATGTTGAGAAAGAAACTCTTAATGTTCCCTGGAGAGAAAAAAAGGGAGTGAATTATAATTGCAAAAAAAATCTACTTTAAAATTAATATGATGAGCAGTAATGTAGATTTTGTAGCAACAAGATAGGAAGAGTATTCACTCTTATGAATTTGGTCTTGAGAAAACTCCTGAGAATACCATGGACAACCAAGAAAACCAACAAATGGATCATTAAAAAAGCAACCCAATATTCTCACTCAATGCACAAATGACCAGACTCAATTTTTTTTTGGGGGGGATATATTATGCAAAGATCTAGATGTCTAGACAAGACCGTATTGCTGGGAACTAATTTACAGTGGTGATGTGTGCATCATTGGTAGAGCTGAAGGACCAAGTTAGAGACAGATCACCCTGGAGAAAATCTATGTGGCTAACTAGGAGTTAATAAAACTTGATGGTACATAATTAATCAAATGTATGGAAACTTTTGAAAGGGCTCTTGGAGCTATAGCCAAGGTATTATGTGGTAACAAAATATTTTCCCCTGTCCTAAAACAAGAGTTATCAAGTAAAGTTATCAGTATTATAAATAGAGTACTAAAAGGAATTATGTGATCTACCTAGTATCTGCTGGTTCTATCTTTCTTCTTCCTGGCAACAGCAACTTATTCTAGCATTTTACCAACCCATCAATGTTTAGTACTTTGGCTATGGACAAGCAGGAAAAGAATCAAGAGTAATTATTTTACACTAGTAATATTATTCACAAAGTTGGTAATTAAGGCAATTAGTGACTTCATATATCTATTCACTTGTGACATAAGGACATCTGTCCTAGCTGTTGTGTCTTTATTTTTAGGACATTTAGTACCAAGCTTTTAGACATTATTTTCTGCATATAGCCTAGAAATAGCTCTGGGTTCTTTGGCACCATCTATCTATAGCAGCTTTGAATTCATCTGGATAATTTTATCCCCAATAAAACTGAGAAGAATTTGGGTGTGGAAGAGAATCATTCTTCTACTTCTCTCTCTTCCCAGTTCTTGAAATTTTTGTCCATATGTTTTGGTATTTTTATGCATGTCTATTCAGAATACAGTTCTATTGACATGCTGTGGCTTACTTTTAACCAAGTGTGCACATAGTTGAATTAAATCAAATACATTGGAAAAAAAATAAAGATGAAAATATCTCAGATCTTTTGCTGTAATTTTAGGATGATGTGCTTAAAGTACTTTTTTTGGGAGTTCTGATGTTCTCTAACATTATCCTTGGTTCCTCCAAAGTTTTCTGTTTCTCTTGATCTTTAAAGCCCTTATAATTTAAATAGTTGAAAAGCTATCATATAGTATGGCAAAAGATTTGTGTGCAGCACTATCATTAGTTGAAGAATGCCGTTGAACACATTGATCCTACATATATTTAGAAAAAGAAATTGTCACAGCAATAACTTGAGCAGGGGGCTGGATTAGAAGACCTCCAAGGTCCCTTCCAGCTCTATTCTGTTCTAAGAATTCTAAGAATAACAATAGCAATAGCTTAGACTTATATACCGTTCCATAGTGCACCCTTTTTACAGCACTCCCTCAGTGGTTTACAATGTTAGCATATTGCTCCCAACAATCCGGGCCCTCATTTTATTGACCTTGGAAGAATGGAAGGTTGAGTCAACCTTAAGCTGGTCAGGATCAAACTCCTGGCTGTGAACAGAGTCAGCCTGCAATGCTGCATTCTAACTACTGTGCCACCACAGTCATGTGCTTTGTTTTAAAATGTGTTTTTTTACACAGAAAATAGAGATTTGGAGAAAAAAAGAGAGGGAGAATATCTGGGAACTTATAAAATTTTATGCTTAATGAACT
Organism: Crotalus tigris; assembly: GCF_016545835.1. Taxonomy (NCBI): domain Eukaryota; kingdom Metazoa; phylum Chordata; class Lepidosauria; order Squamata; family Viperidae; genus Crotalus; species Crotalus tigris. Next base: position 886,742 of record NW_024100112.1, on the reverse strand, counting down.
CAGTAGCTTCTTTCTGTTAAATATGTATTTGGTTTAGCCCCCATGTCCACAATGGCACTGTAAGGATGCCATGATATATTCTTAAAGTATTTATTCTAAAAGATTGTGACCTGTGCATTATCGAATTGCTAATTTATATCGTTAATTTGTATAATATATATCTAATAGTGACACTACTTATTTTTCAGATAAATAGGCCCTAGGTAGGAGTTTCTGAATATGGAGTATGTGATAGAAGGATTTCATTTAAAAAATGAAGACATTAAAAAGAAATACTTACTTGGTAGGAATTATATTTCATTTGCAAACCACAGAAGTTAACTTCACATAATACAACACTTGAAGCATTTATTTCTGAACTATAGTGCTTGAAAGCAAGGTGCTTAAAAAGACATTGCTTATTTGGAACACTTAGATATGCAAACTGCAATTCTCAAAGCAGCAAATTATACATATTTTGGGCTATATGACAGCATACTATGTGCTGCTACAAAGGTCTTATCACAATCCTGGGACTTGTTTAATTTACAGATTAATAAGAGAGTTTGATTGTAATTGTCAATTAATTGAAAGAATAACCTCCTTAGAACAACAAAAGTAACTAACAATAGGGAGGAAGAGGAAGAAACTAAGTAACAAGTTTATGCTGCAGCAGAACAGGTGAAAGTAAAATTTTAGGGATCATTCTCAAGTGTTCCCACACAACAATGATTTGGAATGTTCTATCATTGTGCTAAGAAAAGAAATACATACCACATTATTTATATATATACATAAACATTTTTATATGAAATTTCAAAGTGGCTCAATATCTCATTGATGCAACAAGTTTCATGGCACAGAAACTCTGACATGCACTGCACACAATGATATAGGTTTTTGTTTCAAATTAAATATTTCCCAATCTTTTTTTGATGGTAGTCTATAATTACTTTTGGAGACAAGATACCATCATTTTCAACCAGCCATTTTCGGGGCAGGAATGATGGGAATCTACACCAAAAATACCTGAAATGCAACAGGTGGTTTTTGGGCTTTCTAACATGCTTTAATGTTATATGGATCTAACATAATGGTCTAGGCTTTCACAGTCAGTATTTGTTGGGTGGGGTTGAACTTCAGAGTTTAGTGAACTAGACAACAGATTTTTATGAACTTTCACTATCAATTGTGGCTGGCATCTTCAGAGACAAAGTAGACAATTGTAAATAAAATGTTAGGAAATCTATTGTCTAAACTACAGTATATCTGAGAACATTTGACAATTTCATTTTACTAGCCATCAGTTTATATGCTACATAAACTCTGTACAGTATTTCAGGCCAGAATGGTAAGCATGGTAGGGCCCACATTTCAAACCTTTGGCCATTTTGGTCTAGTGGTTAAGTAACCAGGCTAGAAAGGTGAAGATCATGAGTTCTAGTTTGGCCTTAGCCATGGGTGACCTTAGGTCAGTAAAGGTCTTTGTGGGGAAAATCGGGCTTCCATTGTGGGAGAAACACTTGAAAAGATATAATTTTCATCTGATATATAAATAACAAGTGTCCAGCCTTCAGTTGAGCCTTCCTGAAATGACATTACAAAGCATCCTTGGAATGATTTGATAATAGACCAAATGTAGGGGTGATCCTTCCTCTACACTGGATCTGGTGAAACGGGCTGAACAGTCATTTGACACTGAAGTTTTAAAGAAGGTTAGGAATAATGTTTTAAATAATCCTTTCCAACTCTGAATATATTGGTCTTTAAAATGAAGACTTCTTACTTTGGTGGCTTTAGAGTAGCACCAGGAACTGGTTCCGTGGAGAGAGGTTTTTCTATGGACTGGAGGGTGTGTGGTTTTGTATGCTGCCTGCATCTCGCAGATGGGTCTTTGCTTGTTTGTGCGGACCAGTTGCTGGCATGCTGCGGCCTGGTACTGATCCATGGACTAGGGGTTGGGGATCCCTGCTTTAGAGTGAACTTTGCTTGCTTGTTTATATTTCCAGATCCAATGTTTTTTTGCATCCAGATTGGCCTCTAATATAAAATATAATTTGTACTTCATTTGAGAAGGAAATATTTTCTAGCCCTAAAATAAGCTTGAGTTCCCTCAGAGCTCTGAGTTGGATTTCTTCTGTTATTTGATTGTAATAAGAATGTAGACAAGTCATATTATATCAGAAAAGTACCAGGCTAAGGAACTAAGCATTTTTTCTTATTGTGACCAAAAAGATGGCAATGATAAACCTACAAGCAAGAAAATTATGCAGAATTCAAACCATTTATATCTTTCAGAAACTGATAACAAGTGGCCTACTACTTCTATGATTGGTGATATAATATCACATTATTCTAAACTAAGAAATTACTATTTGTGCAATAATAAAATAAGAGCAGCTAAATTATTATGAAAGCCAATTACACATGATAAAGTACTTAATAACAAGGTGAAGAGAATTTGTAGTCATACATAAGTAATGAAAACTGCTAGGTGTTTTAAAGCTGCACTGTTGCACTCTAAGGAGATTTTATTACAATTTATATTTGGGGAAATATAAAAGTTTTCTGTTCATTTCTGCTACCTCTTTTAAACTTAATTTGAATTTAATGTGTAATTGGTAGATTGTAGAATGTAAGAGCCAACTTAATTATTTGTTTATTGTCTTTATGAATTACAGGTCCTCTTCTGGCTCAATGAAGGAACCACTTCAGTTTTTTAAATATAATTTCACTAGGCAGTACTCCAGTAACACTGAATGCAGACTGTTAGAAATAAAGAAAAAATTGAAATAATCATGAAAATAATATCTGTAATTGCATGCCAGTCTGACAGCTGCTTTTACTAAGACTCGTATCTGAAAAAAGTAGTAGTAACAAACGTGTTTTGATTCTGTAGTATCAGTTTGAAAAGACAAAAAATATTTACGTGTAAAAAATATTGAAATATAAAGACTTGTACACAAAATTTTATATCCAAATATACTTCTGGAATGTGGATGTTGCAGCTTAGGAATGAAGAGCAGTTGATGGGATAAATGTTGAATAAGCCTGTTGTCACTCAGAAATAAATTTATAAATAATTTTATAAATAATTTATAAATAATTCTTTGTATAATAAGTTGAAAACTTTCAATTCCCTACTTTATACGTAGCATAACTAAAATGGCTACCTGTCATTACCTTGAGAGTTCTTAGAAAAAGTGCTAACATGTTGTGATTTTGTTATATCTCCATTGCCACAAACAATTTAATCTTCTTGGCATCAAAGAAATCAAGATTTTGCAATTTGTTTTCATACAGCTGTATTTGCATACTGTCGGTTTATGAATGAAAAATGTAAGAAAAATGTTTTTAGCTAGGTGAAGATTTGTCTTGACAAGGTCAAGTTCTATTTTCTTTGGCATATACATCTTTGTGCGCATTACTGCAAAATGAAGGCACTACTATTTTTAAAAAATTTTGTTAATTGTTAATAAAACTTTTTCAATAAAAATTATATGTATGTGTGTGTGTGTATATGTATATGTATACATACACACATTAACACATATATAGAACAGCCTGCAGATAATTTACAGAATGCATACAAAAAAAGCAGAAACCCAAGCCTACATTTAAAAGAAAATTGGCCACCTGAGAAAGAAATATTGGTCATATATTCCAGTCCATTTTTCTGAAGCAATATATCTTCATATATTTAGAAAGAAATCTAATCATGGTATATCTTCCTTTACTTTGTGAATTACATCTGGTTGGTTGCAGAGACTCCAGACTAAAAATCCAGGGCTTCCTAATTATTGTATAAGCTAGGCCAACATAATTTTAATGTGACAACTTACAGAACATACAAAAAAGCAGAAACCCAAATCTATATTTGAAATAAAATTTGCCACTATATTCAGAGATTCTACCACACAGTATTTTCTGTTCTTGAAGTTTTTTCCAGTGATTTGTCATGCACCACAATTCAAAGTTCACCACACTTTGAAATCATCCACATTTTCTTCCAAGACTACATAGAGAGGTTGTGAAATTACACTAGATCTACATTCTCTGTCTCTGTCTCTCTCTCTCTCTCTCTCTCTCTCTCTCTCTTTCTCTCTCTCTCTTTGTGTATGTGTGTGTGTGCGTGCGTGCATAAAAATATAAATGTTTGGAACTGATATAGAAATGCTAGTAATAAATAAAATATATTTTATTTCAATTCATATTTTTGTCCTTTGTCAGTTTTTTTTCCTTCCATTTTATTGTCCTAAAATGGATAGTTTTGTATATATAATTTCTTAATATTTATGCAATATTGCAATGTAATATACATGACCTATTTGGGAAAAATGCAGATTTTGATATAGAAAGTCATTCTAATTCATATATAAAGTTTGTGTGTATAGTTTCAGGATGCTGACATTAACAACTGTTTCTGCTAAATTATGATTTCAATTAGTCTACTCTAAGTATAGTTCAGATATGGATCCATTCTAATTATAAACATTTTAGTACATATTTGTCAATATGAAAGTCCCTAAAGCTTTCCTTTTTAAGAATTAACATACAATTAAACAGATGTTTTATAGAGGTTTTAATAAATAACGAAGAGTCCTTAAGAATCCTTATCACCAGATGAAATAAATTCTCACTTTATGTACTGAATTATAGACTGATATTTATCATTTCATTGATTTTTGTATTTCTCCAAATGTTGAAAGACAATTGGTTTTTAAGAATACTTTTAAAATTGCATTTAATTACAGAAAATGAATTTAAAATAGACATACATAAAATATGCAATATATTTAAAAATGTTTCTCTAAAACTCAGAGACATAGTGAAATTAAACAGAATTATATAAACATTTGAAAAAGAATCAGCCTGGAAATAGATTATCCATATCTAAAATCCTATGTGTCTAACTACAAATCCAACATGTTTCTTGTCAATAAATTTAAAAAGGGAGAAAAAAAATTGAGATAACTGTTTTGTGATTTCCAGCAAAACAGTGTCCAGATAGTATCGTGCAGTAGGGTTTATTTTATACTGTCATAACATAATTAACAGCAGCTAGATTTGGATTACTTAGACTGCTTAAAATATTGGCACAAATAACAGTAGATCTTTCTTATGGCAAAATGCCACAATACCATCCAATTTCTGATAAGCTGTATGGTAATGGCATAGCCATCTGTTTGCCTTGATATTCTTTTCTTGGCAAACTTTACATCCATATGGGTTATTGGTGCCCTCATCTGTGTATTTCATGAACAAAATAAAAATAAAACCTACCATTTCCCCTGAAATTATACTCTGAATGACTGCACTGAAAAAGATCGTTTCAGCCTTATGCTTTTCTTTGTCCTTCTTGGTTGGGTGCACAGCTGCCTTTTGTTCTCTTTACACATCCATAGGATTTCATTTTCCAGATCTTCACACTAGCTGTCAGGTCTGAGGCATCCTAATCATCTCAGAGGATTGATAGCTTCTGCTTTGTGGATTTGAAACTTCACTAAAGAGATGGAATGATCTCTTTAAATACTGACAGGCCAGCAATTTTGTCAGCCAGCAGAAAGATGAAGGCATTCAGACAACAAGGCCACTCTGAAAAGATGTGGAGTCCTTTTGTGTTTTTGTGACAGCAGCTTTCAATATTATTTGAAACATTTGACATGCACTATTTAGAATAATGGCAAATAACTGAAAAAAAATATCTTCCAACTCAGTATATAATTATCAGTCTGAATTAAGCCATCTTTAATACTTCATTTAGAAATTTACACATTTTATTTTTCACTTTAGATAAAAGAATAGTTTGTAATATAGCAGCTTACTTACACACACACATGCATGCACACACACACACACACAAACACACGGACACCTATTTGTCAAACTAGATAAACATTTTCATCCAGACTGACACATTAGCAAGCATTATTGGCCCCTCTTTCTCAGTAGTTGAATATATTGCAGCAGACACCAGACAACATGTGAAGATCCTTTGGATGGGGCATATTGGCTTTATGTGAGACATTCTAAGTTATGTGCATAATGAATTGGTTTGTATCTCCTATCTGTGTGTTGAGTAATGAAACATATTGATTTGTTGCATTCAACTTCTTTGTAACTAAACATATTCATGAAAAACAAGAGCTGATTTGGCATGTTTATTGCTCTGGGTTGAATGATATTGTTTCAGTACCTCCTATTAGTTACATTGCACACTGTGCCCTTTTATGATGTTACAATTGATTACTTTACATTTAAACCACAGATGTTTAGCTTTCTGTTTCTGTTTTTCTTTTAATCTAAAACAATTGGATTTCATTATAATTATGCTGGGATATATTCCTTATTTCACTGAGCTGACTGATCGACTGTGAAGGATTTTAACAAAGTTGTTCATAGTTTGGTTTAATTACAAGCCGAGATGGCAAACAGTCATCTTTCCTTTCACTTCTTAACTAATTGATTGGTTAGAAACATTAATCTTGCACTCCATAGGTCAATCTTGGCTTTTACAAATGTGTGACTCAACCATTTTGTTGCTTAAAACAATAGCAAAACTCAAGGGATTTTTCTATAGTGGAAAAATAAATAGGTAAGGTATCATTAATTGTCTTCTGAAACATATAGTGGCCAGTTAACTCTGTTTTCTGACAATGCCAATAACTGACAATGCCAATAACAACTATACATCACTGAATGACAAATCAGTAAATTATCCAACTTTGGCTCGAGTCGCAATTATTGATTTAATACTTTGAATGCTTCAGACTTTATTCTGCTGATTTAACATATAAACTAATATATATCAATATTATGTGGCAGACTATTTAAATGTTATTTTTTGTATTAAAAACACTTGAGTTGAAAGGAGGTTCTGTTTTACTGAAATTTCTAAAAGAACTAATTTCCAAAGAATCTGCAAAAATGGATCAAATATAGTTAGTTCAAGGTACATGACTAAAAGTATAAAATCCACCAGCTTGCTTAATCAATCAATACCTACAATAACACTCCTTCCTTGTCAATATACATATCCTATTTATATTTACATATTCATGCTACCTTTGTGTGAGATTTTGGTAGGATAACGTTTGTCACTACAAAAATGAACATTGATAGATGTGATGGTGTTGACAACAATGGAATAAGTACTTCTGATGTCTCTTCTTTGGGGTTAGATTCCACTGAAGGCAACTCAGGAATTATAGAAGACTCTCCAATCCCATTAGGTATAACTTTCTATATCTCTATTTTCTTCAGATAGTCAATGTTTCATGTTCAAACTGAGAACAGTTTGTTTTAGCTTTCTGTCCTAAACACTTTTCAAATTAGATTTGAAAAAGATATAACCTAAGACAGTGTTTCTCAACCTTGACAATTTTAAGGCATGTGGACTTCAACTCCCAGAATTCCACAGCCAGCATTGCTGGCTGTGGAATTCTGGGAGTTGAAGTCCACATGCCTTAAAATTGTCAAGGTTGAGAAACACTGACCTAAGAACTACATCATGTCCAGTTCATTTAGCATTGTCTATGTTGTACTGCAATATGTAAACATAAATTTACAAGCTTCTGATTCAGTATGAATTTATCCACATATGTTCACAAATAATTATTACATTTTAAACAAATTTGTGTGATTCATTTACAGGGGGATACACTTTTAATATTGAAATATGATTCTGATTTTTTTCAGCAGATTTCAATCATAAATTCTTGCAAAACCTCTTTCAGTACTTCTGTGGTATATTTGACTGTTGTTAAGGTTATTTCCTGTCTGTTTCCCTTAACATTTACTATATTGTGTTTAAGCTAGTAAATTTCTAATTATATCAAACTCAGTGAAAACTTCATTCTCACATTTATCAATATATTTTTGCTTATACATATCTTAATAGATCTTCATAAACAATCCATATCTTGTTATTAATTTTTACCTAATTTTTAATTTTTAATTGCAATACTCCAATGTGACCTTTAATCTCCATATTATTTGGTTTTCGGATAGCCCAAATTTCCTTTATCTCACTTCACAAAAATTATAATATCTAAAATGCACATATTATTTAAATATATTTTTTATTCTATTTCATAAACATTTTCTATTTCTCACCCTAGTACATCACTACCTTAATAATAGAGTATCCTTTGTTGGCTCAAGTCAATCATCTATATTGTCTGGGCTAATCAATAGTTCAAACCTATTTCCTAATAGTTAGTTTTCATTTCCCTTGTGAGTCTAAGTCCTCAATATTAAACAAATTAATCCCTATTTTTTTAATATTTTCCACCTATTTTAAATCTAACAGTCAAATTTCCCCTTGTCTCAAGATCTCCCTTTAGCCCACTGGTTGACGATTCAGGATCCTTTCTAGTAAATAAATTAAAAAAAACCACCAGTTTTTCAAACTAATTCTAGCTTTCTTCTTTTGCCAACCAGGCTTCCGTACCAATGCTTTTAAATCATCGAATAGATCTCCCTTCATTCTTGTGTATGTTACTTGAATTAAAGGAGACCATCTAGTTGCCAATTTTCTGAAAAGGCTGGCTCATTTATAATCATTAAGTTGTCACCCTGATGGCCCAAATTCCCATATTTGCTCTGGTATAGTTGTCTTCAATTCGATTTGGTCTTCTTCATTCTCAGATTTCTTCGGGGTTGTATAGAAAGTCATTTCCATTTTTAAAATTATTGTTTCATTTTCTATATTTTCAGTGAACTATACTTGTTGATCTTTAAAGCCCTCTGTCTTGGTATTCACTTCTTCACTTCTGTTGTTTTTTGGATTGTTGGTTCTTTAGTTGCAATCAAGGTTTTGCTTTGTACATCTGGGCTGGTACCTTGGTCTTTCAGATTGGATCTCATTGTCTCATTGGCTGTAAGAATAGTTTCAAGTAAGAATTTTAGCATAGCCAAGATTTTTTGCTGACCCTCCTCCATTTCTGGCGTAGTTGTAGACGGTCTTTCTAGTGAAGGCTATTTATTAAACAAGAGTCAGTAAGTGTTCACCTCCACAGTTCCTAGAGACCAATTTCACTGCCCAGCTGCTCTCTCAGCTTTGAATCTCTCATAGATAATACCAAGGTCAGATCTGAGCTGTAAGCAAGTCTCTTTGTCAAGGATAATAGATTGCTGTACCAAGTTTTGCCACAAGATGTCCCCGATAGCATATAAAGTCTTTTTCTGATCAAGGGCTAGGTTCTTGTCTGATTTAAATTCTTTTTTGCAAATAGAATAAAATAGAAGTTCCAGTAAGAATAGGAACTTTTTGGGTCCCCAATTTCCAAAAAGATGTAAATCCAATTATATTAAGTTGTACTTTTCAATGCTTTGTTTCCCCTGAGTGATCAGACGCCATCATTTTAGAGGATGGGAGGAAGAAGTTCCCTTCCCTCCCTCCTCACAGGGGGAAGAAATTCAAGAAGCTTTTTACAGGAAAGTAATTGGGGTACAGAGAAGGTAAGGTCTCACCCAATTCCTCCGCATTGCTTTAAAGGTGCTTGTTAGTAGATTTGACCTCGGCTGTCAGCAGCTTAGTGATGGGCCATGTTGATGGCCGATCTTTTCCCCATCAATTTGAAGAGCTGCCACCCTTCCACAATCACTCAAGGGTCCTCTTCTCACTCATCGCCCCTACAAGGTAACTTCTGACCCTTTTCATGGTCCCCCCACAGGAGAAAACTGGATGGTGGAGGGAGAGATCACCTCACTTGTCCGCCAACACTGCAATCACAAACCAGAAGCCAGTGATGCTGTTTTGATTATCTGCAATTAGCAATTCATTGTAAGCTGTTCAATTTGTTGTTGTTTTTTTAAAAAAAACCCTTCATACTACAGCCTTTATCTTCACTATCCAAGATGCCAATATATTGTTTCTCCAACACTTGCATAGTATGATAATGTTCAATATCCACAAAATAGAACAACTATAACATATAAGTTCATTATAGTGTTCATAAACTTCATAAACCTATATTTCTGACATGTAGATCTGAGAAAGTCTGGGTTTCTTTTTCTTTGAATAATCTCATCTATGATGGGAAGACTCAATTTTGGTGTGATAAAATGTATCGAAGAAATCCCCGGCTATATGAATTTTTCAGACTGCAGGACAAGACAGTCTATCTACACTGTGTGTCCTTCTCAATTCCGTTTTGTACTGTGACTTCCAAGGAACAAAACCCAACATTTCAGGTGGCTGTTGTAAACATAATCTCTAGATTGAAGATTGAAAACAGGGATTATTATCACTGTTAGGATAGACTCCTTATGCACAGTATTAGTTGAAGTATGGATGTCTCCAAACTAATTCAACCCTTGCCTGTATAAATAAACTGTAAAAGTTTATTTTCACTTGTTGTCCATTGTCATGCCTTCTCTATTTGTAATAAATTATTCAAGTAATATAATACATTGGCTAAATTTTCAGTAATCTGTTAGAGTAAATAACAAATCTTTACATGAATCATAATTGCAGCTGTGATACCTTGTGTGATTTTAGGGCATTCACACCTGCTTGGATTTTATTAGAGCTCTTATGTAAGCCTTGAGCAGAAATAACATAAGCAAAATATATAAAACTAGGTTTAAAAAACATTCATTTGTTGTTTCATGTTCAAAGGTCATAGTCTACCAATCTCTAATGTTATAATTTTTTCAGGATAATTGTTGGAGGCTGTCATCTAACAGAAACTGGTTGACAGGACAGTTTTATAGTACTTGTGCCATGTTACTCTGTCAAAATACTGTTGAAAATGTCATTCAAAACTCAAGTTTTCATAGCACCTTGAAATTTTTCTTCACGTCCATCTGTAATTATGTTGCTATGTTCATGTCACTGAAATGTTTCCCAGTGAAATTAGCAAAAATGACTTCCATTCTATGAAAGAGATACTACTTACCCTATAATAGTGGATTAATGGTATCTTTAAAATAATTATTAAGTCAAATAAGGAAATGAGGAAACCCCATTGTATAGAATATTTCTATGAAATAAATATACATTATGGAAATTGTAAGCAAATTCAAAATTGTCAACCATACCACATTTTCATTGTTGATCTTTTAGAAAAGATTTAAAAGAAAGTACATGGAAATTTCAGAACCTATGCAATTTCATGATCTACAGCAGACATGTCAAACTTACGACATCATGTGACGTCACACAATGTATCGGAGCTTTTTCTCCATTGCTGGCAATGGATGAGCGCGGTTTCCTGGTGATGTGTCCGGCTCTAGAGCTCCCGAGATAGCTTGTTTTACAAACGAAGTTCTTGCTAAAAACTTGCTAAAGAAAAAATAAAGAAATTAAATGATAAAAGTAAGGAAATATTTTATCTTAAGTTATTTTAAAAATGCTTTTGTTTAGATAATGACTATAAAATCGAAGCCATGGAATGTTTCTTCCTGCAAAAATAAAACATTATTTTGTTCTAAATTTAACTCTGTCTTCATCTGTTCCTTTTAAGTTCAGGTAAACTGTTGGACTCTGTGCAAGATTATCTCTTGTCTCTTGGTGAATGTTAATCACTTCAGTGTTAAGAAAACTTAAAGATGAGTTCACGTTAAAGAACCTTTTTACAAGAGGAACTCTGAAAATATTTCAGATAGCTGAACAAAGCAGGAAGAGAGAAAGAATGACTATAAAAGCATTTTAGCAATATTGTTACTAAAAGAAATGGTCTGATGGGGAAGAACAGTGAATAAATAAAGTATCAGAAGTATCAGATAATTATTGGTTATATAGAGAAAGTGAGGCTTGGTTCCTGGTTTGGACATAGTGCTACAAGGGCAATGATCTCTTGTAAAAATAGCTATATACAAGACCATGCTTCTGTTCATTTTATTATATATAAGTAACACCTAGATATTGCAAGATATACAAGTATTGAATGCAGGTGGCTGAATTAGTTAAGAAGTATCTATGATAAAAATGTCTGCTGAAAGAAAATGAATTGAACGTAAAAGAGAGTAGCCAACATGAAAGAATTATAATGAACTATTTAGGTAATAGTGAGAGATAAATGAAAATGTGTTCACAAAATAAAGGATGTAAGAATGAATGGGTCAAGACAAAAGGAACACAGAGGAAATGATGGTAGGATGGAGGTGATGAGATCCTCAAAAAGATGAGAAATTAGAGAATACAAAGCACTGTATAAAACAGTGTATGCAAATGGTAGAACCAAGTATATTTTGCAAGAAAGGAAGTATGTAGCAATATACTGTATAATGCAAATGTGAAGAAGATTTGGCTACATTCCTTTTTTTAACCTTCACCTTTTAATTTCTTTATCTTGTTAGTAATACACAAAAATATTAGTCCAGCTTTAAAATGACAAATACTACAAAATTTGCTAACATGTATATATATTTTCAATGTAGAAAGATATAAGGTTATGTAATCAGTATTCCTTCTTTCTATTAGTATATTGGCTTGGTCCCAAGAATATAGACTTACTTTTCTTGGTATAACATTATTCGTCTCTTTTACTTGAGCTTTTTAAAATATTTTTTTCAAGGCATACTTGGAATCAAAATATACAAGTTCATATAATTGTAACCCAGAACATCTTAAGAACAATGGTAGATATATCATCCCAATGTTTATTTTAATGATCATTTTATAAATGCATATGAATATCTAAAGTACTGATTAATTTTCCTAACCATGATTCAACCATCACCTGAATTCCATGTACATATTTTAATGTCATCATGAAAAAAAAATAATTTGCCATGCATGATATATATGATTGATAATGTTTATTTTAGAAAGTATTTATAATAAACACATTTGGCATTACTCAAGATGCCTCTCTCAAAGTTTTTCTTCTCAGCTGAAAGTGCTCCAAAGTTACATATTAATTAAACTTTGGATGTAGGTGACAATGTTCAAATTTGCTACTAGTAAATATTTTTTATCAACAGGTTGGGATTGGTGGGTTTGGTCAGATTTTATTCCCATGTGTTTTACAACAGTATATCCTAAATCTTATAAAGCTGAAGAATTTTTTTTCAAAATTAGATTATGGTGGAAGGAGATCATTGGTGTGTTCTGTGACTGACACATGCCAATCCATTTAAAATGAAAGGTATATAAAACAATGATGAGCCCAACAACTTTATATATTGATGGATACTGGCCAGCCATCAGCTGCATTGAGCACATTTTACACTCCATGGAGATGTGCATGGTTCGCTGGACATTAGGTGTTTCTCTCCTTGACCATGTCATCAGTGACACAGTTCAGAAAAAAAGAGCACCACACCAATATCAGAGTAAATGTGGTAGAAATGTGGTAGAAATGCTTACAGTGGTACAGCCATGTTCTACAACCAGCACCCCACACTATTGCTTACATTGGCTTCCACTATAGATGGCAAGCACCAATGTGGAAAGGTAAAGCAAAGATATCACAATACAATAAATATGGACATGGCCAGTTAGACCATAATAATAATAATAATAATAATAATAATAATAATAATAATAATAATAATAATAATAATAATAATAGTTGGAAGGGACCTTGGAGGTCATCTAGTCTAAACTGCTATACTATTTCAGACAAATGGCTGTCCAATCTCTTCTTAAAGACTTCCAGTGTTGGAGCATTCACAGCTTCTGGAAGCAGGTTGTTCCACTTATTAATTGTTCTAACTGTCAGGAAGTTTCTCCTTAGTTCTAGGTTGCTTCTCTCTTTGGTTAGTTTCCATCCATTGCTTCTTGTCCTGCCTTCAGGTACTTTGGAGAATAGCTTGACTCCCTCTTCTTTGTGGGATATTGGAACACTGCTATCATGTTCTCCCTTGTCCTTCTTTTAATTAAATTAGATATACCCAGTTCCAGGAACCGTTCCTTGTAAGTTTTAGCCTCCAATCCTTTAATCATCTTTGTTGCTCTTCTCTGTACTCTTTCTAGAGTCTCAACATCTTTTTTACATCACAGTGACCAAACTGGAGGCAGTATTCCAAGTGTGACCTTTGTAAAATGGTATTAACAGTTCACGTTGATCTTGATTCTATCCCTCTATTAATGCAGCCTAGCCCTTTATTGGTTTTTTTGGCAGCTGCTGACATCATTGGCCGATGAAAGCTCAGCACTTGTATTAAACAATTTTTGGTTTGATATTATCCTGGTGTTTGAACTTACTTTCATTGCATGGCTCTACCCAGGATTCGTATTTTTAATATAATTAGAGACATATATATTAAAAACCAGGGTGCATGAGCATGCATTGGTGATGAAAAGACATGAACATTCACAGGTGTGGCCACGAGTTCGATCTTGCCAATGCACAAACTATGTCTAGGAATACCACCAAGGGAGGCTGCCTACTTAAGGAGACCTGGCTCTCCGATGGGAACTCCATAAACTGCCACATAGAACTCTGCTCAGCATACCAAATGCTGAAAGCATGGGAAAGACAACATCATAATTCTCAACGAAGGCAATTTACCCACCCTTCACAAGGTCAGAGACATGGAATGATGGATAGAACAACTTGCCAATGAAATAATGGATTGACAACACACCCCATACATAGAACAGAAGAAGGGGGATGAGAAACACCCCACAGATGCCCCAAGCACATGCCCTCCAAACCACCTCACAACAATAGGATACAGCTAGATAAAAGCGATCCCACACTGTATTGGCGACCTTGCAAGAGGTGCCCGTGAGCGATTGATAGAAGACCAGCTCTTGCGAGCTTGCATGCATGCAAGAAAGGAAAGGAAGTTGTCAAACGGTGGAGCAGAACTAAATGCATGTCTTCCAGACAACCTGGCGAGAGAGGCACTACGATTGCAAGTGGTGGGAAAGAGGAAGGAGGACGAGAGTGAGTGGCTGGAAGGAGATCCCCAACACACCCGGGTGCATCCCCCAAAAGGGACAGAACTCCCAAACAGAGGAGCAGAGGTTGATGTGGTCTGCTGTAACGTCTCACAAATTCTGCGGAGTAGCCATTGAGCCTAAAGGTGCAATATAGATGTTTTCTCTCTTCAATTTTGGCTCTACCCGTGGTGCAGTGGGAGTTGATTCAATAAAGTCCTAACACAACTAATTTTGTGTGCTACAGGATAATTACTCCTGTAGTGCAGCATTCTGTCCGTATGAGTGGGTTTATAATAGATGGAAGTACACAATGTATGGTTAGGGCACCGACTAACTAGTACATCCAGAAAGGCAAGTGTGCCTTGGGTCTCTTTTTCTGCCATAAACCGGATGTCCAGATATATGGAATTCAACTGCTCCAGGAATTTGATGCTGTCTCGTCTTTTGATAATTACAAAAGTGTCATCCACGTAGCGTATCCAAAATTTGGGGCAGTACCTAGCCATTACAATCACCTCTAACCGCTGTAACACTGCCTCCGCAATAATGCCTGAGATGGGGAAATCCCATCGGCATCCCTTATATATATAGTCAGAGTACACCGTTCTACTTACTTTTAGATGAATGTGATGACAATCCTTCTTAATAAAGATTAATAAAGTTCTGTGATCACAAGAGTTCCTTTTGATTCAAATGAACTAGAACTCTTATTGCCACTTAGAAATGAAAACCCTTGCAAATGCCCAAAGAGAATTGATCAGCATGCATGTCCCCATGACTCAATGTATTTTTAAGGCTTTACAATTTTTAAGGTTTGACCAACTTTCTCTTTGAGGATGAAAAGTGATCCAAGATTCTGGCTTCTCAGTTCACAGAACTGCTGAGACTCTTGTAATAAGTAAAAAAAAAAAGAATCATCTCTATTTTTCCATTTCATAAGGTAATATACTCAATTTGTCTTTTGTGAGGAATGGCATTTTGACCTAATCAAATTGTAGGAAACCTTAAGTAACAATCTCATGATTGAACTGACCTTCAAATGTTAATTTTGGCAAAATGTTCTTAACATCTTCTTTAATTTTGGAATAGCTAGATCATTCAATTTAATCACGAACAGCTGAAGGGTGTGTTTAGTATTTTATTAGCTACTTGGAGTGGCTTTTTGGATGTTAGGCTTCTGTAAAAGAAAAGAAGCAATTTTCTTCTGTTTGCTTTTTATGATCTCGAGATATGTTTTCTGTTGTGAATAAACATATGATAAGATTATGATAAATCAGGTTTATATGTGGGTACTTTCAATTTATTAATCTATTTTCTAGGTTTAATTTGTTTGAAATTTGTACTGTACAGGAATCCTTACACATTTGTAACTGAGGATTTACTAATATT
This sequence comes from Crotalus tigris, assembly GCF_016545835.1. Taxonomy (NCBI): domain Eukaryota; kingdom Metazoa; phylum Chordata; class Lepidosauria; order Squamata; family Viperidae; genus Crotalus; species Crotalus tigris. Next base: position 870,532 of record NW_024100112.1, on the reverse strand, counting down.
AATTATTTATTTTATTTTAATCTGAAGGGGAAAAAATCCCAAAATTTGTCATGAAATTATTGCCATTATTCAATTCATTTGTATTAAATGTAAACATTTTAAATATATTAAAATAAAAGAGATTAACACAATTTAAGCCCATCAAATATAACAATAATCTGCAAATTCCTCTTCACTGTAGTTTTCTGTATTCCTGAGAAGTCTTCAGAAAAAGATCTAAAAAAAACTTAGGAAAGTGTTTTATAGTTCAAGGGAAAATGAATGAAAGAGGACAGTTGCTTTTTCTAATTCTAAATAGCAGAAGCTAAGTCTTGGTTCCTTTTGGATCAGGAGCTCTTCAGTTTATGAGAATGATACTCAGAAGGCAAATCAGATTTTAAATTCAAATTCCACTTAGAAATGTTCAATATCAGAAGAGATAATGGACTTGGCAAAAAATATGAAGTGGAAAATATAAATGAAGAGTGTTAAATGAAAAGTTAAAAGAATATATAACAAGACAGAAAAAAATAAGATTTCATCAATTAAGCTTGAGTGTCTTGTTTACAGGAAGAACAAAATGTCAGTATCATATCTTTGATTTCCCTCTTTTTTTCTTTCTAGCCTGACATCATAAAAGAGATGTGTAAAAGGATATAAGGAGATTGAAACATGAATATTATTACATTTAGAGTTTTATTGACAGTTTTTAAAGACTTTAAATGTGATACAATGGTAAACTGATAACTTTGATTCTTAGTAAACATGACTAGAAAGATAATTGATAATGAAAAGCTTATGTGATAAAATTATCTGCTCACTGAAAAACATTGGAAAGAGATCTAATGACAAGAAATAATGCTTTTGTGTCTCAAGGACTGATTAATTACTTTGTAACTATCACATAAATAAGAAAATTCAGTTAGGACTAAATGTAATAGTTCAATTCTTAAGAGGTCAAATACAGAGATATATGAATCCTTTTATATATTATTTATTTTAGTATCACAGCAAATTATCATAAGGTATTTTGTTTATATTATATGGGTAGTTTTCTAATATATGCAGATTATACTATACATACATCTGTTTAATGCAGGTTACTATGGTTTAATGCAGGGGTGTCAAACTTGCAACATCACATGACTTGTCACAATGTATCACGATCTTTTTGCCATTGCCAGCAATGGGGTGGGTGCAGTTTTGCTATGATTCATCCGGCCTGTGGGCCGGCAGTTTGACACCCCTGCTTTAATGAATTGGACAATATTTAAAGACATTTTCAATAAAAGATAATATATGTAGCTCAAGGATGAACTGTGAAGTCCTTTGTGGTCCCTGAGCTTGGTTGTTTTCTTTCAAACATTTCATTACCCAAGTAGGTAACATCATCAGTGCTAGTGTGTGTGAGGTTTACTCCCTGTTTATGAACTGTAGCTTGACCTGCCAGTTTTAATGGAAGTATGGTTTTTCTCCTTGATAGTTCCTTGATTAGGTTATTGTTTTCTGCTTGATAGTTTTTCCGATGTTAATCCCTGCTTATATGGTTGTAGGCTGTTTGACTAGATGTATTCTTTTTGTTTCTTTCTTAGTTTTTTTAATTGTTCAAGTATGCATTTGGCTTGGTCTAGGATGTTCGTAGTTTCCCAGCTAAAAATATTATTTTTATTTATTAATTTTTATGCTGCCCATCTCCCCTATAAGGTGACTCTGGGAAGCTGACAAATTAAATTATTAAATTATGGTTGAGTGTGTCCATCTGTTGTGAGATTAAGGAATTATAATTATGTCTTCTGACTGGTAGTTGATATTCATAAATGTGCTCTGCTAATATTCTGTCTATCTGGTACAGTTTGTACACTGTGCTTTGAAGATGACTTGTTCCTTTCTTCTTGGGTTATTGGTTCTTTTGGTTTAAGTTTTTTGGGAAGCTTTAGTAGATTAATGTGCTATGTGGTTATAATAGTCTGTTCAAACATTCTGTTTTTGATGTACGGTAGTTTATTCTTCTCATACTTTGTGTTCATTGGGCTGAATGATCACATATGTTTTGACACATAGAGATATGTCAAAATACCAAAACCAAACCAAATCCATAACTCTAGGGAATTCTAGGAAGCAAGACAAGTCAATCCTCAATAAATACATAGAGAGAAACCACATTTACACACCAGTTAAAAGAGACAATTTGAGAGACAAAGATATATATCTCTGGATCCTGATATTTAATGACCTTTTGTACAGTAATGAATTATTTTTAATGGATCATATTAAATCAGTAATAGTTATCTCTGATAACTTTATTTAACTCATAGTATAAAAACTGTCTTTCAAAAAGTACATTGCTCTCTATTGGATTCTTCTGTTTTGACCAATACGAGTCTTGCCATATGAAATATTATATATTCAATCTTTTTCCTTGGGTGCCTTTGTTTTGGATTCCTATTAATGCTACTGATTGCATCATATATAATTTTCAATTAAATGGAGTCTATAAACTTTGGGTCTCCCTTTTGTGAAGAGAGGCAACTGTACCAAGATGATATGTTTGAAAACAGAGAGTAGCTGTACAATTTTGAATGATGAAACTATGTGTATTTCTAAAACCTTTATGTGCTCTGTCAGAAAAAAAAACACAGAGGGCTTTATTATATTATATTATATTATTCTTTTCCTTTGCTTCAAACAACAAGCTCTCTAGGATCAGTCCTTTGTAATTTGGCAAGATAACACAGTACAAGTCTTTCAGAAATAATTAGAATGAATACTCACATTTATTTAAACAGGCATTAGTTTACCAAGCTTACTATTATTATAATAACATCATTTTACTTTGAATGTTCATATTTTATTACTGAGTAATGAATTTCAAATGTTATAAGGTGCTTTGTTGTGTCATAAAGTAGAATAATTTTAGTCAAGAGCAAGTATAGGAAAGAAATACATTATGACAATGCATAGGCAAATAAAGATATTTTTTTCTTAAAATTCTATGATTAATTGATTAGATCTTTGATTTATCCCCCCCAAGAATAAATCAGTATAGGCAATTTTACAAAGACATACATACATACATACATACACACACACACACATACACACACACACACACACACAGAGAGAGAGAGAGAAAGAGAGAGAGAGAGAGAGAGAGAGAGAGAGAGAGAGAGAGAATATAGAATTGCAATAAGTGGGTATTGGGTTTTCTATCTAGTCTCTGTAAGACAAAGTTTTATTATTAGAACATGTTTGGGATGTCACAGTGGAATTTGTCAATATTTCCATTAACTCAGTTTCAGGGCAATCTTAGCTTAAGGGTTGTGTTCTGAATAAAAGTAGACAAGATGTGACAGCTGGAAGCTAATGTCAACTATGTCATTCCTTGATATAGCAAGTAAAAAAAAGTACCTATTAAAAAAGTAAAACCCAAATTCCCCAAACAAATCATTAAATTTATGCAGGCTAATTACAACATGTCTTATAGTCAACATCTTGATAATTTTCTCTTTGAAAGTCCAAATGGTACTATTGAATGGGCTTAATTTGACAGGAATTAGTTTAAAAGGAAGAATCAAAAGCAAGAAAATATATATGTAAACAGACAGCTAGCTTCTATGTCTGATGTTAGAAGAGTTTTTTTCCCTTATGAAAACAACATTACCACTAATCTAAACATTACCGTCCTTAAAGTATGTGATGAATTCAACTTGTTGCAGTTTCTCAGCACTGGATATTGTGTGTGAAGATTTATAATGTTAAATTTGAAAGTGTGTTATTTTTTATGAATCTTCCTACGATGGACAACTGACTGGAATTACTATCTCCACATTAAGGTATCTGTTTTTTTTCTTCAGATCATCTGCATGTTTAAAAGTATAAATACAAGAATCAATTGGAGTATGGGGTTGTTGCTGCAAGTCAACTTCTGGAATACTTTACTTAGAAAGACATAGCTGCTTCAATATCAATTTAAGGGAAAGCTTTTCACTTACTGATTGATTGTGCCTAGTTTCATCATAAGATTGTTTTTCAAATGATAACTAAACTACTGTACATTAAGAGAGGTAATTCTAGAAGAGTCCTTTATTCTCCAATTTTTTATCAAATTAGTCATCTCTTTTTATGTGCCAACCAGACATATCATATAAAATCCATTAAAGTATTTTTTTAAGAAACAAGGAAATTAATTTGAACCTGTATTGTGACACACATATCACCACACAGTGACAAGATATGCATAAAGATGAAAGAGGGTCAAGGAAAGATAGGAAGCAAAATTAACAGTGGTAATAGTATCAGATCATTGCTTTTTTGATCCCAGTGAAATTCTAGGGAAGACCAACAGATTGTTCATGATGCACCACTGATGACTATATCATCAATGATAAAAACAGAGCAATTATTGTACAGTGGTGATCTATGTTCCCACCACTACTAGATAGGATGGTGGCTGCCTCTGATGTTGAGATTGAGAAGGCATAGAACAGACCTACATAGATACATACTTTTTAGGTAGAATAATGAATGCATGTATATCCTTAAAAAAAAAAAGCTCCCTGTCTTCTTAACTCAATGAGCTCTATTCAGTATGTACTTGGTTCAACACTTTCATTATAATGACATTTTCACAAACAGAATTAAACATGGCAGATTTTGTATTTGATAATATATCTTTCTTAAAGTGCATCCTTCTTTCTAATATAATGTATATTACCAAATTGGGAAAATGCACAAGAGAAAATCCTTCCAATCATAAAACTAAAAGAACATTGCATTAAGCAATAACAAACTGGATGTCAACGCTGTGACAAATGGATGTCGTCGCTCTGATAACTGAGAACCAGCAGCCATTTTTACTTTTGCTTTGAATGTGCCTTTCTATTCTTTTAGAGTTCAGATGTAGAAGGGGGGATGGGGTAAATGCCTGAAGGTTTAGCTAGCCATAACAATGTAGAAGTATGGGAACTCAAGGATGTGTTCTGATAAGGTTTTGGTGGGCTGATGGGCTGGAGAGAAAAGCCAGATTTTGTGCTAATTGGGGAATGTGATTTATGACAGCTTTTGTAGGGTGGGAATTGCAATTTGTTACTTTGTATCTGGGAGGAGGGAATCTCATTCTTGGGTTCAACTATGTAAGTGCCGATACTTTGTGTTATGTCCTCGGCATGCTGAATGATTCAGCAGGCTCAGGAGGCTGCAGAAGGCCCGAGCAGATCATGTGGTTGCCTGGGACCAGAGAGGCTGCTTCCAGCCTTGTAAGCATGTGCAAGGTGGGAGACTAGCCTTGCATTGATAGGCTGATGCTGTCCCTGCAAAGGGAGTATAAAAGGGCCAGTGCCATTTTGTTTGCTGTTCTGTTCTGTTTGTGATCTCAATAAAGAAGTTGTGTTCTGTTACTCCTGCCTGGCTTCGATGTCTCTGATTCTAAAACAGAACATTGGTGACAAAGGTGGGATAGGCTGCAAGAAGAATAACAGGAGAAGCTAGGCTGACTTACCAGAGGAGGCCTGAAGCGCTGGGAAGTTCGGCATCCAGAGGAAGCGATTGTCTGCCAGTACGAGAACGCTGCTGGTGAGCTCGGTTTTGTGGGACCCCTTCTCATACCTTGCAACAAGAAGCCTCGAAGAGGCTTCAGGCTGTAACGATGTCAAAGCTAGGCCATCTATCAGAATTTGATACTTCTCACCCTGAGCGCTGGAGCTCCTACGTGGCTCAAGTAGAGAATTACTTTTGAGTAAACAATATCCAAGAAGATGGCCTTAAAGCTGCTACTGTCAAGCCCCACGGGGCTTGCCAATCACTGGTGGGGGGGTTGTTCCAGAGTGCAACTTACCGCTGCTGCACACAGCCCTGACGCCGCATGCCTCCTCGCCCTGGCCGGCACTGGAAAAGAGCAAGCCTCGCTGCCCCACAAGCCTGCTGATCGTCGGAGGCTGGGGGACGTTGCTGAGCCCAGCTGGTCGGCACCTGCAAAACCCGAGCCTCGCCGCCCCACCGGCCAGCTGATTGGTGGAGACTGATAGGACATTAATGAGCCCAGCTGGTCTGCACTGGCAAGACAAATGCCTCACCGCCCCGCCGGCCAGCTGAGCATCGGAGGCCAATGAGGTAACCCGGAGTGCTGCTGGCGCATGGAAGTTATGGGATGGCCAACGCTGGGCATCAAAGGGGCCTGCCCACCACTGCAAACAGCTGGACAAAGGGGGATGCTGTGGGGTACAGACCTCTGCAAGGCACAGCTGGACTTACCGGTACGGGAGGAACAGCTGGAGGGGACTAGACACAAGAACGGCGCACCAACAGAAGGCTCCATCCAGGACAAACAGGAAGCCAGATAACGGGGTGGGGTTGAGCTGAGGGAAGAGCAGGACCAGACAAATGGAACTTTAAAAGCAAGTGGGCAGATGGTAGTTAGCACTTGGAGGGTGGGGATTTGGGCGTGGCACTGTTATATGAAGCACTAAGAGCAAACCACTCCCAGTGCTGACTTTGTTTGTTAGGGATTAAAGGCCTTACTTGCACCTCATACCTGCATTCCTGGATTTCTTTCCTCTGGATGAAGACGGACGGGCGTGATAGTAAGTCAGCACTCCTAATACGTTTGCTACTCCTTGCCCTTACCCTAACCTGAGGGAATGGTGGAGAGCAAACAGTATGCTCCCCAGGTGGAGGGAGATGCACCAGCTGAGGCAGCAGGCCCTGCCGCTGCAACCGAGACCCAGGGGCCACCGCCAGTAGTGAGTCCAAAGGCCACTCAGACCACTGCCCCTTTGGGTGAGGTCCAGGAAGTCCCAGCCACAAAGGTCAGGGGGAGTGGTGGCAGAGCCCTGCTTTGATGTCCCTGGATACCGGCTGGGCCCACACACCTCCAGACAGTCCGTCTCTCACAGGATGGAGGGAGAGGTGAGTGACCAGGGATGAGGATGATGAATGGAGCTACTCAACCATCCCTGGTGAGTATACCATGGATGTGTTACGAGACCACTTTGGTGAGGCTGGGTACCACGGGGTGTCATCATGGCAGTGGTTGAATGAGTCCTCTGGGGCCTCTGGGACTGGACCAACAGGTGCACAGCCCCAAGCAGCGTGGCCAAGTGGATCAGGGGGTGATGTCTGGGGACCATTCTCGAGCAGGACACCACAGGCCTAGGGTGCTGGCCCTGGACCCAGAGGCTCAGTAACACCCGACGCGTTTGGCAGCATGGGGCAACCTGTTGCCCAGTGGGGGCTGGGACATACATGGGGCCCACCGCCCATACCCATCTCTTTTGATGGGAACCCTGACAAATTGGTTATGTTCTTAAGCCATGTAATCAGTCATCTAGACTGCTGTGCTCACTTGTACCCCTCCCAATGGGCAATGGTGGTGGAGGTTATGGTGGGGTTACAGGGGAGGCAGTAGCGTGGACCGCTGACCTCTACAGTGATCATGCCCAGGAATTAAGACATGTGGGCCTGTTCTTGGAAGCCTTGCATGCCCGATTTGAGGATGTGTCACATCTCCAGCAGGCAGAGGGGGAACTTCTGTCGTTAAAGCAGCAGGGTTGGACCGTAGCAGACAATGTCCGTGACTTCCGTAGGCTGGCAGGCTGGCTCAGCTCGATGTGGCCAAAACGGTTGTTGGTCCATCAGTTCCAGGAGGGCTTCGGCCAGGAACTAGGCCAGGCCTGCATCTACAGGGGGGGTGCCAAACCGCCTTTGGGAGTGGTTCCGTGTGGTGGTGGATCTAGACACTGGGCTCAGGGAGTTCTGGAAAGGAGGGGACACCAGCTGGCCTCGGTAGCCAGTGGGGAGGCCACAAGATGATGGACAGGGGCAGCCGGCCAGCTACTTCAGGGCTTCCAATCCTTCTGCCGGGCCCTTTTTCCATTGCTTCCGGTGCAATCAGCCAGGCCACTGGGTGGCGGAGTGCCCAGCTCCTACCCCATGCAGCCCCGTGACACCTGGAGGGCCACCCTGACACCAAACAGAGGCCCAGAGATGTCAAGAGCAGCAAGGCAGGCAAAGACTCTGGCACCTCAGCAAGTGCTTCCAGCAGACGAGGACACCACCGTGGTAGTGCGGTACCATCCAGCTGCCGACAACAGCGAGGACGACGCAGTAGACGACCCAATGGTGAGTGAGCCCATAGCCCCCTTTGTCCTACCCGTAGTATTGACAAGTCCACAGACCAGTGCATGGAGGGAATGCAGGGCTCTTATAGACACTGGGTATACCCGATGCCTAATAAGCAGGGCTGTGGCGATAGAAACTGGTATGAGGTTGCACAGATTGGCCATCCCGTCTGCTTTGAGCAGGTGGACAGGTCCCTATTGGGAGGGGCCCCAGCTACCCACATCACAGAACCGGTCCAGCTAGAGCTCGGAGGCCATTGGGAGGTCCTCTGCTTCATTGTTGCTCCATCTATGACCGAAGCGGTAATCCTTGGCCTAGCCTGGTTGGATAAGTGGGAACCCACCATATGGTGGGAAGGTGGCTACCGTAGGAGTTGGGCACAAACCACCTGGGCCAAGCCACATGAAGCAGGCCCCAGTGTGTGCAGTTCACAGAGGGGAGGGAGGCCCCTTTCCCAGCAGTATACAGGGATCTGGCCAAGGTGTTTAGCGAGAGGGAGTGCGATCACTTATCACCTCACCAGGAGATGGACTGCGCAATTGAAATTGAACTGGGAGCCAAACTACTGAAGCCCCGAATGTATGCCATGGCACCCAAAGAGCTCAAGTAACTATGGCGGTTTATTGATCTGAACCTGGCAAGAGGGTTCATTCAACTGGTCCGTTCACGGGTTGCTGCCCCGGTCCTATTCCAGGAAAAGAAGGATGGGTCACTCCGCCTGTGTGTAGACTTCTGAGGCCTTAATGCCATTTGTGTTGAACATCTATACCCCCTCCCGCTTATGAAAGACCTACTGGCCCAGTTGGGCAAGGGGCAGGTGTTCACCAAACTGGACCTCCAGGAGGCATATTACAGGGTGCGGATACGACACGGAGATGAGTGGAAGACAGCGTTTAACTGCCCACTTGGCAGTTTCCATTTCCGAGTGATGCTAATTGGTTTACAAGGAGCCCCTGCGGTGTTCATGCAATTAATGAACCAAGTGTTGCCTGAACACCTCTACCGAGGGGTCCTGGTTTATCTTGATGACATCCTCATTTACACTGCTACCTTGGAAGAACATATCTGCCTAGTGCAACAGGTGTTACAGAAGCTCCTTGCTGCCAAATTGTACATGAAGCTGTCGAAATGTGAATTTCACCAGGACCGGTTGGACTACCTTGGATATCGGATTTCGGGGGATGGGGTGGAAATGGACCCTCACAAGGTACAGGCAGTGTTGGACTGGCAGGCGCCCAGGACACGTCGTCAGCTACAAAGTTTTCTGGGGTTTGCTAACTTTTACCAGCAATTCATCCCCTCATTTGCCACCATAGCCCACCCCCTGATGGAGTTGTTATGGACAAAACATCTGACTGGCAAACCAAGGCCGGCCAAGCTTTGGGATGGACCATGGTCTGTCAGAAGTCTTTCGAAGATCCCAAAGCCCTCTTTGCCAAAGAACCTGTGTTGCTCCACCTAAAACCCCGACACCCCATTTGTCATACAAGCTGACGCCAACGAGTGTTGGGGCTGTGTTACTCCAGCGAAACCACCAGGGGGCACTGCAACCTTGTGCATACATGTCACGGAAATTTACCACAATGGAAAGGGGGTGGGCTATTTAGGAAAAAGAGGTGTTTGTTGTTAAGTGGGCACTCGCAACATGGCAACACCTACTGGAGGGCACTACGCGGCCTTTTGAAGTATGGACCGATCACCGGAACCTCGAAACATTACAAAAACTGTGACGCCTGTCACCTAAACATATTAGATGGGGTCAGTACTTTGCTCGTTTCCGCTTCACTCTGAGGTACGTGCCGGGGGGGGGGAAGAATTTTTTCGCAGACGCTTTGTCTCACCTGCCACAATACCACAGTAAGAGGGAGGAGGTGGTGCAGGCAATTATGCCTCTCTATACCCAAATGGTAGCTCGCATAGCATCAGATATGTCGACAAACGTAGCACTGCCGGAGCTATGGGCTGCTGTAGCAGACGATGTGTGGCTGGGGGACCATTCGGGCCTGTTAACCCAGAGAGAGGGACTGGCCTGGAAGGGTGATAAACTCTATGTCCCCGAAGGCCTAAGACAGACTGTCCTCCAGCAATGCCATGATGCCAAACAGGCTGGACATTTCAGGTTCCTAAAGATTTTACACCTGGTGCGGCGCCAATTCTGGTGGCCCCGGATGAAACCAGAGGTGGAGACATACGTAAAAACTGTCACGTCTGCACTACAGCAAAACCAATGGGATTGCTGCAGAAAGTAGCTGATCCAACCCGTCCCTGGGAAGAAATCATTATGGACTTCATAGTCGAACTGCCATGGAGCTGAGGCTACACTGTGATATGGACGGTTATCGACCTCATCTCAAAACAGGCTCACTTCATCCCCTGTAAGGGGTTGCCATCAGTTCGGTGACTGGCCAGGCTCTTCATACAGCACGTCTACTGTCTTCATAGTGTACCCCGACGTATAATCTCAGTCTGGGCGGGTGCAGTTCATGATGCACTTTTGGCATACTTTCCTGCAACTGGTAGGGTCGTCTCAGGGCCTCAGCTCCACGTACCACCCCAGTACCAACGGGGCCGCGGAGCGAGTGAACGCCATGGTGGAACGCTACCTTCGCAGCTACATCACATACCAGTAAACGGACTGGGTAGACCTTTTGCTGTTTGCTGAGGTGGCGTACAATAATACGGTGCACAGTAGCACTGGGTTTACCCCTTTCTGGGTGGTACATGGGGTGGATTTTGTCCCCATCCCAGAATGGCCTCGGGGTTCGGGCACACCACAAACCCCCCAAGCATGGATGTCACAGGTGGCAGGATTGTGGGGACGGGTAAAGGATGCTCTAATCCAGGCCGAGGCGGCTGTAAAAGCCCAGGCTGACAAAAGGAGAGTGGACCACAGACCTTTCCGGGTGGGAGACTGGGTATAGTTGTCCACAAAATACCTCCATTTGCAGCTATCCTGTAAGAAACTAGGCCCTAAATACATAGGGCCTTCCCCAATAATCCAGGTGATCAAGCCGGTAATGGTGCGATTACGGCTACCTCCATTCTTGGGAAAAATACATCCCATATTTCATGGGAGTTTGCTGAAGCCAGTTCACGGGGCCCCGGCAGGCCTTAATGCCCCGGGACCAATAATCGGGTCACAATACAAAGTACAGGAGGTTATTGACTCAAGGGTTCACCATGGCAAATTGCAATATCTTATCCGGTGGAAGGGGTACCCCTCTCTGAGGCTTCCTGGGTTGGGGTGGCGGATGTACATGCTCCCCAGCTCATGCGGGCATTTCACCGTCGATGTCTGAGGAAACCAGGTAGTAACAGCTGTGGGAAGGTTGATTCACCTATCTCTCTTTACCTTCCAGGTGGAAACGTGGTAGAGGGGGCCACATGTCAAGCCCCACGGGGCCTGCCAATCACCAGTGGGGGGTGTTCCAGTGCAACTTACCGCTGCACACAGCCCTGATGCTGGACGCCTCATCGCCCTGGCCAGCACCGGAAAAGAGCAAGCCTTGCTGCCCCCAAGCCTGCTGATCATCAGAGGCTGGGGACGTTGCTGAGCCCAGCTAGTCGGTGCCTGCAAGACCTGAGCCTCGCCACCCCACCAGCCAGCTGATCGGCAGAGGCCAACGGGATGTTGCTGAGCCCAGCCAGTCTGCACTGGCAAGACGCATGCTTCGCCGCCCCGCCGGCCAGCTGAGCATCGAAGGCTGATGAGGTAACCCCAAGCCCGGCCAGCGCACAGAGGTTATGGGATGGCCGACGCTGGGCAATGAAGGGGCCTGCCCACCACCACAAACAGCTGGACAAAGGGGGACGCTGCGGGGCACAGACTGCTGCGAGGCACAGCTGGACTTACTGGTATGGGAGGAACAGCTGGAGGGGCCTAGACACAAGAGCGGCGCACCAGCAGAAGGCTCCATCCGGGATGAACAGGAAGCCGGACAACGGGGTGTGGCTGAGCTGAGGGAAGGGCAGGGCTAGACAAATGGAACTTTAAAGGCAAGTGGATGGATGGTAGTTAGCACTTGGAGGGCGGGGATTTGGGCATGGTACTGTTATATGAAGCACTGGGAGCAAACCACTCCCAGTGCTGACTTTTTTTGTTAGGGATTAAAGGCCTTACTTACACCTCGTACCTGCATTCCTGGATTTCTTTCCTCTGGACGACGACGGATGGGCATGATAGCTACATTGCTGTGTGTCTGTGGGCAAGAGACTTTCAATATTGCAGAGAATCTTGTAGCTCCAGCACCACTGGAATCAATTGTGTATGCTGACTTAAAGAGGATGCTGTGAGAGCACTTCGAACCCAAGCTCTCAATAATTGCATGGAGGCACGCCTTTGAGCAGAGGGATAAGAGGCCTGGTGAGTCTGCTGTGGACTTTGTTGCTGCCTTAAAACAAGCAGCTAGGCCTTGTGCATTCAAGGATATAGAAGAGAGTCTCCAGGATCGTTTAGTTTATGGGCTTTGGAGTCGAGAGCTGCATCAGTAATTTTTTGCAAAAGAAGATGTATCATTCCAAGATGTGTTAAGAGAGATTGCAGCTGGAGAAGCAGCGGGTGGAGTGGTGAAGGCCTTGAGGCTTGCCAAGAACCTTCCAACGCCTAGTACCGTCCATCAAGAGGTCGCTCAGGAGGATTCCGAAGAGGAGTCAGAGATGGAGGTAGACAGGCTTCAGCAGCAAGCAGGAAGAAGGCCTCAGGAAGGTAGACAGCAGACAACCTCAGTCCCTTGGTGTTTTGGGTATGGAAGTCACCACAAGCACTCTGAATGCCGGTTCTGCTCCGCTATCTGCCGGGCATGTGGCAGGCAAGGCCACATTGCCTCTGTCTGTTTGGGTCTCCAGAAGAACCGGTTTCCAGAATAATTGCCTCTGAAAGGTACCAAGGTCCCCAGCCAAAACAGGGTGGGCTTCTGCACGTCCCGTAGGGGCATTTTCAAAATTGGGGTTCAGTGGCCACTTAAAAAGAAGCTTCACATTGACGTGAAGTTGCAAAGGGTTCCCTTGTTGATGGAGTTGGACTCAGGGTCCGCTCTATCGATCATTTCCTTAGACACCTTTAATAAGGTTTGCAGCAGAAGTGGCCTATGAGTTAAACTCAGGCCTTCAAATTTAATTCTTATTGACTTCCAGAATTCCAGAGTCAGCATGAAGGGGGAGGCCTTGCTCAAGGTGCAGCATAGGAGTTTTGAAGGGCTGCTAGATATGGTGGTAGTTGGGGGTGATTGTACAAGTCTTATTGGACTTGATTGGTTTGAGGCCCTTGGGATTCAAGTGACTAGACTTCACAATCTGCAAACATCAGGCCTTGCAGAAGTTTGCAAGGAGTTTGCAGTTCAGAGCTTGGCTTATACAAGGGGCCTCCCATTGCTTTACATTTAGACCCAGCCATCACACCCATCAGGATCAAGCCCCAAAGGGTGCCTTTTGTCCTAAAGAACAAAATAGATGCAGAGCTAGACAGGCTGTTCCAGCAGGGCATCTTAGAACCTGTGGACTCTAGTCCATGAGAAACCCCTATAGTCATACCACTGAAGGCCAATGGAGAAGTCCGAATTTGTGCAGACTATAAATGAACACTAAATAAGGCATTGCAGCAGCATGCCTACCCGATGCCTGTGGTGAGCAACAGTCTGGCCTCACTCAAGGGGGGGGCAAATCTTTGCAATGCTTGATTTGGCTCAGGCTTATCAACAGCTATCTGTTGATGAGGCAACGGCTGAGGCCCAAACAATTGTGACACACCGGGGAGCCTTTAAAGTAAAAAAGCTGTAGTTTGCGGTTAATGTGGCCCCTGGAATATTCCAGAGTGTGAAGGAGCGAACACTCTATGGTATTTCTGGGGTCTGTCCCTACTTTGATGACATCCTCATTGCTGGGGAGTCATCTGTAAACTTAGCTAAAAGGCTGAGGGCTGTCTTTCTGCATTTCCGCCAAGCAGGGCTGAAGCTGAAGCAAGACAAATGTAAGATTGGAGTTACCTCCACTGAATTTCTGGGGTTCCGTATTGATGCTGAAGGCATCCATCCTGCTGAATCTAAGCTCAAAGCAATTCAGCAGCCCCAAGTCCCAAGTCCAAAAGTGAACTTCAGGCTTTTTTGGGACTGTTAAACTTTTATCATGCATTTCTACCTCACAAGGCCACAGTGGCTGAGCTATTACACCGGCTCTTGGATAAACAGGCTCCTTGGCAGTGGACACAAGTCCATGAAAAGAGCTTTTCAGAGGTCAAGGCCTTGCTTTCTTCAAATGCTGTGTTAGCTCATTTCAATGAGCAATTGCCTGTATGCATAGCCTGTGATGCAACCCCTTATGGGGTTGGGGCTGTGCTGAGCCACCTCAAGGCTGATGGGACGCAAGTCCCTGTGGCCTACTACTCCAGAACTCTCTCATCTGCAGAGTGTAATTACACGCAGATTGACAGAGAAGCCTTGGCAATAGTGGCTGGCATAAAGAAATTCCATGATTTCTTATATGGCCGCCATTTCATGGTCTACACAGACCATAAGCCTCTGCTGGATTTGTTTACAACAAACAAACAAACCCCTCATATAATATCCCCTAGAATGCTGAGATGGTTAATTTTCCTGTCAGCATATGACTATATTCTGGTCCACAAACCAGGTAAAGAAATGGGCCATGCAGATGGCCTCAGCAGATTACCTCTACTGTAGGTAGAGGCAGATCCTGCTCCTGCTCTTCGCATTCTCTCTATTCAGAAATTGCCTGAATCTCCCCTCAATGCTAGGGATGTGGCTTCAGAAACTGCCACTGATCACACGCTTACATGCGTGCTGACATGGGTATTGTCAGGGTATCCTGACACATGCCCAAGCTCAGAATTCCAGAGTTTCTGGCAGAGGAAACATGAGTTTTCCACTTTCAAGGGATGTGTGCTGTGGGGAAGCAGGGTAGTCATCCCAGCCTCATTGAGGACTAGAGTGTTGCAATATTTACATGAATGTCATCCCGGAATTGTCTGGATGAAGGTGCTTGCGTGTAGCCATCTATGGTGGCCTGGGCTCGATAAAGAGATCGAGACCCAGGTTCATGGGTGCCAAGTGTGCCAACAGTCAAGGCCTGAAGTGCCTCAGGCCCCTGTACATAGGTGGGAGGAGACATATACTCCATGGTCGAGGGTACACATCGACTATGCTGGGCCCTTTCAGGGACAATTCTTCCTTCTCCTCGTGGACAGCCATTCCAAGTGGCTAGAGGTTGTTCCTGTCTCCTCCACTACTACTGCTAGGACCATCCAGGTGCTGAGAGGAATCTTTGCCTCACATGGTCTTCCAGACATCCTTGTCTCCAACAATGGACCCCAATTCACATCTTCTGAGTTTCAGGCTTTTCTTCAAGCCAACATGATCTGGCATGCCACATCTGCGCCGTTCCATCCAGCTTCCAATGGCCAGGCTGAGCGTATGGTCCATCCTACCAAAGATGCTTTAAAGAGAATCACTCACGGCAACTGGCATCACAGGTTAGCTGACTTTCTTCTTTGCCACCCCACCACACTTGTACTGCCACTGGGAAGAGCCCATCTGAACTCTGCTGGGGTCGCAGACTCATTACCAAACTGGACTGGTTGCACCCAGACCGGGTGGCTTCACAGGTGTCACAGCCGCAGGCACCTAGGAGTCTACAGGTGGGCGATCTGGTCTGGGCAAGGAACTATGGACCTGGACATCTCTGGGTGACCACAGTGGTATGCAAGTTCTCTGGGCCACTGTCATACGAAGTGGCCTTGGACGATGGTCGTGTGTTAAGGCGGCACATTGATCAACTACGCTGGAGGCTTCCCAGCAACACTTCCACTCCTGGCTCTGCTCTTGTGGGGGAGGAAGACCATGGTTACGATTGTGGACCACAGTCTCCGTGAAAGTGGGGATACACTGACTCCAGAAGGGGTTTCTGCTTACGAGGTGGCTCCTGACTCAGGCACTGGGTCTATGGATTTGGCCAGTCAACCGGCACTAAAGGCTTCTCCGTCTGCTGGTCTTGGGCTCACGGGACAGTGCTCCCAAGAGGGGTCTATTGTGGACTCGGGGAATTCCACCCCACCAAGGAACTCTGGTCTGGGGTTATAGGCTCCAGCCAGTCAGTACGATGGAGAGTCACCGGATTTAAGGGGGCATCTACGTCCTGGTCTGCCAAGCCTGGCAGGTAAGCTCACAGGCCAGGCACCCACAACAGCTCTAAGAAGATCAGAGTGAGCAAGGGGTCCCCCCAAGCATTTACAAGATTATGTAAGCTTCTTGTCAATTCCAGGACAGGCCTAATAGTTTTGTGAAAAAATAGAAAGTATGTAAGGGAGGCTTAATAGTTCTCTTGAACTTAAGGGCACACTCAGAGTTGGGGTGTTTTGTTTGATAGTATTAAACAATATGTAGTATTCTTGTAAATATGAGAAATGTCATGACTGGGTCTGCCTGCGTGCAGGCATCACTGTGTTAGAAATAACAACATGCTTAACTGAACACATGTATATGTATGCGGCTATAAAAACAGTAAGTATTCACTTATTGTTTTATCCAAGGGGGGAGGGGTGTTATGTCCTCGGCATGCTGAATGACTCAGCAGGCTCAGGAGGCTGCAGAAGGCCCGGGCAGACCATGTGGTTGCCTGGGAACAGACAGGCTGTCTCCAGCCTTGTGACCATGTGCAAGGTGGGAGACTAGCCTTGCATTGATAAGCTGATGCTGTCCCTGCAAAGGGAGTATAAAAGGGCAAGCACCATTTTGTTTGCTGTTCTGTTCTGTTTGTGATCTCAATAAAGAAGTTGTGTTTTGTTACTCCTGCCTCACTTTGATGTCTCTGATTCTAAAACAGAACACTTTGTTTCTTAAATAAAATGTTCTTTAAGGAAGAATTCTTGCCTTGAAGTTCTTTTACTGGTTTCATCTATCGGAACTGTGACACTGTAGATGAATGAGCAGAGTTTTCCAGCTAACGTGTTCCAGTATAAGATATTCCCATTCACTACATATTGCTGGATTTCCATCATAGACTTTAAATGTGTTAGGATACCTTAACTCTCTGGGAAATATCTGGAGTAGAGAGAGGAATAAAAATATGTTTCATGGGAATGGAAAAGATAGCTATTGGATACAACCCATGATATGCACATTTTCCTCATGAATATTGTGAATATGAATTTTAAAATAGATGAACAGAAAATTGGCATAGCTTATCTGAAAGAAATAACAGATGGGTGCTAATTATATCTCTTTCAAAGGTGAACTAATGGACCATTTGAAAGGAGAATTAAGCTAACCTCATTCAAATATTCATCCAGCTAATTTTATTAGAGCAAGGTACAAAGCTATAGATTACATTTTTTGTCAGCATATATTCCTACTTTTGTTACATATTCTTTAATAAAAAAGATTACTTTCAAGGGAAAAGATAACATTTCCTTTCATGGTCTCAAATTTATTTGACCTGAAACTGAAAGTTTCATTTTGGAGCTTTAGAGCAATCTTATACTATAGTTCTGATCCAACTACTATGTATTAGTTTTAATTCATTCATTTCATGAAAATAAATAAACTATATCTCTTTCCTGTTTGGGTAGAATTGGGTAAGTATTGTATTTCCAGGGAAGCAATGGCAGGCTGAAGATAGCACCACTTTCAGCAGAGCCAATGTCTACAGGTAGGACAAACACCTGGCAAGTGGATCAGAGCCTCAAATCCCTCTATGGATAAAAGAAAGGATCTGAGATCACCCACAAGTGTTGCTTATGAAGATTAGCCATGAGGAGACCAGGAAACAATGATCTCCAGAAGCGTTTATAGCTTTGGGAACTGAAGAGAATTCAGCTATGTGCTAATCATTATTTGGCTCATTCAAACGGATACAGGTTTGGTAACTTCATTTCTTAATCACTTCTAGAATTTGCTTGTTAATTGCCTTTTGCATATTAAGAACCATTAGAATGACAATTTTAATCACACCAGGTTCCTCTCCTGTGGACAAAATAGATGGAAGAAAGAGTTGCAGCCACATTTTTGAAAACAGAAAAAATGACTTCTTAAATTTTTGTGACTAATGTTTTTATAATTCCAATGCATTTGATGTACGTTGTAAAAAATGTGGCATTTAGAAATGTAATAACTCATCTTAGAAACTAAGGAAATGTGAAACAGATGTTCCTGTTCAATACAGTTGTATATAGAACATATCACTAAATATGTCTGTCTAAAAACAAGTTGGAACACCCCCCCACAGGTGATTTGGTATTTTAAAATCCAAAATTCAAACCCCAGCATTTTTGCCTAAATATTTATTGTAAATCCATCTGCTTGCACCCTAAAATAGCCTACTTCTTAGATGATAATTTCACCTAATACAGTTAATACATAACATTATATCATTTAATCTGGTAGGCCTTGAGTCTCCCATCCAATGAGTTTTATAGCATGTATAATATTTTGCATAATATATATAATATGTAGAAGTGGGCTGTTGGAATAATAAAAATAAAAAATGGAAGGTACATTGGAGGTCATCTAGTCCACCCACTGCTCAGGCAAGAAACCCTATACCATTTCAGACAAATGGCTGTCCAGTCTCTTCTTAAAAACTTCCAGTGTTGGAGCATTCACAGCTTCTGGAGGCAGATTGTTCCACTAATTAATTGTTCTAACTGGCAGTAAATTTCTACCTAGTTCTAAGTTGCTTCTCTCTTTGTTTAGTTTCCATCCATTGCTTCTTGTTCTGCCTTCAGATACTTTGGAGAATAGCCTGACTCCCTCTTCTTTGTGGCAGTCCCTGAGATATTGGAACACTGCTATCATGTCACCCCTCTTCTCTTCATTAGACTAGACATTCCCAATTCCAGCAACCATTCCTTATATGCTTTAGCCTCCAGTCCCCTGATCATCTTTGTTGCTCTTCTCTGTACTCTTTCTAGAGTCTCAATATCTTTTTTACATCATGGTGACCAAAACTGGATGCAGTATTCCAAGTGTGGCCTTACCAAGGCATTGTAAAGTGGTATTAACACTTCATGTGATCTTGATTCTATCCCTCTGTTAATGCAGCCTAGCATTGTGTTGGCTTTTTTGGCAGCTGCAGCATACTGCTGGCTCATATTTAAGTGATTGTCAACTAGGACTCCAAAATCCATCTATTTACTACTATTGAGCAAGGTACCCCCTATACTATACCTGTGCATTTGATTTTTCTTGCCTTACTTTTTTCAACATTAAATTTCATTTTGTTAGATAGCACCCAATGTTCAAGTCTGTCAAGATCCTTCTGTATCTTCTGGAGTGTTGGCTATTCCTGCTAGCTTGGTGTTGTCTTGGTGTTGCTTTAATTAGTTCCCCATCTATCCCTCATCCAGATTATTGATGAAGATGTTGAAAAGCACTGGACCCAGAACAAAGCCCTGAGGCACCCCTCTACACACTTACCTCCAAGTAGATGCAGTTCCATTGAGGACTACACTCTGAGTACAGCCGGTCAGCCAGCTACAAATCCATCTGGTGGTGATGCTATCTAAACTACATTTTTCTATCTTATGAAGTAGTAGGTTGTGGTCTACTTTCTCAAATGCCTTACTGAAGTCCAAGTAAATTATATCCACAGTATTCCTCTGGTCCACTAATTTTGTTAGCTGGTCAAAGAATACAATAAGATTTGTCTGGCATGATCTGTTTTTGACAAACCCATGTTGGCTTAGCTTTCCTCACTTCCTGACAGTGAGAACAATTAATCAGTGGAAAGCCTGCCTCCAGAAGCAGTAAATGCTCCAACACTGGAAGTTTTTAAGAAGAGACTGGTGTACGGTTTCCTGCCTGAGCAGGGAGTTGGACTAGATGACTTCCAAGGTCCCTTCCAACTTTACTACTATTACTATTACTTTGCAGGGTCAAGTTATTTGCTGATATTCTGCCTTAGTTATGTGCCCCTCTTTCCACTTTTTATACTTGTCCTTTTTGTCTTTCAGTTTATCAGATAATTCTTTATGCAACCATGCTGGTTTCTTTTGACAGCTGTTATTTTTCTTTTTCATTGGTATTATGCTAGACTGGGCTTTTATAATCTCATTTTTCAAAACTTTCCAAGGTTCTTGAGTTGTTTTCCCTTTGAGGATTCTCATCCATGGAATCCTTCCAATGCTCTCTCTAAGTTTGTTTAAATTAGCTCTCTTAAAATCTAAGAATCTAGTTTGACTGTGTTCTATTGCTTGTGCTTGCATAATGTTGAATTCCAATATTGCATGATCACTCCCCCTCCCCAAGGTTCCTGTGGTTTCAGCACCATCTATAATTTCATCTCTGTTAGTGAGAATTAAGTCCAATATGGCTAATCTCCTAGTTCCCTTCTCTACTTTTTGGGACACAAAGTTGTCTGCTAGGTTTGTCAGGAATCTATTTGATCTTGATGTAGTTATTTCCTACATAGAGAGCAACTCCACCTCCTCTTTTATTTATCTGTTTCTTTTAAATAATTTAAATCCCTCTAGCTGTGTGTTCCATCTAGCTGTGTGTTCCATTTGTGGGTTTCATCCCATCAAGTGTCCGTAATGGCAACAATATCATATCTGTCCTCATTTACCTGAATTTCTAGTTCACTCTGTTTATTGCTCATAGTCTGTGCGTTGGTGTTTAGACATTTGAGTCCTTTATGACTGATCCTGTGTTTACTATATACACAACCTGTGTGGTGCCTGAGTTCTCCTATTTTCTTACCACCTGTTAGATTAGTGTAATTGGTGTTGCACTCACTATTAAAAGCTTGATTTTGCTTGACAGCTAGTTTGATATTCTTGTCCACACACACTTCTATGTATATCCACTGTATCCTTTCCTAAATTTATATCCCTTATAATTGAATCACTAACCAGAAGGTGGCTTCTTTTTTGGATGCCTTGCTCTTCTTGCATGATTGATATGTAATACCTGATTCACATTTTCCCCTGTCCAAAACAAGTTCTTCATTTTGGACCACGATCTCCTACTTATTTGAGTTATCATCACAGCTACCTTGTCCTATCTCCTTAGTGTCCCTATTAAGGTCAGCAAGGGCACTATATCTGTTATGCAGGGACACAGCGAAAGTTTTGTGTTTATGGTTCACAACTCTCACCCTGCCAGATCCCAGTTGTTTGATCTCCAAGCTTGGCAATTTGGCTGAAAATGTTTTGTCTCCATTCAGGGACATCTTCAGTGTGCTTTGAATTGTGCTCATCTGTCATCTCATCTGGAGATGTTTTCAGCCAACTCTCCAGGCTCAAAAATCAAACCAACAGCCCAACTACCAACAGGAGCTACTAATATTCAAACACATATGTAGAAATGTTTAATTTTTTCCCAATTTTAAGTATGACTGTGGTTTATACATCAGTTTGAAATTAAAAATATATACAGTATACTGTTCATCCTCAATTATGCATTACCTCTAGCAAATTAAGCAATCATGTGGTGATTCTATCCTGGTGTCTGGAGACTAAGAGGATCTGAATGAGGAACAACAGGCTTCAACTGATCCCTGGCAAGATTGAATGACTGATTTTTGTGCCTCTCTGATTTAGGGACTTTACCATCTTTGGTACTGAATGAGATTACATTGCACAAAACAGTCCCTGTCTGAAATCTGGGGTCTTCCTGGACTCATGATTGCTGCTCAAAGAGCACATGGTGGTCATGTCTAGAAGTGCCTTTGCAGAACTTTGTATTATGTGCCAATTGCATCTTAGATCTCATGGTTATTGAAGCTCCAGTAATCTTCTGGTTAGATGATTGCAATGTGCTCTATGTGTGGCTGTCCTTGAAGAGAATGTGTAAAAAAGCTGGGACAAATTATTGTGGTACGAGCAGTTGCATGCATTTTTAGTAGAATGCATTTTAGAACTCTTCTCTGTAAACTGCATCGGTTACCAATTTGTTTCTGGGTCTAATTCAATGTGCTGTTGTTGACCTTGAAAATCCTTATTTCTTGGACTACTTTTCCCTGATTTCATATGCCCTTTCTACTAGATCCATCAAAGAGGTCATGTTATGAGTTATGTTGCCTAGGGAGTTAGTGGGCTGCAGTATCCACACTGTGGAATCTTCTGAATCTTTTTTTTTTGAATGTCCTTGTTACTGTTGAGCTTCCAGAGACCCCTAATATGTGGTTATATTAGAAAGCCTGTAAACCCCAGGAGATAGGTGATCTATGAGTTGATTCTGCTAATTTTATTATCCCTGCAACTGGGTTTTATACTCTTTAATGCAAGGGTCCCAGATCCTGGTCTGCGGCCCTGTACTGGTCCATAGCCTGTTGGAAACCAGGATATGCAAGTGGTGGATGAGTGTGCGAAGCTCCATTTATGCAAGTATCAGATGTGCATGCAAAACCAACCCCTTCTCCCCAGAAAGGTCAGGGACCACTGCTTTAATATATTAGTTTAAAGTTATTAGCTCTGTTGTAGATCACCCAGAATAGCTTGTTTATAAGATGGGTGGTTAAATGAATTGGTTAAATAAATAAAACACAGGCACAAAAGATTGTTTAAACATTTTTCTTTATGTTCATTTTGTTACATGCATGATTGTATGCATGTTTGCTCTTATGTGTATATGAAATATTTGCATAATTTAGTCTAATGTTTTACTATTTTTGCAAATATGCACATTTTTTTGAATTAGAATAACAGATTTTAAAAATTGAGAGTCTGGAGTTCAATTCCTTTAATCTGAAATATTGATTTTAGAATATGTGAATTGCATAGATATACATTAACATTACTGTTTTTTTAAATCAGTGTTGGTTTTTCTTTAGGAAAACTCACTATATCTTGGTGGCACAGTGATTAGAATGTAGTATTGCAGGCTAACTCTGCCCACTACCAGAAGTTCAATCCTGATATGGCTCAAGGTTGACTCAATCTTCCATTCTTCTGAGGTCAGTAAAATGAGGACCCAGATGGTTGAAAGTACTATACTGAATCTGTAAACTGCTTAGAGAGCATTAGGAAGCAGTACATATCTCTAACTGCTATTGCTATTGCTATCTTTGACAAATATTATTATGTGTAGAATTGCTTTCAATAGTCAATCATATAGGAAAACCGGTATATAGCAAATAAGGCTCATAGGGTTGTGAATATACCATTTTCATGTGCTTGTGATCATAGCATATTATGAAATTGGATACTGACATGGACTACAGCTATTTGCTGGCTACTTTGTCATTGCTACTTACAATTCCACTTAAAATTTGCCTAATAATGATTCTTCTGTCCTACTATCCATTAAGATATCATTCTTCCATGTGTTTTAAGCTATTATTTGTCATAGAAATTCTGCTTGAGAACAAATTGTAAAGCTTTACACATAACAGACTGCTTCATTAATTCAAAATATATTTCCTTAACTTGTTTTCTTCCATAGTAAATTGATTTCCAGCTATCTATAGACAAGAATAATGAAATGAGTTGCTTTGATCCTACAAACTGCATTGATCTTACAGCTAGTTTATCTGTATAAACCATGTACAGCCATACTCTACATCCTAATGGTGAATGTGTTCAGATTTCTGTGATTTCTGACATTTTCTAATAAAAATATTCTTCTAAACTTTTTAAAGGTTAAGGTGTAAATGAAAGAAAGCCACTTGAATCAGACTTGAATAGTTCATTGAGTGTTCATTCTTATTTCTTTGAATTCAGAAAAGTTGATTAAATTCCATGGTTTATAATTTGCTAAACAACAATGACAACTTGTTGCATGGATAAACAAGTTTAATTATCAATATATATGTGTTAAAAAGACAATATGTTTTGATAATCTTTTGAAAAGTCATTTCTGTCACAAATATGCAGTGCTGAGCAGATTGGGTCAGATCCAGATTTCTTGAATTGGATTTGATTTAGTAAGCACTGTGTTTGTGTTTGTGTGTACATATATGCATGTATGTATGAGTATGTGTCCCTGGTAGATTATAATCAGTTTGATTTCTGAATTGTTATCAGATTAATTAGGGTTCAATTCAGAAAGTTTATCTGATATGGATAACTATATTTATGCATAGAGAAACTAATTCAAATTTTTCTACATTTTTTTCTTAAAAGTCTAGACCAGATGGACAAGACTAATGCAATATAGTTGCAATACTTAACACTGATCATCATCCTGATGTGATGTAAATAATTTTATTCTATGCAGCCCATTAAACTGAATGGCATTATTCTTTTGTACTATTCTTCTGTATAAGTTTAGACCTACACAAATTTTTGAGTATGCTTCAAAATGAGCATGAATCAGAACATTTTTAAATACTTGAGTGATGTAAATACCAACTGAAATGAATGTGGAACTTATGCTGAAATCAAGGATTACTTTTAATATTGTTTGTGCCAGAAGCAAAATGGTAGCAAATTACAAAATCAGACATGCTACAAAATAGGTCCCAGAGTGTTTGTTTAACTGTTCTTTCTATTTCTTTTTTTATTGTCAGTACAAATACTTGGCTGTTGAAGGAAGCACAATAATAGGATTTAATTTGATTTGCTGTTGGCTGAAAAATGTAAGCCGCTAAGGATATAACATGCTTGGCCACAATTCTGAGTGCAAAGTGTTGCTTTTGTTGGTTTAGTTTTGGAAAAGATATTTATTCATTTAGAGTAGAATTACACTACTTATGGACCATCACCAAACCAATATTGTGGCTTGTTATCTCCTTATTTTTTCTAGTTTCATTTTTGCCATAACAGGTACAAATAAAAAAGATATGTGTCATATTGCAGGCTACTGTATCAAGCTGTGCTTATGAAAGTGCAGAGACAGTTAACACACATGTGTGATTTTGATTCTCATTCCATCTCATCTTTCTACATATATTCTGTCTCTCCCCAGTTTCCATTTCTTTTCTTTGTATATCATCTACTTTATGATCCATGAATGTGCATTTCCCTGATTTCATAGAAAGCACATTCAGCTATAGTAGAACATTCATTAAATTGGAGCTTAGATGGAATTACAGCTATTTCTATTCAATCAATAGAGTAACTAAAGCAAAAACAAAAACACGACATACTTAATCTCTTGTCTCCATTCAAAGGTGCCACATATTAGAAAAAATAAATAAAATGGGGGTATTCCCACAAATCTTAAGCCATTATGTGGTTTATTTGGTTTTGGCTAATTGTATTGTCTGAAGCCAGTCAACTGTGGGATTTTCAATAAGGTATACCAGGTTTATCTCAATGCACAAAACCAGTAATTTTTTTTTTTTTTGATACAAACAAGAGATGCAAAATATTCCATGAGGGAATAAAACTGGAATGTTAATTCTTTTTTTGGAAAAGACCAATTTGTATATTTCAATCTGTTAATTTCTGGAAATTGAATCCCCAAAAGAGGAAAAGGTTAATGTGTTCTAGATATAGTAGACCTTTTCTGGATGAATTTTTCATGTTATAAATCATTCCCATGCGGAATATTTACAAAATTAATATAAACTGTAGATTTTCCACTTTATTTAATATTTAACTTTATGATATTTCATAACTTGAATGTCACAAACTTATTTTATTGTTTCTGAATGGGCTAGTTTAATTTAAAAAAACTGCATATTTAGGTTAGATTGGAAGAAGTAGAAATATTATGGATTTTAAAAATGTTGCCATCATATAAAGATCTGACAAATAATGATCCACCCAGACTTCTGGCTGACATCACTTGTAATAGACCCTGGGGAACGACTCTCCGTTACTAGGGTCCGAATTCTGCTTGCTGGCGGGCCCATTTCGACTGAATGCCACCCTGGAGGGGTGGCCACCGAGGGGTGAATATTTGAGGAACGGGAGCCGGCAGTAGCTGGCTCTCTGAACTCCAAACAGCCCCTGGAACCAGCAAGAGAAAGGTTTGCCGCCATCATCAGCAGATCGTCGGAGGCAGAAGACAGATGATTGGGAAAACAAGCAACCAGTCCAGGTGAGAAAATGTTGACGATTGCTGCAAAGTGTCTTCTTTTGAAATAATTTGCCTGCCTTTGAGCTAAAGCTGGAAGTTTGAGGAAGGGAGGAGGAGGGGTTTTTGTTTCCCCCCCTCCTGTAAAGCGGCAGTTTAAGCACTACTGTAAAACTTGTGAAACTGTTGGTTTGAAGTTAAACTGACGGAGTTACTTCATTTTACTATAGAAGGAAAAGATGTGTGTGTGTGTGTGTGTGTGTGTGTCTATAATGTTTTCTAAGCAATTTATAAGAAATAAACAGCAAGAATACTCTTAAATGGAGATTATACAGATGGATTTGATATCAAAAAAAGGCACGAGACAGGGATGTCCACTATCTCCCTTGTTATTTATTCTTACATTGGAGGTATTGGCCAGAAATATTAGACAAGATAAGGAAATTAAAGGTTTAGAGATTAAAGATCAGAAATATAAACTACAGGCTTTTGCAGATGATTTAGTCTTTATTTTAGAGGAGCCACTGGAAACAGCCCCTAAACTTTTGCAGAAAATCAAGGAATTTGGAGATGTGGCTGGATTGAAAATAAATAGCGAAAAAGACCAAAGTTTTAACAAAAAACTTAACTGATAAACAGAAAACTCAACTTGCCAAAAAGACAAATCTTCAAATAGCCCCAAAAGTTAAATACCTAGGTATTTATCTAACTGCAAAATATACAACATTAAAAGAGGACAACTATGAGAGATTAATAAAACAAATAAAAGTAGACTTGGAAAAGTGGGAAAATCTTCAATTATCACTGCTAGGAAGAATAGCAACAATTAAGATGAACATTCTACCAAAGTTAATTTTTCTTTTTCAAACAGTGCCTGTTAAATTGAGCAAGAAATTTTTTGAAAATCTGAACACAATAATACTAAGATTTATATGGCAAAGAAAGCAAGCAAGAATTAAATGTAAACTTTTACAAGATTCCAAAGACAGAGGAGGCTTTGGACTTCCCGACTGGAGACTTTATTATCAAGCAGCTATTTTACTTTGGCTGAAAGAATGGATTATACTGAGAAATAAATGACTTCTCTACTTAGAGGGACATGATCTCCAACTAGGTTGGCACACCTTTTTATGGTATGAGAAAACTAAAGCACACAAATACTTTCAAAATCATGCCATAAGAAACGTATTGCTTTCAGAATGGGAGAGAATTAGACACAAAATGTATATTAAAATACCTGAGTGGCTTTCAACAATTGAAGCATTTGCTTATTCGAACTTGATTAACCATGATAAACTTGTTAGTTATAAAGATATTTTGGATAAAGATGGAAAACTTAAAGACAGGCAAACTCTTCAACAACAAGATATTGAGTTAGCATGGTGGTCTTATTTGCAGATTCAAACAAGATATGAAAAAGATATAAAATCAATGGGATTTTACAAAGAGCAGATTCCACTTGATAAAATACTTTTGAAAACAGATGAGAACTTGATTAAGAAACTTTATAAATGTCTGTTAAGCTGGAAGATGGAAGAAGAACAAGAAACAATGATAATATGGGCAAAGAATTTTGGATACTCTATAGACTTAGAAGACTGGCAGAAACTTTGGAATAAAAATATTAAACTTACTAAAACAGCAACATATAAAGAAAATCTATATTAGATGTTTTATAGATGGCATATGACACCAGTTCGATTAGAGAAAATGTTTAAAAATGTATCAAATACTTGCTGGAAATGTAAACAAAACTCATGCATGGTGGATATGCCCTATCCCAAAGAAATACTGGATTAAGATTCATAGATGGCTGGAAAAGATGACGAAAGTACAGATAGAAGTTAAACCAGAATTGTTTTTGTTAGGAATAGTAAGATCTAGCTATGGTAAAGAGAATGACTATTTAATACTACATATATTAACTGCTGCAAGAATAGTATTTGCCCAATTTTGGAAAAATGAAAATTTACCATCCGACCAGGCTATAATCTCGAAAATTTTAGATTGTGCAGAAATGGACAGATTAACCTTGGAAATGAAGAGAAAGAAGACTCAATTTATTTTAAAACTTGGGAAAAGTTTTATCGATGGTTAGAAATACGTCAGAACATGAATTTAGTTTAAATTTGAATGGAATTTTAAAATTGAATAGAATAAATGATAGATTTCTAACTAAGTTCTATTTTTTAGATTAATATCTTTATTACTAGTGACGATTAGAAATAATTGATGTTATTAAGTATGGATATCTACTTAGAGGAATTTTACCCATTTATCAAATTTTAGCTATGTGATTGTAGTTAATTTGATCTTTATATCTGTTTAGTATTACATAAATTTTGTATTTAAATTTCATGTTTGTTACTATGAATTTTTTATTTTTATTTTTATTTGTGATTCTAACAATAAGTAATTATAACTAATAAGTAATATATTAATGTGTTAAAGTTTTTTCCTTTAATATACAATAAAGTCAGTCTTATTTTATTTAGAAAATAATTTTTGCTTTCTATTAAAGTATTAGGGTAAAGTGCTAAAATGATAAAAAAAAATAATTGAAACCTTTGTTCCAATATTCCCAATGTGTTAATCTGTCAATCTATATTTCTGTGCATTGGAATAACTTTTCCCTCTTTTAAGAATTGCCACATACTGTTGCTCCCTATCTGTATTAAAATATATCTAGAAATATCAATATTAAACAGTTATTTATTATGTGCCTTTATTAGTCAAAGAGTTTTTGTATTGAAAATGGTTATTAAGTGAATAGGTTTTATTCACAGCGGGGATCAGGGCATATTTCATATAGTTGCAGTTCTCTTACAGAAAGGAGGCATGTAAGTTGATGGCTTAAGCATTTTTGCCAGTGCATACATATCATGTCAAATGATAAAAGAAATATTGTGACTCTTACATTTCTCTAGAAAGAAGTGAATGAATCATTCACCCATCAAAGCATGGAAAGGCTTTTTTTTTTTTTTTTTTGGCTGCTGGGACCACTTTCATTTTCTAAAATGGTCTGACTGCAGACTTTGATCAGTGACAAAAAGGACATATTTGGATTGGGTTAAAGAGTGAAATTAATGCATTAAGCATTGAATGTATTTAATAAGAATGTACCCATTCCACTCCTTCATTTTAGCCTGCCCCCCCCAAAAAAAACCAAAAAAACAAAAGGGAGTGAAGGCAGTAAAGCAGATATTGAAAATCTGCACATATAGTGATATAGATAACAAGACTTTTACACCAATTTGTTTCTCAGCAATTTCTATGTGCAGAAATCTACTAAGTTCAATAGCTCTGTGTTGTATGTTATTTTTGTAGTTATGCTGGATAGTCTATATATCTACAGTTTTCTTTATTACAAATATTAACATTTCTATTTTTGAAAAATGGGTTTTGCAAGGAAGTGAAGAGAATAATAAGTCACTTAGAGTCTACTCCACTGTTTGGAGATTCAGAACCAAACTTTGTTTAAAATGAAGTGCAACTGACCTGTAGAATCGAGTTTCCCAACCTTTCTGGCTTTGCAGACCAGTGGTGAGGGGAAGGGGATGATTCTGTGTGAATGGCAGGCAAGTGGCATACATGAGAGCAGCTCCATTTGTGCAAGTGCACAAACCCACCGATCACACAAATGGAGTGCATGCACACTTGCTCGTCCACTGTTCATGCAAGTGGGGATGCATGCATGCATGCCCGCACTCACCCACCACTTCTGTGGCCCAGTCCTGAATTGCTCAAGGCCCAGGAGTATGCCATGGTCCAGGGGTTGGAGACCCTTGTTGTACACAATTCATTTGGAGATTTGGAGTGACTAGATTCACAATTCTAGAACAGTTTCTATGTTAAATTAGTGGTTGAATGCTGCACTGATGTAAGAATAGTTTATCAATATTTTCAGGTGCATCTGAAGCTGAAGACTCACACATTACTGATAATTTCCCCCAAATATAGACTATTTGAGCCAAGTTTACAACTGTACAGATTTCCTGATTCAGATGTTTCCTAAGCAGTGATCAAATATTTGTCTCCTAAAGGTGGGGAGGGGTTTCACATAGGGAAAATCTTGTTTCTGCACATCTTGTTCAGTTCTGGGATAAGAAAGAAATGTAATATTCAGTAACATAAATGATTATGGGCTGAATATATTTCTTAAGGCATTGACAGTAATATCTCAGAAATTCCTCAAATAAGAAACTGCAATTTTGTCAGACACCTGAGTGGGCTATTTTATTCTGTTTTCTACTATTGCAAAGATGTGAACTGCCATCAGTTTAAAACTTACCAATATAAATATGGCTAAAACAAAATGGAAAATTTTGAAGATGATCTGCCTATTGAAAGTCCCTAGCACCAAGATTCTGTAGTAACCCAATGTGATGGCTGAAACCATGCTAGTATAGCTAGCACCATATGAAACATAATTAGGAAGCAGGTTGAACAGTTCACAAGTAATCTAACACAGCAGCATTTATTCAATATAAACAGAATGCAGCAAAATCAAATTCTGATAGACCATGGCCACTCCACCTATATGCTTTTAAATATTAATATGCTATTCCACAGAATAACCCATTGAATAAAATTGTGAGTGGTGTACTATCCCTTTTCTATTAGCCAGATCTCTATTTTCTATTTCATTTAAAAAAAGCGAGTGAGGAATAAGAGATGAGTTCTTGCTGTTTTAGCACAATTAGGGCTTATATCTTTTTTTTCAAATCACTGTTAATTAAAAAGAAAAGTCCAGTAGATCTATTTGTGAATTGATTTATGATACATACTGAAGTTAGGAGACATGCTGAATTAATTTAAATAAATATATTCGGTCTTAAAAAATATTCTACCATAAAGACTATGACTTGATTGACAATTATTTACTGAATTTCTAGATCACCAAGTAACCAGAATTCTTTCTGCAATATACATTACAATTAAGATGAAAATATGCCAATAAAACATTATATATTATACATAAACATAGCTAATATAAATAACAAACTCAACACATAAAAATCAACAATCCACAATTTCACCAATAGTTTGTTCTCTTCATGCAACATTTTTATACGCCATTTTTATCAATCATCTTACCTTGTGAGTTATGAAGAATTATAAAATTAACCCTGAGTAATTTAGTATTTGATAAGCCATATATACACTTTCAGGAAAAATAGTAGAGTATACCAAAGGTGCATATGATTCATATTTAATGAACAGTAGCTAGCTTGTATGTGCATATATGTATTTTTTGTATTTAGAAACTCAACAATATGGAAAATTTTTGAAATCATTGCAAACCAATAATGTATTGAAACTATTTCTTTAGCCCATCTCACAAACATTTCTTATTGATGACCAAAGGTTGTGTTTGAAGATCACCACAGCTGGAAGATATCTTGCTAAATTAATAATTTAATGTGGTTTCTTACTAGCTTGTTTTTCAAATCCATGAAGATTTTATGTTGGAAAAAATGATAGCAGATTTCCCCTCTATCTCTTTGTTCCTAGTGTTAAATGCTTACTGTAGCTAAGAGAACCTGACAATATTTTTATTTATATAATGAATTTTGTTAAAACTACTATTTCCCTTTCATAAATTACATATGGAATCTTCTTTGCTCTTAGCAGAGATCAATAAACAGTTTTTCTTGTCACTTTTTTAACTGTTAAAACTGAGCACACATACTTGCTCATTATCTTTTGAAACAACAAGTGATAGTTTCATGATTATACAATTTATTTAAATATAGAACATTATACATACATACTTATTTAGTTATAAAGTGGGCAATTTACCAGATATATGAATATTGACTTAGATTTTGTTCCAATGATTTAAATATAGTAAAGGGAGAAACTGCAAACTAACTGCCACTCTCAGCATAAATGACAAATACTGGTCTCCCTCAAGTCAATAAGAAATGCAAATATATATAGTTATGGAATATGCTTAATATTAGCTTACCAAAGAGATTCAATTATGGGGTCTTCTGGGGGTAATCTGTTTCTGGTTAGAATAAATCTCTTAACCTTGATTTCCCAAACCCTCCAAAATTATATATATGACCAGACATAAAATTATCTATTTAGGTTTATATACTAAGCAAAATGTTGCTTAATATCATTTTTTTTTTTACAAAAGTATGGTCTGCTGTGACCAAGCCAAAATTCAGTGGTACATCCTATGCACAGGTACAATTTTACTCTGATCTAAGAGAATAACAAAAATTGCAACCCAGCTACCCCCTTTAAAATAACCATAGTTTTTACTGGAACATCCTCTAAAAGACTCCTAGAAATGTTAATTATGTACACTGATTGACTGTCATATTATTTTAAATTGCATTCATTATCAGAGCCCAGAAGTGACAACCCATCAGAGGAAATTAATGTTCCCAAAATCTTCATGAGTTCACTTTTCCGCATAGGGTTGAATTAAACTGTGGATTTTTCTGCAAGGTGGAATAGATCCCTTGTGGAATTTTGTTCTCAGCCAGAAAGCATCTAACAATCATCCTACTTTTTTTTTTTTTTAGCTAATGAGACTTTAATAGAGGACCACATGTCTCAGTAGCAACACACAAGATGGATATCTGCATTATAATTTGTTAATCTGTAAGATTTTTTTAAATAAATAAATAATGCCACTGATAGCAAAATTGTTTCTTTCTTTGGTTGTGTTTGTCTCTCTATCTAAATGCATCAATTTGATTCTTTTTGTCACTCTACTATATATTAAAGGCATAGTAGTACAACAAATTTTATACATAAAATAAATACAACAAATGAGCAATAATACTTGTTTAATGAAAGGGGAGATGTCAAAATGCTATATAACAATAACCAAAAGTGTTCTTCTTGCATCTATTAATGCATTTTGTCTGGATTTTATGCTGATATTGTCATAAAAACTTTTAAATATTGTATTTGGTAACAATAGGAAGGATTGGAGCAGATTAGGAAAGAGAATCAGGGGAAAGAGAGAAAGGACAATTCTTCATTCTGCTGCAAATGATAGCTCTGCTGAACTAAATATTACTGTGCACTGTAGCTGGAATGCAAACCCTAAATTTGTCTTTCTCTGAAATGTGTCATAATTCCATATTAGGCAGTAAATGTCAATGTATATGAGCAGTTAAATAGTAACACTGCAGAGAGACTGTAGAAGTAATAAAATACACGTCTGTCTTGAAAGAGTAAAGGCCAAGTGATTTCATAAGCTAAGAAGGGTTATTGTTTGCATGCCAGGGAATGTTTTATCACAGCTTTATTTTATAAATGTAAGCTACACTAAAAATATGCATTTTATATCAATGCTAGATTTTAAGCATCATACTTGTGTATCTATTCCAAACTGAATATCAGTGATCCACATATTAGCCCTTTTCAGACAATCAGACAGGACTGGTCCCATATTTTCTTGCATCTAAAAGAAAAGAAGTAGAATAATATTTGTCTCATTTTGTTTCTCTAAATCAATACTGTATTTCTTTAATTTAAGAATATTCTAGTATAACTATTCTTAAATTAATCTGGTCTCTCCATCTGTATCAGACTATAAATCTCAGATTCATAGATCAATATATTTGAAGAACTTAGATTAAACAAGGCTAGTATATAATGTGACACTGTAAGTACATATTAACCTACATATGACTCAGGCCAGACTCATTGAATGTGATGAAAATTATGAATATTTGAATGTGTCTAGGACAGGGGTAGGCAACCTTGGCTCTTTTATGACTCGTGGACTTCAACTCCCAGAATTCCTGAGCCAGCATGGCTCAGTGTAGCTGGCTCAGGAATTCTGGGAGTTGAAGTCCACGAGTCATAAAAAAGCCAAGGTTGCCTACCCCTGGTCTAGGATTATACTTCCATCTTAATCTCATAGTTACTAGGCAAGTGAGAATAGATATGATTCAGAAAATCAATTTGATTTGAAAATTCAAATTGATTCATCAGATTAAATCTGAATTTATCAGATTTAATATAATTATGATCAGTTAAAATGATCAAAAAGGACTTATTCCATTTGCATTTTTACTTACTGGTTAGCATCTAGTTCAATTTGATTTTCTAATTAAATATACTACTTCCTCTTCTTTTATGTTTAAAATTTCTTTACTCTTACAATTGACTATTGTACCACTATGATACAGCAGAAGATAAAATATATACAACATTCCAGGGCAAAAAAGGATTTTCTCCATAATACTAGTGGTATAATGGAATTACTATGGATTCTTGATTTGAACATTTGACCAAATGATTCTTATAGTATGCATGGAATGTTAATGCTGAGAAACACGGAGGTTTATTAGTATGCTTATTTCTTCTGTCCAAATCTCTTTTCTTGACCTTAGATACAAAGCATCCAATGTTCTGTGGTATGATTTCAATATGTCAGTATTTTTAAGGGTATAAAAGGTATAAAATTCATATGAAGGTGACAAATGTTAATTCTTTGCTCCTAGCAGTCTTCATTCCAGTTCAGTCACAACTAAACATTTGAAAGCCTTTACCATACACACATATACCAAGTCCTCAGTCTATAATGCAACGTTGATTTTTATTTATATATTGATTTATTGATTTAACATGTTTGTATATTCCATCTTTAAGATTTCAGGATGGTACTCAGGAAGAAAAATCAGAAAAAGAAATAATACAGAAAACTTTTTATAATATAGTGTAGTATAAAAAAAGCATGGTTGGTCAAGAATCATACCATGGGCCAAAGTCCTCTTGGAACGAACTAGTCTGCAATGATTTTCTAAATAAGAGTCAAAAACAGCCATATTTCTGGAGACCAAATATTCCAGAGTCTGGCTAGTGTTAATGAGAAAGCCTGTCATTTTGTCTCTACCCCATGAATTTATTTGTGGGTGGCATCTTCAAATCACCTTTCCTGGTAATCAGAGTGAATAGGCAGAATCATGTTTGGTAAGTTTCTGATACATCCGAGTGTTTTGATATATGATCCTCATTTTGAATTGAAGCCATTAACCTTGTGATGCTCACATTATCTACAAAGGCAGCCACGTATAAAACTTATTCCAATAATCTAGTCATGTTTGTCTCAAGGCATAAATTACTAGTGCTACAGTAACAAACAGCAAGTCCATTTAATTTGAACTTGTTTTTCCCATCCAGATATTTAGAGTTTACAACATTGATTTAAGAATTCTTCAGCATCTCGAGCTAAGCCCAGGGTGGTAATTTATAGTAATTAGAATAGATAAACAGACAAATGACCATGATGATAGATAAATGGATAGGTAATCTCTCTCCCATTAGATGTTACTAACATAGGGGATAAGATCAAATACTGTAATATGCATAGGACCAGTTCAACTAACCATCCACATGACTATTGACTGGAACTATTCCCTGAGCTAAGATTACAACAACCCTAGGCCACTGAGTTTAGACAGAACCACCACCATGCCAATCACTCTCAACCTGTGTATTAGTCCAGCAGGATGTCATGGACAATGACATTAAATGCTATCCAATGAAGATCATGTACTAGAGATATCAGTATTGTTTCTGTCCCATGAACAGCAGATTATCTGCTTTCTCTAGGATCCTCTATAACTGATTTACTAACTTTTCAAAACTTTTCTTCCAAAAGTGAAAATTGGAGATAGGGTGAAAGTTGTCAAATATAGTTGGATTGAAATATGGCATATCCAGGAAAGGTGAAAAACTCCTACTTTCGAAAGCAATAGCAAAATACCCTTCTAGTGACAACATTAACCATCTCTTGAACCCAGACCACCCATGCCCTATCTGATGTCTAAATAAGTCAGGAAGACACAGCTAAAGCCTATAGGTGGCAGAGTTTCAAACCACTCCTATCAAATTCTGCATTTACCAGAAGATTAAAATAACTACCCCACTCATTTTTACTGAACTTATCCAACTGGCACCAAAACCAGAATGAATATGAACAATGTTATGTCCAAGAAAAACAAAAACAAAAAAAATCAGGTTCCTTATTTTACCCATTCCTCTCCAAAGGACTCCAGTCGTCCAGAGCAATGCCACTAATTTGAAGTTTAATAAAAAAACAAGAACCAAGTTGTATTGATACTTTCTGATATTTTTGATGCCACTAAATAGGCTAGAACAGTGGTTCTCAACCTTCCTAATGCCGCGACCCCACAACCGGTTGTAAATCGAGGACTACCTGTATTTCCCTGCCCGGGAGCACCGCGCATGCGTGGTGCTGCCCCCTGCGCCAGCTGAGGCGTAGCTGGCAAGCGGCAGAGATGGCGCAGGCTGACCACCGGCTGGGCTACCAGCTGGCCCAGCCCAAGGCAGGTAAGGCACCCACCGGGCCTCACATGTGCCATCAACCCTCCCTGCGCCCGCCGCTGCCCCACTAGCCTTACTTTGGCCACTGCCCATTCAGGGTGGTGGCAGGCAGGCCCAGGTGCTCCTGGGCGGCCATGGCAAGCGGTAGCAATGGCTCAGGCCAACCACCGGCTGGGCCATCAGCTGGCCCAGCCCAAGGCAGGTAAGGCACCCGCTGGACCCCACACACGCCAGCAACCGTCCATGCGCTTGCCGGCCTCCCACCTCCCACCCCTGGCCCTCTTTTACTTACTTTTAGTAGTTGCTCAGCAGGGAGGGAAGCTTTCCAGAAAGTTCAACTTGTAGCACCGTTTGCAGACTGGGGCTTTTGACAGGCTCAGCAGGGCAGAGACAGCCTGGACAATTCCTATTGGTTTTTGAAAGCCAATAGAATTAGACTCTATTCAAGAGAGTCTATTCTATTGGCTTTCGAATTCCAATAGAATAGAGTCTCTTGAATAGAGTCTATTCTATTGGCTTTCAAAAGCCAAT
This sequence comes from Crotalus tigris, assembly GCF_016545835.1. NCBI lineage: Eukaryota > Metazoa > Chordata > Lepidosauria > Squamata > Viperidae > Crotalus > Crotalus tigris. Next base: position 833,672 of record NW_024100112.1, on the reverse strand, counting down.
AGAATAAGAGGGAGTAGCACAGCTAAAGAAAAGGGGAAAAAATGGCAGACAGTCTTGTTTGGCGACCCCCATGAAATGGTCATTCGACCCCAAATGGGGTTGCGACCCACAGGTTGAGAACCGCTGGGCTAGAATCTGACTGTTGTTTTTCTTCAATTGTTGTTTTTTGTAACTTTTTAATTTCTTCTTCTGTCACAATTCCTCAAAAAAGCTGAAGCTGCCTGGGACAGGCATTTGAAAAGAGGAAATTTCACATAGAAATTTCATGTTCCATAGATCTACCACTGCTTGCTGAATTATCACGAAAAGCCCAAGTACCTTTTGGAAGACTTCAGATGCTTGGATCATTCTGATAGAATGTAGAGTTCAGAGATGCCACAGTCTGCTGTTTGGCAATAAAATGTTAGCATAAATCCCTAGCAAAGAACAGGTGTTAATATCTTCCACATGCAGTTCATATCTCGTATGTCTAAGAGTAAAGGCCAGATCAAATGTTTTTTTGTCTATCTGCATCACATGTGGAATTATTTGAGACAAATTCAGATCTTAAACTCATGAAGCATTCTGATACTCCCTTGTAGCATAATGGCTGACATTACTCATAACATAAGTTTTGTGAAGTCTACCTACTGTATTTCTCCCAAAATAAGACTCGCTCTTTTTTTTTCCTCCAGAAGAGGCACCAGGTCTTATCTGGGGGAGATGTCTTTATCACTCACCTCCGGCACTGACAGTCCTGCCCAGCTGGCCAACTTCTTCTGTGGCTGAAGGAGCAGCTTCATTCTGCAGCTGAGAATGGAGCACTGGCCTGCATTTCGCAGTCAAAGGCCTTTTCGGAATGCCACTGCAGCCGAGAATGGAGCTATGGATTGAATCCATAATTCAGTTCTCAACTGCAATGGCCTTCTGGAAAGACCTATGACTGCAAAATCTGTGGCCTGGCTATGCCACAGAAGAAGTGGGCCAGAGAGGAGAGGACTGAATGTAAGGTAAGCAGGTGTGAGGCATGTGGGGCAGCTCCATAACTCCACCCCCACCTGAGCTTGATTTTTAGGTGTGGACCTTGCTCCCAAACTGGCATGATATACAATTTTTCAACCCAAGGACAAATCAGTGTAACACAAGAGATTTTCCTCACTTAACTGAGTTCATATCTGAAAAGTGAAAAAGCAATTTTAACTAAATATATTCTTTCCCAACTCATTCAGTAGGACAGCATATAAGAATAATTGTATAATGTCAATTATGTGTTTATATTAGGCTCATGAATATGATATTAATATTTATTTGTTTTGTCTTTCCAGGTGACTCCATCCTCTATGTTTTTTGCAAGCAAACAGCTGCAGCACTTGAAATGATAGCTCAGTTTTCTCCTTCTCAGAATAGCAGCACTGAAGCCCATCTGGAATATCTTGAGAGTACTGCTGTGGATTTTTTTTTATGGCAGCATGAAGTTTGTTGTTTGTTTCTAATTCATTTAGAAAGTGACATATATCTTGCCCCTATGGTAGGGATTTTCTGTTGCTGAGCCTCTAGCAATGGAATGCCAGCTTGCTGGATTTTGTTTTTCCAAAGAGTAAATTCATCTTAGCCTTTTATCAGAAATATTTTATTTTTATATTGTTACAATTGTGCTGCCATTTTAGGAATAGAATTGGTCTTACAGATAAACAATATTTCTTTTTACAAACAAAATTTAATCAGCACCATATATTTATTGCAGATTACAGGAGAGAAAACATTAATAGAAATATTGTGACTGCAAAATATTTAGCTTCCCCTTATGAAATATTCACCCCAAATTAGCTCCATGATAAAATAAATAAAACAGATACGGCTGCTGTCTATATAGTTTGGTCTTAGCCTTGGTGATATTGATGTTCCAATTATGACATTTTGATCATGAGTTTAATTTTCCCTTAGCAGATAATCTTTTTTTCCTCAAAAGCTGAATTACATTTCAATAATTGTTGGAAATTTGCTCATTTTATTAGTAGTTTTAACACATAATAATTTGTAACAATATAGGTAGTCCTCAACTTATGATGACAATTGAGCCCCAAATTTATGTTGCTAAGTAATAAATTTGTTATGTGAGTCTTGCTCCATTTTACGATTTTTCTTGCCATGTTTGTTAAGTGAATCACTGCAGTTGTTCAATTAGTAACATGATTGTTAAGTGAATCTAGTTTCCCCATTGACTCTGCTTGTCAGAAGGTTGCAAAAAATGATCACATGACTTTGGGACATTGCAACCATCAGAAGTATGAGTCAGTTGTCAAACATCCAAATGTAAATCACATGACCATGGAGATGTTGCAAAAGTCATAAATGTGTAAAATGGTCATAAATCACTTTTTTTCAGTGCTGTTGAAACTTTGAACAGTCACTAAGTGAACTGTTGTAAGTTGAGCCAAGTTGCAAATGTAGTGAAGCACCATGAAAGACAGGATAAATTTCAATTTTACACTATATTTTATTCATTTGTTTGCAGAGAGAGAAGAGGTTTTTTTTTTAGAAGTAAATTTGTGTAATAAAACCAAAGTACTACTTTGTACATTTCTGGGTCCCTGAAGAATATTACTCTTCTCAACATTCAACACACAGTTATCCAAAACAAAAATTAAAACTAAATTTTACTGCTAAAACTAAATTTTTTTACTGCTCCCTAAGCCAGCTCCCACTGACTCTTGAATTCCCAGTCAGTATACAAATGAGGTTTTCCTGATGGTAGATTGTGCCCAATAACATAGGTTTTTCTCTAGGTAGCTGCTACAAATATAATGAATAGATTAATTAAATAATGCTCAGTCTGTTTCTTTCCTGAAAGATTTACACTTGAGCAAATATTGAAATATTGATGGAAAAGGTGGAACTCTAGAGATTTTTCTAAATAAATTTATGACTATGGTGTTAAAAAGATTTATGTGTTATGTTAACCTTATCAGTTCTTGGTATCCTTTAACTTTTTCCTAGCCAAGAAGAGTACTAATCAGACACCAATATTTTAGATTCATATATATTGGGATGCAAAACCAGTCCTGTTCAAACTATTCATTGTGGTTGTTTATTTCACTTTCTCTTACAGTACTTTTCCCCATAAAGTGCATTCAGAGCAACAAACAGTAAATAAGATGGCCAAGAATGAACAGAGGAATTACAAAGACTACTTTCATAATGAAATAGTGAACTGGAATTTATTAGGACACTTAACTTTATACTCAGGATTAAGTACAAACCTTGTTTATTATCACACTATATATGTAAAATTGCCGACTAACACAAAAATATCGTCAGACGTGTAATTTTTCATTATCTACTGCTAATTATATTTATCTATACATCTTGTATTTTATTTCATTATGATTTTCCTTTTATTATTCCATCCACTGATGGCCAGAAGAAAATACTTCTTTCTCAGGATAACATTCAGTCTGTCTAATAAGGTGGACTGGTAATGCACCCAACGTATGCCATAATAAATCTAATTTTATATAAAATATCATAAGACTCCTCAGTATTTGCTTGCAACATACTGGCAGGATTATTATTTATGTAATAAATATGACGTATAGTCCAGGCCATGGTTTTCCCAGTTGCAATGTATGGCTGTGAAAGTTGGACCATAAGAAAGGCTGAGCGCAAAAGAATTGAGGCCTTTGAACTATGGTGCTGGAGAAGACTCCTGCGAGTCCCTTGGACTGCAAGGCGTTCAAACCGGTCAGTCCTAGAAGAGATCAACCCCGACTGCTCTTTAGAAGGCCAGATCCTGAAGTTGAAACTCAACTACTTTGGCCACCTAATGAGAAGGAAGGACTCACTGGAGAAGGGCCTAATGCTGGGAAAGATTGAGGGCAATAGAAGAAGGGGACGACAGAGAATGAGATGGCTGGATGGAGTCACTGAAGCAGTAGGTGTGAACTTAAACGGACTCCAGAAGATGGTAGAGGACAGGAAGACCTGGAGGAACATTTTCCATGGGGTCGCGATGAGTCGGACACGACTTCGCAATTAACAACAACAACAATAAATATGATCATGTTGAAACAGCTAACAAAATAACAAAATGTCAGTAATAAAATGACTTTGGTATATAATTCATTAAAACACACAAAAATTATTTTAATAAATGATTATATGAATAAAAGAGTTTCTCTTCGGGGAGATTATTTGATGATCATAGGGCCACCATAGAGCAAATGTTGTTCCTTGTCATATTTCCTATAGAACTGAACAAGAAAACAGAATTTCTTTGATAAGTTTAATCTTAGACTGGTACATAAAAATTAAAAAGAAAATAATAAAAAGAATCAAGTCATTAAGGACTATAAAATTCAATATCAGCACTCATTAAAGATGTATACAGTATGTAGTATGAGTATTATATGATATTTTACTAGAAGCATGTACATTAATAAATCACTTAAAATAATATTCTATCTGTCTGTCTGTCTATCTACTACCTACCTATCTACCTACCTACCTACCTACCTATCATCTATCTATCTCATGTTTTCAGACACATAGAAGTTTAAATAATGGCAGAATAGTTACAATAATTTTGGAACTTGTTTTATTTTTAATGAGCTGAAATTATATACAGTTTATGTCAGATAAATCTTATAACATCCATCCAGTGAGGCTTTCTGAATTGTAATGTACAATATTTCATTATTGCCTTTCTTATTTATATCCATGTGGGTATAAATGCACCTAAAAGTTGAATGCACCTAAAAAGTCTTGTCTTTAATAAATTTTAGCTAAAGTCATAAAAAAGCTTCCAGTTTGATCAGAATCCATTGTCAGCTTATCCTAAAACATTATTTCCCTTAAAATGTCAATACTGCACAATTTTAGGCACATATATGAGAAATACCTTCAAATATGGAAGGTATTGCAGAATTATTACAGGATAATGTTTATGAGCCGCACTCCTTCCCTTATTACCATTTCTCTCTATCCAGATATGATTTTGCACAGATTTATTTCCAATCTGCCTATAAGAATAAAACTGGGGATAAAAAATAAGACATAAACAATCTTACTGAACTACAAGTTGTAACTTCCATCCATAGCAATATTTAAAGACTTTTAAAAATAAAAAAAGAAAAAAAGAAATAAGTAACAGAGACCATAAAATTAGAAGCACTGTGTTAGATCAACCCAAAGTCCATTTAAAATCAGGTATCACATAGTTACAAAATATACAGACATCTCCTGCTTAAATATCTTAGTCATTGGCACTCAGAGACACGCAATGACTTATTTTAGAGGTTAGGGTTAGGATTAGGTCTTCATCATCATCATCATCATCTCTCTCTCCCTCCCTCCCTCTCTCTCTCTCTCTCTCCCTCCCTCCCTCTATCTATCTCTGTCTCTATCTCTATCTCTGTCTGTTTCTGTCTCTGTCTCTGTCTCTATCTCTGTCTCCGTCTCCATCTCTGTCTCCATCTCCATTTCCGTCTCCATCTCCACCTCCACCTCCACCTCTACCTCTACCGTGTGTGGTCTGTACTGACAATAATGCACATAATCATCTTTGTGCTTTCAAATAAGATATGATTCATCATCAAGAAAGACTATTATTCACACTAACTGAACACAGCTAGAAACTTTATTTGTAGTCTGTAACAAATGGCTAACATGGCAAAGTCTGTTAGGTATAAATGCAACCAAGATATCAGAGCCAACATTCTTAATTTATAATTAAATGTTACAAACAACATTTGAATAGTGTCAAATTAAAAATTTCTGGGATAAGAGTATTTCAATATTTCTGATCCTAGGTTAAGAAAATAATACAAAAAAATACTATTTGATGTCATATAGTGCTAAATGTGTAAAAAGGTAATAGCCAATAATGTGTTTCTCAAATTCAGTTAGAGTGTTACTTTTAAAAATTTTAACTTTATGCTTGATTGAGACAAAATATGAAAATTAAATTTTAATTGACCAAGACTGAAATCCTATACCCAATTATTAGCTTCACTGAACATTCTTGGACTTATTCACATAGCACATAAAGCACTGCAATGTAAGTTTATTACTGTTTTTAATACCTTACTTGCAATACTGACTATAGGCAGTAGTCTTCCCTCTCTCTCTCTCCCTCCCTCCCTCCCTCCCTCCCTCCCTCCCTCCCTCCCTCCCTCTCTCTCTCTCTCTCTCTCTCTCTCTCTCTCTCTCTCAACTTGATGACTTGTTAGAATGAAAATTAGCATCTTACCTAAAGTATGCTTCAGGCTATAATTTTATTATAGTTTTACTCAGACACTGGTACCAGTAAAAAGACTTGTAGATAATAATGGATGATAAAATAGATTGCTTGACTGTAGGTGAAAAGTCATTGCTATCATTTGTAATAATAATCAGCAGGAAATCATATGCCTTCACTGTATGCAGAAAATACATTTCAAATATGTCCTACTGTGTCATCTAGAAGCCAAGAAAAAATGATTTGTGGAGTTACTAAAATGGTGAAGAGAGATATAAAATGGTTTGTAGCATTGTAGTTTGATTTCAGAAAGACGGTGATGAACATTCATTCCTAAAAGGAGTTAGCAAACTCTAAAGAAGGCATCCTTGCCACCCAAACTAAAGTGATTATTGCCTACTTTAAACTTAAAAAGTCAGACAGAAGAACTTGTGCCAGATTAAAACAAAACATCTTTAACCTAGACTTGTACTCTAATAAGCAACTAGTCTAATATGGTGGACAAAATGATTTACTAATTTGCCCCATGTCTAACAATTAAAAATCATAATTGAAATGAAAAAAAAAATCCTTTAATGGGAGCAGAACTTGTATTTGTAATTTGGCTTCTGCCAAATTTTTGGGTTACAGCTATTATTGTGGCATTTAATTTGCAGATCTCTTGCAATCATTTAGGATGAAAATAATAGTTTATATAATATGTACAGTTTACATAATATATAAATTGTATCCACACTGTGATCCATCCAGGGTCCAGAAGCTGGAATAGCTATGCTGCCGGCAGTGATGAATTATTCCAAATGATTTCTCTGATATTTTTTAGAGACAGGGCTGTAATATGTCACACAGAAAATTAACATCTGTGCATTAGGACACCAAATTAAAATAAAATGTTACTCATGAATAAGGCAAATATTACTGTTACTGAAATGTTACTGTTATTGAAACATGAGATTTCAAACAGGTTTAAAATATATGGCACACCATAGTTTTCTCTATGTGTGAATGTTCAAGTCTTTTACTTACAGGAAAAAGATAGATGGACATTTTACAATGTTTAAAGGAATCTTTAAAAATGACTTTAAAAAGTACTGATATTTTTGCCTAGCCATAATTAAAAACAAATTGGGGAACAGTAAAATCTACAAGGTTGGCCCTTTCATTACTAGGCTGTCACTGGATTTCATCAGAAAAAGCCACAATGAAAGTCAACCTGAAACTTGAGCATTTTGTTTTGAAAAAAACAAAAAATTGTTTTGAGAAGCATGGTAAAATTTCACACAAGACTATGGATTGCACATTCTTATTGTTTAAACTACTAGTAACATTTCTTACATATTCCATTGGAAGTACCGTATGCAGGATTTTCAGATTATTAGTTCCATTTACTGAGTTATCACTTTTAAAATTATGATGTATTGAAATTTGTACAGGTTTGATTGCATAGAACCATTGTCTAGAGAAGGATTCTTCATGATCAGATAATAATTACTCTGTTTTCTTCCATTCAATCACATTCATTATTGGAAACTGCCTGGGCAAGTCCCTATAGTTTTCTTGACAATGTTTTCAGAAATTTTCCATTGCTTCCTTCCTAGGGTTGAGGGAAAATGACTGGTCCAAGGTTACCCAGCTATCTTTGTGCTGAAGATTTGACTAGAGATTTCCCCAGTTTGTTGCCTTATGCATTAACAACTATATCAATCTGGATCTTTGTCTCAGAATACACTAACCCAGAATGTTGTCCATCCCAAGGATAAAACTCCCAGACACAAACTGAGCAATGTGGTATATGCAATACAATGCAGTGAGACATGTGCAGATCTGTACATGGGGGAAACAAACATAGGAGAACAAACACATCAGGGCAAGATTCAGCATTCAAAAGACAAAGGCCACTCTTTTGAGGGCAGCAAAGTCCACATTTTGGACAGAAAGAACTACTAGTTTGAAAGAGGGGTCAAAGAGGCCATTTATGTCAAAATTGAACAGCCCTCTCTCAACAGAGGGGGAAGGATATGACATCATCTATCTCCTGTCAGCAACAGTCCTTTCAGCTGTTCCAAGAAGGCACCACACCCATTTGCACTACTCAGATGAACTTGAGGACACAGATAAACCTCCAAATTAACTCTCTAAAAGAATCCAAATGACTAGCTGTCTGTAAAGAATATAAACCTTTCCATTCCTCATCATCCAGGCAGAGTTGAAGAAGCTTCTTGGATGAAAAGAGAAATGTCTTCAAAGAAAAACAAGAAAGTCCATTGCCTTTGAAAAAGCATCTTTAGGATATCTATGCAATTTATTATAATAATCCTCCTCACTGCTGCCACTAAATGTTTAAAGAACCATACCTGTTGATTTCTGTTTAATTTCATGGACAAGTTTCAATGCGTTCTTCATCTTGAAAATAAGTTTATCACAAAAATATTCTGCAATTTTATCTTTTATGCATTCTCTCAATTAGTAATATGTCATTAGTTTGCTAATTTTCTTAATTTCCAGCTCCTGGTAGCTGTTGAACTGTATGCCAGATGGAACTGAACCAATGTCAAAATCCCAAAGTAACTTCTTAGAAAGTTTTCTTCAATATGGTTTCAGCTGTCCATTGTCCATCAAATTCGAGATTACAAGTTGCCATGTTTTTCACTATAGCAATAATCTTGGATTGTCATACATTATATTCAGTATAATACATTGTCATATATTATATTATATTTTCTATTTAAATTATAAAAAAAAATAAGTTCCTTTCTATAAAGTAGAGCAATTGGCCTGTGACTTTGGGGAAGGTTTGGATCCTTCTCTAGTTTTAAAATTGTAATAATTTTAGTCTTCTTGAATATAGGAGGCAGCCATCCTAAGTACAGTATGGAACTAAAAAAGGAGGCTAGCCAATGTTTAGTTGCTGGTCCACAGTTCTTCAGTTGTTCTGGTTACATGCCTTCAAGACTTGCAGCGTTACCATTTTTAAAGAATTTAGCCCCCTCTGCATTTCTTTTGGTATAAATGGGATTGAGTGGAAGATCATGCTTCAACAGTCTAAGTTCAGATCTAATCTAACAAATTTCTTATATGTTGTCCTTGAAATAGAGATGAGATGGTTAGATATGGATTCCAGAACATTCGTAGAACATTCTCTTGATGGCATGTATGATGAATCCAATTTTCAAATAAGGGACCAGGTTTTCTTGCTAGATTAGATTTTCTATAGTCCTACTGAGGTTGTAAACCAGTATATATGATAAACAAAATAAAATTTTAAACAGAAATAAAATGCATTTGTAAAACAACCTAATATCTACAAATGAGGTCCAGGATATATCCTATATTAAATTATAATGTAAATACAGAAATTATATTAAATATGATGACTTCTAAAATTACAACAAAGTAATAATATCTAAAATTTAAATAAAATATAGTTACAAAGAATGCACTTCAGAAGATTAACCCAGATACTCTGTGCTGTTACCCCTACATAGGTCATAACAAGGGGTACTTCATCTATGAGCAGCACCTGAGCATAAGCTGAATTTGGGAAAATAATAGGATATCTTTAGTAGTATGAATCTGGTTTGTACATCTCTGTAAAAGAAGCAATGAACATGTCCTGTAGTTTTCAACTCTCTGAAATCAAAGGGGAAAAAGGGAAGGTGACAAAGAACACTGCAATGAAAGCCAGGTTTGTATTATAATTAACTAAGTTATGCGGTATTGGGAGTTTGAAAAGAAGAAAATGTTTTGGAATGCAAAGTGGCACCTGTGAATAACTTCCTAAAATAGATGAAATTTATTGTTCATAAATAAAACAAAAATACCATCTGGATGATGAGAAGATATTGCTATCCCAAGTATTAAATATTGGACTGAAAAATTGTTTATTCTGGACCCATGAACAGGAGCTCTATTGATTTCATAGAAAGAGAGGCCGATATTATTTCCTATGGTCAGTTTTAATGTGCTGTTTAAAAATAATTACCTTTCTATAATTAATTTGTATTATGTATTACTTCATTTTTTTATATTCTGTCTTACAATCTTTTATATTTGGAAACTTTAAAAATATTATTTTTTAATATTTTTAAATAACTGTATGTTATTATTTTTAAGGATCTACATTTTTTTCTAGGATAGTACAAAACCAGGCACAACACAGTCTAAAAGAAAGATCCAGCTACTTAAAACATGTGAATGGTCCCTGGTATTCTGAAGAACATTTTAAATTCAAATACAAAGGATTGCACTGCTTTAAATATAGTAGTATGCCAGCTAATGTCATCAGTCTGTTGTCACTGAAGATCAATACATCTGTCATCAAAAGAACAAAGTCTGTGTGCACCTTCCTTCAGATTAAAAGTTTGCATGCAACTCTTTCAAATTAAAAGAATATGACACATTTTAAAGTAATCGTTATAGCCAGGTCTGCTTAATATCACATATATTGTAGATAGCTGCCTCAGCTGACTTTGCAGGAAGTACAAAAAAAAAGGTAAAATAGAAAAAAAAACTAACACTAATCTCCCTTTGAAAGGATTTCCAGAATTTAGATAGAACTAGTTCAGTGGTAGGATTCAAATACGTGAACAACCAGTTCTCTGTGTCCATTCTCGACCTGGGCAACAAAAAATTAGCTACTGGTTCTGCTAAAGTGGTGTGAACTGGCTGAATCCCACCACTGAACTAGTTCAAAGTATATCTTTACCGATGATGATGATGATGATGATGACAATAATAATAATAATGATGATGATGATGTTATAAGGGACCTTGGAGGTCATCTAGTCCAACCCCTGCTCAGGCAGGAAACCCTATACCATTTTATACAAATGGTTATCCAATCTCTTCTTAAAAATTTCCACTGTTGGAGCATTCACAGCTTCTGGAGGCAAGCTGTTCCACTGATTAATTGTTCTAACTGTCAGGAAGTTTCTCCTTAGTTCTAGGTTGCTTCTCTCTTTGGTCCATTTCCATCCATTGCTTCTTGCCTTTCCTTCAGAATAGCTTAACCCCTCTTCTCTGTGGCAACCCCTGAGATACTGGAACACTGCTATCATGTCCCTCCTCGTCCTTCTCTTCATTAAACTAGATATACCCAATTCCATCAACCGTTCCTTATATGTTTTAGCCTCCAGCCTCCTAATCATCTTTGTTGCTCTTCTCTGTACTCTTTCTAGAGTCTCAACATCTTTTTTACATCATGGTGACCAAAACTGCATGCAGTATTCCAAGTGTGGCCTTACCAAGAATAAATGTACCAAAATGTCTTGAAACTTATTCAGCAATCCAAGAAAAATAACATTATATAAGTGTTTTTTCTTCCTATATATTTTAAACACTTGTACAATAAAAAAATGAAGGAATGCACTGATTGAGGAACTAGAATTTTATGTACATTCTACAATCTAGACTGTAGAAACAACATCTCATCTGAAGCGCGTAAAAATAATTCTTCCCCTTCTTTCAATGAAAAAATATTTTTGAATACTGAAACAGAAACAAGTGTTCTCCTGAGAACTAAGAAAAACATTCATGGATAGTTTGTTTTGACTTTATTGTTCTTTTCCATATTTTTCTTATGAGCACATTTATGTTTATGATTCATTAATTATTTTCATGTATTTTTCTTCATTCTTCTTTGCAAGTAAATATTGCAATAAGCCTTCTTCTCAGTCTTTATTCTCTTGACATCTATGTTTATTATTTCACATTTATTTATTTATGGATTTTGTTAACTCCTTTATTATTGTTTTTGTTTCTTACTTCCGCAGTGAAAGTTTCCTTCTTTTCTTCTGCAAGTTTTACTATTTCCTGTTTCATTTTTTAAATTGTTACCGGTAGACAACTTAAGCTGTAGCCAAGGAACACTTTATATTAGAAACAAGGCAGTCACTAAAAAAGTCTACTTTGCTATAAATATTATAACATATTATACAGCTCTTTCCTATTATTCTGTCACACACTTTTAAAATCATATTAGTGTTGAATACCTATGTTCTTATGAGTCATATATTGTTTTCTACAAGTTGATCAAAAACCTTGTGGAATGGGGTGCTCGGTTAAAATCAAAAAGGTAATCAAAAGCAAAGCATAAAGAAAAAGATATTCAAATTCGGGTTTATTAAGGATTGCCTGGTTTTAGCCACAGAGCAAACCAATATATCAATTATGTAAATATTGTGTTGCCAGCTTTGAGGGTATGCTTTCATCCCAGCTCCACCAGTGAAATGCTGGTATGCTCACAGATGCTTCTAAGGAAGTCTTGGAGGAGGGGAACTTCATTGCTAATCTGCATCAGCTGAACAGCAGCTGTGACACCCAGCAGCTTTTGTGTTTTTTTGTTTTTGTTTTTTTACTGACATTTCTTCCATGTCCTAAAGGATCATTCCAATCCCAAGGGCATTGATCATTTCGCCCTCAGAATAGAGCACGCACCGTCTCCTTTATGTACAGCTAACTGTGAAGTTTCTGTTCTTCAATAACTTAAATCTACTTTATCTATGCTACAAAGTTCTGGATGACTAGATGCTGCTGGTTGGCAGCAAAGGGTTAGTTTTATATTCTCCTTTTTGTTATACATTCGAGGTTGTAAATAAGTTAAAAATTAAAGTTAAAAACATTAGAAAATTAGTGGAAAAGATGACTTCCTTTTTTATATCATACATATGGAAAATAAGATAAGTTCAGACATGCTATAATCTCAAGAATTGGATATGACTGCCCTTAGTCCTAGGACATAATGTCGCTTTCAGGGTTTTTTTATGGTTTTTATTCTATCAACAGTAGAAGAATAGAATTAAACTGCTTAGTGAAATAAGACAAATTCTTTCATAGAATTTCTGGGATCAGTTATGAGAAGGTATAGATTTTGCTGATGATTAAAAAATGAATTGTGAAGGAAAATAAAAATCAACTTCAGTTGAAAAACAAGGTTTTGAATTCTTCATTTCTCCACTGTTTGGTTAGCCAGTCCTATTTGCCCATTCTTACCTATCGTCATGGGTTGCCTGAAAGAGATGCGTTTACAAGGAAAGAGAGAAGTTGGGGAAGAATTGATATACGAAAGAAACTATATTGCAATATACTGTTTCAAAACAGTAATCTCTGTTAAATTTCCAAATGTTTATTAAAAGTAATATTCTTGATGTGCTGTATATAATTCAAGACAGAATCCTGTCTTCAAGCTTTGAGCCAAATTTTCACAAGCTTTGAGCGTGTGAAAGTGTTACCATCCTATGACAACTTCATGACTCTAAACAAAAAAAAATAAAGAAATGCATGCTGCATTATGATGGTTCTTTTCCTCTCATTATTACAATAGATTTAGGCAGGCACAGACCAACTGTCAGGATTTTTTTTTATTGTAGCAAGTATGTATACAACAAAGAGTTTCTCTCTGAATATGTAAGTGTGATGACTTGTTTCTAAGAGTGGGTTTTTCTTTTATACCTTTTTGACAATTAAGTTTTACTCTCCTCTTGGTTAAAGTAACTTTCACTCCCATTGAGTTCTCAATCCAGCACTTGATAACCTGTAGCAGGATTAATTTGCTCTAAACTCATTTAACTGATTATGGGATGTGGAAACTACATTTTATAAACTTTTCACTATCTCTAACACTTGTCTAATACTTGTAGTGACCTTATCCATTACTGTCCAACTGCTGTCAAATTGGTCTTGCCTGTTACTCTGGGCCTGAAACTGGAAGATCTCTTTCTATTCTCATCCCATACATCCTCATTTGGAATTACTTCTTTGGTGTGAGTATTAGAGATAGGCTTGATTATATTATTGGGATTTTTTTTATGTGCTGGCAGAATTCTGCTGTCACTAAGGTCAAGCAATCCACTCAGTTCCTGCTGCTTGGTTCTATGCCCTTCCCCTCTTGGCTTCAGTTTCCTCCAGAAAAACTGTCTTTGGCTTAGCTGGCTTATGCTTTTGGCTCTTTCATTTCCAGCTACACTACCTCACTGATTCTCCATGGGTTAAATATCCATCTGACTTTTCTGGTTTACTGTTTCTATTCAATGCCTGTGTCCTTTTCCCCATTATCATCTTGTCACCACATCATTGGTTTCCTTCTCTCAGATCTATAACTATTTTATTTAGGCCCTACGGTATGATGCAGGCCAAACATTGATTGTCTAATCATCATAGAGCCTCAGCAAATATATTTCAACCATATTCATCTTCTTTTACCCATTGTGTTTTGCTGCCACTGAAGGAGGCAATGGCAAACTACTTTTGAAAAAGCTTGCCAAGGAAACTGCAGGGACTGCAGACATGATTGAACAGAAGAAAAAAAAAACATAGCAATGTGAATGATTGTTTAGAATCTGGCATCTGTTTTCAATGGGTCTTTAAAATGAAGACTGAGCAGGAATATGATGCTATTGACTTCATTACAATCACTGCCTACATTAAAACTCAATAAAACATTTCTCTAACATTTTGTAGAATATTTTGTTAACAAGGTTAATTGGTTGGTTTTTAAGAGAACAAATCTTATGAGTGATATATTGCAATTGATGGTTTTTGCACAATGTTTCTTAATTCTGTATGTTATTTTTCTACAGCCATAGCAAGGAAAAACAGGAGAGACTTTTATTAGTCGCCAGTTTCAGCTCAGTCCACCATGTAATCAAATCTTTTGAGACAGCATCCTACCACATAATCAGATTTTCTGAATTGAGAACGGGCATGGGATCTTTTTGATATGCAGTAATTATATTTTTGTTGCACACAATTTCTTTTCTTCTAACACAAAACTCCAATTCTTTGAGAAATTATAAAATGGACTTTGGCACTTGATAGTTTATCCATTATTTGGCAGAGAATTATAAAAAAATCCTAATCCCAGTATAATAAGCATGTTTGTTGGATCAGGATAGTTAATTAAGAAAACAATGCAAGTGTATAAAACAAAAAGTTCCAGAGTTATTTCCATTTCCATGTAACTTTAGTTGCAGCTTTGTAGGTTGAACTGAAAAGGCTGCTGAACACTTCGTAAATCTTTTATTTACTTCAAGACATGTCTTGATTTTTTTCCCCATAAGGTTCACTGTATTGATTAGAATGACTAAGTCCAAAATCAATTCTTAACCACTCTGTGGAGAATATGGTTGATTCACCACTAATAGAAAAAAATGAGCACTGCACAAACATTCACAGCTGGTTAAAAAAAAAACCTATGTGTTCTCTTAGGAACTGAAATAGAAGACAAGCCAAATTGCTAGAAATGTAGATATTCCCCACAGAAAATAGATGGGAAAAGTTTAAAACATTGCTTAATGGTATGCCCTTCAGCTGATCATGTGTCTGTATTAATCAGCTGAAAATGAAATATGTACGGGTGAGCATAATACATATAGACTTGTAGTAGCTTTTATACAATATCCTATTTGCATGTATAAAGTAGATAATGAGCATTCAGTGTTTTTCTTCAATTAAGCAGAAAATTGTGGTTTATCACTGACAAGGAAATAGTTATCTGGTTTACTTGGACAGTTTTCCATTATAACCTAGACTGTAGGGAAACCTCAAGTGGATCCACATTTCTTTTGTAAATGAAACCTTTCTACAGTATGTTTGCATTATAAAATGATATCATCTGAGACACTTCTAAATAAATTCATAGATAAAATTATCTAGGATTTGATAGATTCATAGAAATGGGTTTCTTATTCCAGGGCAATATTATCTGACACAGATAATATTCAACCATGCACCTATATCATTTACAGCTTGATACAAGCTGAATTGCATCTGGTTTTTATAGAAATTTGCCAAGCTGAGGTCAGTCCATCTTCAGCATTTAATCTTAATGCTTAATTCACTTATGGAAAATAGTACTGGATTTGGGTGAGACAAGCAGACAGTGAGGAATTATGGAACTTGTACTCTGGAACTAGTGGGCAGTAGGCTGGGGAAGTCTGCCTTTTCCAAATAAGTCTCTTCTGAAGATTTGTTTTTAGGAATGTTGGCTTGGAAGATACCAAACAAAGCAGTTCAGCTTCCAAGAAATGGTTTTGAAATACTTTTTCAGTTTCTGATTAAGAACTAGGACCAAATTTTGTAAGAAAAAGAACCATTAGATAGGTAGGTTTCCAAAACAACGTGAGGTATCAGTAATAAAATGTTTTTTTTTAAAAAAATCAATCTATTTCAAGTCTATATTATTTTTTTTTTAATTCCGCATTAATTTTAATTCCACATTTTTTAAAAATATATATATTTATGTATGTGTATAATGTCGTTAGCTTTCCCAGACAAATTAGGCAGGAAATATGACCAGATGAGCTGGTCATATGAGTGCTACATGCTACATGAATAGAATCTTGCAAGTGTGAAAATGCAAATCTCCCACTATCTTGTTTAACAGCTGGTTACTTAGGGAGAGCCCTTTCTGAGTTTCTTTCTGTTGCTATTACGCAGCTGAACCCACCCTCCCCACCTTTTAATGTGATCATTCCTAAGCAGCATCTCTTCCTCTCAACTCCTTAGGTCATCCTCTCATACCATTACAACTACCTTTTTTCAGGCCATTGGGATTATGCAATATTTTTTATGTTTACGTATTAAAATGACAAGAAAAACATAAAGAGTGGCAAATTTAATTGCTGATAATGCTTTATAGATGGTGTATTATGAATCAAATATAGTTAGGAAGTGAATCCCCAGGAATGAAGGAGTGCATTCCATAGGAGCAAGAGGCAGCTCTGTCTACGAATCATGTGTTGGAGAAAGAGGATAAAAACATCTCTTTATGAATTGTTCACAGAATCAACCTGGAAGAACTTCCACATGTCATTCTTGGGTTTGGGTCTGACATTTATAATTTTATTGATATGACTCCCATAGAGAGGAGGGAAGGGAAAAGAGGGGGGAGGGAAGGAGAGAGAGAGGAAGGAAGAAAGGACAATCCACCATGGGCTGATTAGGATGTTAGATATATAAGGTATAGCAAATGAGAAGAGAACCCATATGTGCATGCACTGAAGCATCATTCTTTTCTTATCAACAGAATTATTTGTCAAAATTAGTTGATCAATACAAATTGGCCAACTGGATTGAGTAATTAAGCCACGTTTTACCAGCTCTAGTTGTCAATGACTTTATAAGCTCATGCCATCCATCCTACATGGCATGCTGTGGTTGATAAATTGTGAGTCTGGTATATTGACCTTTCGGAATCAATAGATTTAGAGACCAAGAAAAAAAGTGCTCGGTGGCTTCATTTTTCTTGAGCAGGTCTGTCAGTATGTTATAAATATGTCCTTACACTCCTCTTCAAAGGAGAGGTGAAACTGAAGAAAAGACTTTTGTCTTGGGAGAATCAAATGCTCCTAACCAAACCAGTGGAGAATGGGTTTCAGGCTTTTTTTTTTTTTTTAAAAAAAGGGGGGGGTGTTATGATACATGTAATTACTATTTTGGATATTGAGATATATGTGTCCTATTATATTTAAAACTGAGATGAAATAGGAAGCATTATACCATCATAAAACACACATTTATTTAAATGAATTTGTAGGGAAAGCTGAAAAATAATGCAATGATTTCACCAATGAAGAAAGAATGCAAGATACACTGCTTTAAATATGAGTGTTACATCATATTGTAAAGTGCTAATCTATATGGTCAAATTCTCTTTGCTATATGTGGTATTGTCAGGATGCACATTCTGAGTAATGATAATTATTCTAACTCACACTGAGTTTCGTTTTGTGACATTATTGTATAGGTAAAATGGTGAAGGTATCTCAAGTCAGATACAGAGGTAAAACTGAAAGATTTCTGAAAATCATATCAAATGAAGGATAGAGTTTAAAATCTCTGACATCATTCTATTACTAAAATTAAAATATTGAACAAATGCATCTTTCTCAAAATTCAATTTACAATCATTCTCTTATATTTTACTCACTGTGTAAAAGAAGCAGTAGAATCAGTGATGATAATACAAAGAGTATCTATTCAGAATCCTGAAGAAAATATCCCCTAAATAAAGTTTCTATTGCTTGCTACTTGATCATATCATCATCACTTCCTGATGTAGAGTTTCATGAATAGGCCTTTTTTTCTCTTTTCCAAACTCTCAACATTTTTTAAAAAATTTTTCCAGTTCTCATCATATTAAACTACCATTTATTCAGGGCAGAAAAACTTTATTTTACCTAGCCAACAGTTAATACACGTTATAGCAGAGTGGACTATTCCACTCTTGGCACTGATTCAGCAAGTGTTGATCTACCATTTTGTCCCTTTTCCTCACTTCTTCCATTACTTTGCCACAGACCAGATAGGGTTTCATGGGGTTTTATGACATATATGGGGGTGTTCTTTTATGGAGTACAATATTATTATTTTTTTCTATATAAATGTAACAGTTTGCAAGTATATGCTGCTTACTTCATCAATTCCCAGGATTTATTTTTAGAGAATCCCTCCTAACTGGAATGTAAGCTGCTGATACGTAATTTGTGGCTTTTTTTACCAGTTGCTTTGTGAACTGTTTTTTTTTTTTTTTGTTTTGCTGAAATTGTATCAGCAGTCTGATACATTTTAGTGTTTGTGCAGAACGGGGGAGCAATGCTGAGTTCCATACTCTCAGTTTGGCAGTAACCCCTGTTTACTCTCTTTCCAGAGGGAAAAAAAATGGTACCAAACTTTGTGCACTTCCATAATTACCTCTCCAAATTCATTACTTCAATTTCTTAATTGAGATGGTTCAAGGGCAGGAAAAGTAAATTTCAAACTCATTCAGATTAAAACAATACAAAATCATTAGTATCCATTCATCAGTGCAGATAATCCTATATTGGATTTAACTTGCAGTGAATTCATCACAGTATTCCAAAAGGCCAGTTTTAGTTCCAGATGCTCTTAGCATTACTATATTTCTAAGAATATTCCTATATTTTTGAGGACAGTATAGAAAAAATGCATCTGGGCTTTAATATATTTTTCTACTCTTTGAGATATGTTTGTGTATGTTTTGGTGTTAGCTGGATGGATTTTCCATGTTATTCATTTACTTTATTATTTTATTATTAGTCATTTACTTTTATTACTTTTTAAATATATTTTGACCCAACTAGAATGATTTGGAGTTGTAAGGTGCCAAGATCAAATTAAACAAACAAACAAATACTTATATGACTGCAGTGCTGAAAGTTTGAAGGCATTATCTGTAGAGAAACACTAACAGGGAAAATCTATATTTTTCATTTAGTAGTGATAAAGATTTCAATCATAGAAGCAAATATGTAAAAATATTTATGAAACAAAATCAAGGTAATATTTTCTCTGAAAGAAATACAGTACAAAAGATGCAGAATACCACAATTGCATCAAGCACTCTTCTAATGTGTGTAAGTATGTATTTCATACCCATTGTTCTGAAATTCTCTAGATAATTTATACCAAGGAGTCACAACAATCGTTTATGAGCAGCACAAACACTGAGACTTCTTATACACAAAAATGTTTATGTTCATTATCTAAAATGTGGAAGACTTCTTGAAAGGTGCAACTCTACTGCAACATCACATGACTTTACTTACGCAATCTGGTGTGAAAAAGCAAAATATAATAACAATGTGTTGATTTTTCTTTTACAATTAATTTGAATAAACATAGACTTCAGAATTTCTAAAAGGATATCCTAAAACAGCTGGCTTTCAATATCAGCTTCCTTCAGTGCATACCCTTTCTCTGAATACAATTATCAGCTGGCATTCAAGATCATGTAAGCTAATAAATGTTGGCTCAATGTTGGCTCAATTCTTGTTTAAAATATTGCCAAAATGCTTGTTACTATATTTCTGAAAAGCAGTTAAATGTATACAGATTTCAGGATCACTTTTTGTCTTGTTACACTTAGAAATATAATCTGAATAAAGATCAAGCTGTATCAAGATGAATAAATTCAGGAAATAATGTTGACACCCTGTCTTGTTGACAGATGGAAATGTATCAACCTATTGTGTGTCTAATTAGAGTTTTATCTAGGGATGACAGAATAAAGGAAAAGGCGCATACCCTTTCATATTAAATATTTTTATTCTAGAAATTGTGTAAATGAAGTGAAAGATAGCAACACAAAAAATATGGACATTACAATGTTTATGAGAAATAGATATTCCAACAGGATTGCAGGTGAGTCACATTGATATACCTTCAAACATTACAACAAAACTAAATAAAAAAAAAGAATTCATGCAGGAGAGTTGACTTTGCTGATAAGCTATCCCTACTAAAACAATACGTGAAGGCATGCCTTGGCAAAATGATTGTGCAAGCAAGCAGATATAAATATCTTTGATTGCTCTTTATACCAGAGCTTTTAATTGCCCTTTGGGGTCATGAAATTAATTAAGAAATATCTTATGGCTTCCTATCACTTAAAATAAAATATTGATTTAGCTAATTGAATGGCTGCTACTTGTGAGAACATCAGCAATAGTTATCATTTCTGAAATCTGGAAGCTGAGGCTTTGCTTTTAGCCTTATTTCCAGTTATGGTGACCTTCCAAGCATAACATTGCTGAGTGATGTGGAAAGGAGGTTGAGCTGAAGCCTGTTTTTCCCCTTTCAGACTCCTATAGTCTCAAGATGTTGATACAGAATCTCCAAGGCTTCAGTTTCAACTTAGACTGTACAGAGATGTAGAGCTGAGTATCATCAATTTACTGATGATAACTTCCTTTGTGCTGTCAGGTAGTTTCATCCAGCAGTTTCAATACCGATGTTAAATAAGAGCGGAGAGAGTGTTGCGTATTGTGGTACCACCCAGAGAAGGGGTTACAACCAAGATCTCACTCTGTCATTAACATTGGCTGGAACTGACCCTGAAGAAAGGAAAAACAGTTCAAAATCATTATTTTAGAAATAGAAACAGGATGCATATTTATAGTTGGCACCAGCTTCAAAAAGATTAACAGCAAATTTCTTTTGTTCCTGAAATGTACTTTGGAATTTCAATAATTTTCTTAAATTTTAAGGTTTTGTTGTGTGTGTGTACACACAGACACACATACATACATATATCACTGGGACCATTTTAGCCTTTACTTCTCATATTCTTTCTAGTTCCTCCATCACAACTGGAATTTCTCCAGCTTCTCATTCTCCTTTTTCCTGAAGTTGCTGTCACTTGGTATTATTACTTTTATCACCATTGCTATTGTCTGGTCTTTGTCTACTACTATGATAACTAATTATTGGCCAGTACTGCCTCTCCGTTTGGATCTGGAAAGTCCACAGAATCTTCACTTTCTTTTTTTCCACAAATGTGTATGGAATCTTTCATTTGGACTTGGAAGTCTCTTGTCCATCAACTGTGCAGATACACTGTACCTGTACCTCAGAGCTCCCCAACCTTTCCGACTTTACAAACTGGCGGGGGAGGGGTAGAAGGGATGGGTCTGCACGAGTGGCTGGCAAGTGCATGCTTATGCAGCTCCATTTGTGCAAGGGGTGGGCTCATGCACCTGCTGCTTGTGCAACTGGAGCACATGCATGCATGCTTGCCCGCTGTTCCCACAAGTGGGGATGTTGTGTGTGCCCAACCATAGCTTCCACTGCCCAGTTCTGAACTGCTCACAGCCCAGTATTGGCCCACAGCCCAGAGGAGGGGTTAGGGATTCTTCTGTACACAATGCCAGCTATTTGTTCAGTGCATGCTGTTTCTGTCTGTATCTTACCTGCCCTTGCCACTATGTGTTAGTATGTTTCTGAGGCATTACATCTTGCATCTTGTCTTATGTGTGGACTACTTCTTCTATAGATCTGGTGGTCAGTGCTTATGCTGCACACACACACACATACACACACACACACACACACCTTCCTAGCATTTTCCCACAAGTGCAGGATCCACTTTTTTTTTTTTCCGATCTACTGAATGTTGTGACAGAAATTGACTGACAATGTGGATTGAAAATGAGTGACTGAGTCAAAGTCAACCAGCTGACTTTTATACTTAAGGCAGTACTAGAACTCATACTCTCCTAGTTTCTGGTTTGGTATCTTAACCACTAGATTAAACATATTCACTCCTTTCCTTTTCCCTTATATATAGTGACTTACCTACAGATTCTGTCAAAAGAAAATAAATGTTTATTAAAGATATCAACTCACTGATTGTATTTATTACTATATAATTAAAATTCCTTTTCCAGTAAGATTAGAAGAAATCATCAAAAAGGAGAACATCAAAGCACACTGTTTTCCTTATCATAGTTTCTTGTTATACAATCTCTTATACCAGAGGTTAATATAGTAACCTACCCTAGTCTGTATAAACAGTCTTGACCTTGATAATATGACCTTCATTCATATGCCCTTAATTCAGGAATGCAAAATTCAACCCAGACCTGCAATTTGACCTACTGGTAAGCCTTTTCTGATCTCAAAATTCCCCATAGTGTTGGGCCCACAATTTAGGAAAGTTGTGTATTTCAGTGTGAGGAGTGTTAAGAAACATGGAGTTTAATTAATTTCAAATTTTCTGCCTCCAGAAATCTGTTCCATCAGGTGCTGGTGCAGTCCACTATTAGAGAATAGCCCATAAGCTGATGTAAGTTGTATAGTCATAACGTACTGAGCTGCTTCCTGAATTTCACTTCCATAAAATCCATCTGGACTAGTTCTGTGTTTAAAATGCATGGAGGTACCACTATCATATCTAATTTAGACTTAATATTAGATTTTTTGAAAGAAGATTATTTGGAGGAGAAAAGGTGTCTGGAATCTTATCTGTTCAGTGCAATACTTTTGCATAAAGGTTATAAATATACCTTGATCAGTGTGTTATAAGGGTAGAACAGTTAGTATACAATAATTTCAATCCGTTTAATACAGCTGCATCTCTATGCACCCATGGGGCAGTTAGCAAGATAAAAATACCACTGAGTTATCTTACTATTACTTTAAAATGACCTGCATTTCTTTTTGTGTTTGTATGACATAGCATTTATGAATATTATTTTGACCATAGGAAATATCTAATTAATACCACAATAGTTAAGCAATTTATATCCTGAAACTACTGCAAAAACCATTAACATACAGAATACTCAGTAGTGATCTTAGGTGTATCCTTAGTAAATGTGGGAAATCTTTGCATGATGTACTTCGCACATTGAAAAAGAACAGAGCAAGAGAGTGATTTACATTTATGACTTACATGATTCAGGAACTGAGAAATAGCCTTTGGGATAATTTGACACTTTATAAAGTAGTCTCTTCTTTGTAGTTCTCTGATATGAATTTCCATGTACAAGGCATATAATTTAAGGACACAGTATGATATCCAATAATGAATTAGTTGAACATTTCATCATTTTGTAACATTTAATCATTTTTTGCAAGAACCTTTAGATACAGTATAAGAATTTTAAATATGATGGATGAGTGCCTGGATAACATATGTTTAGGAAACAGTTGAATTTATAATTCTGAACCTGGTGGTTTTGAAGAGAAGGATAAAGTTTGTCATTACATGAGATCTACATTTAAAAAAAAAATATAAGGAAGCTCTAATATAAGGAATAAGCATTTATAGACACATTATTGCATATATTTCAAATCCCTAAAAATGATCAAATGAGTAATAAAATAAGCTCAGATGGATTTTACCTGAATTGTAATGAAAATTTCAAAGGACAGAAACCACTATTTATTATTTTATCATATTTTAAAACAGAGATCCCCAATCTTTTGGGCACCAGGGACTGATTATGTGGAGAGAAGTTTTTCCATGGACCAGAGAGTGCATGGTTTTGTGTGCTACCTGCATCCTGCATATGGGGCTTTCCTTATTTGTGCGGACCAGTTGCTGCCATGCCACGGCCTGGTACTGCTCCACAGTCCGGTGGTTGGGGATTGCTGTTTTAAAGGATGTGAATGCATATGAGAATAGGGAATGTGCGTCTGTGAACAAGAACTGCACTGTATTCAAAAGAGCACCTTATGTACATACTTTAAAGTTTCTAATTTCAATTGCTTTAATTCAACTTTACATCTCAATTTCATTCGGAAATATGAAGTTTCACTATGTGCATGATTATAGAAATTACTATCATGTCTATTGTTATGGTGAGACAATTCCATAAAGCAATTATTTTTATATTATATTAAATATAACTATGACATTATAACTGTGCTGCTGAAATTCAAGAGTTTTGTGGGTCCCAAAATATTCAGTGTTCTTCCCCAAGTTCCTCATATAATTGATACTGGGAAAATTATTAAGTGTGTGACTATGGCTTGGATGTGAAAAAAGAGTATGGCAGTTGTGTATTGTTCTTAAAAAGTACAAGGCTCCATCAGTGGTGGGATTCAGCCGGTTTGCACCACTTTGGGAGAACCAGTAGCTAATTTTTTTGATGCCCAGGCCCAGAATGGACTTCCAGAATCGGCATCCACACAGAGAACCAGGTTGTTCACATATTTAAATTAACTGGGCTACATCAATGAAGTTATCAGGAATGTGGCTTTACTCTAGGACGCCATTCTAATATCTTAATGTATTAATTATAATTTAAAAAAATCTAATTTGTTCTAGGATTTATCCAAAGTCAGTGCTCTACAATTTACTCAATTTATTAAAATAATAGAAGGTGTAAGGCATCTTGGGCCATAATTTGGTCTGTTTAGACACATGACACAGGGACACAGGGCTGAATGTTCCACCATTTGAAATTAGTCATCTCAGTGGGATTTAAATAGGACCAGAAACAATTAAATGGTAATCCATACTTAAACAGGTTTCTTAATTGTACAAAGAAAGCCAAGGACAATAAGATAGAGCAAAAGGGACCAAATAAATCACAAATCAGCCAAGGACCCAATGATTGTTGTTGTTTTTCTACTGTTAGAGTGATGAGAGAAGAGCCCCATTCACCAGAGTTAGAAGAGAGAGATTGATCTCCCCAGTTCTTCTTTCCTATAAAGAGCAAAATCATACTGTTCAGAAGACCATCAGCAGGTACAGATCTCTGAAGGGGTTTGCAATGGTCAATCCATTGCACTCGATAACTCTATAGTACCCTAGAATCATATTTTATTGTTGTCTCTTGAAATCAAGCTTTTAGTTTCTAGTAAAAAAACCCTCAAAAATGGACAGTTAATAGTTCAATAAATTAAAAAAATGCACATAATCATTGAAAGATACTTGAAATGATAATATTCTATATACAGGTCTGGGCATAGTGCTAACATTTGTCTTTCTTATCTATTGCATATTTATTTAGTTGCAGCATTTCTATACTGAAACTCCACAAAGGTTCCAGGTATAAACAACTGAATATAAATTCATAAAATATCATCATCCCTCCACGAAACTGGTTATCCATTGGTAACTGGTCTTATTCATTATGTATTAAAAGCTAGGAACACTATTTTAATAGACTTCAAAAACCAAATAGAGATCTTTACAAGATAAGATGCTTCATAATGCTGGGGTGTGTTCAGAAAAGTATTTATTCTTTATTCTTACTTGTTGATATCTCTCAGCATCCCTTTGTGCTTATTATTAATAATTTATTCAGGACATTTGCAGCCCACCCACTTGAAATGATACAGGAAAATATACAGATTAATATATTTATTAAACATAATCAGACAACAATCAAAACCATAAAAAAGAAAAGGCAGCCACACAGAAAGAAAATAAACACTATAGCAATCAAATCAATACATATTGAACCCATGCTGTGTCTTTCCCAATGTCAGGTGTTTAAGGTTCATGTAAAAGAGACCAAGGTCATGGCTTTTTGGAACTCTGAGAGAATGATGTATTAGGCTGTATGAATTGCACAGGTCACTTTTTCTAGAAGTTGCTATGTCTGCAAATATGAGTAGAAAATGCTTAATAAAGACCAAGCTTAAGGATTGAAATAGTGTAAGACATCTATTTTTAAATAGCTAGAGCAGGGATGTAAAACTGCCGGCCCACAGGCCGGATGCGTCATGCGGAAGCCTCACCCACCCCAGCTCCTGCAAGGGGGAAAAGTCACAATACATTGCAACACGTCACATGAACCGGTGAGTTTGACACCCGTCAGCTAGAATATCTCATGTTGTCAGTCCTACTAGGTTGTGTGGACCAGGAAACTGAATTCCAGGAAAACTAGAATAACTTGTTATCAAGGTAGGCTTGAATCTTACAAGTATTCTAGTTCTTTTTTTCTCTCTTATGTGAGTGGGAGAGGAGCCAAGCTAGTCTCTTAATGCGATCTCTCTTCCCTGACTTCTTAGGTTACCTAAGGGATTCTAAATATTTGCTTTAAGGCCATCTTTCTGGTTGTTTCTATATAAAGTGTTTATCTTGAAGAAAATGATTTCTAAACATGTTGGATACAATCTTGGACAAGCTATTATGTGCTTCTCATTTTTTTAATCTAGGCATTCTATATCCTATTGACGTTAATTGAAGTTAAAGTCTAATATTGATAAATAATGTTTATTATTCATAAGAAGCTGCAAGGTGATTTTGGTGGAATTTAAAACTAGACAGATCTGCATGTTTATACTTGTTCAGATGTAAAAAGGGTATAGGCATCTTCCATCTTTAACAGTTGTACCTGTTCTGAAATTCCCTCTTCTGCATTACTTTTAACAATATAAGATACGCTCTTTGGTAGCTAGCCTACCTGTTGTAATAATAGATGAAGTACTGCATTTTATTTAAAGAGTTTGAAATTATGTGGATTTTGCTTTTTGTATCTTTGTCAAATGAAAAAATTATTAAAATTATTTTAATACAAGCAATAATGGATAATCATTAAATATTCTGGGTTGTATTTTTAATTGCTTATACATTTGCAATGTCTTTTTTACACCAGTTAAGTGGATTAAGTGTGTCATATTCAAAAACATTTGATATTGTTGTTTTTAATTTTGAAATCTTAATTGTATTGTTTTAATTTTAATAATTGCTTTTTAATTGTATTGCAAATATTTAAGCTTTTATGTTTGAATCTTCTACGGAGGACATTCTGCTATAAAATAAACATAGAAGAAACAATTAACCATGCATAAATCAGCTTATTCTGTCATGGATAGACTAAGTAGTTTGCATTTAAAAAGCAAAATAATTGACAGAATTAATTATTCAGATTATTTATTAAAGTAAATAATTCAAACAAATAAGATAAAAAATCCAGAGATGCTTTTTTCTGAGAAAAGTACTATTTTCTTTTCTTTATATTCCTTTCTTTAAATGGACAATAAATAAAATTCTGTCAATATGCTCCTTCCCTCCCTCCCTCCCTCCCCTCTCCTCCCCTCCCCTCCCTCTCCTCTCCTCTCCTCTCCTCTCCTCTCCTCTCCTCTCCTCTCCTCTCTTCTCCTCTCCTCTCCTTTCCTTTTGGTAGCAATCACGTTTTCTCCTGCTGCAGTGCAAGGAAACCTTCCTTGCATTGCAGTTGTTTATTGTGGCTAATTCTTGAGAAACTATATATCCATCTCTTGAAATAATAGGATTATACAGAATCAGTCAGTTTGATTTAGATCGCCACAAACAGTCCTGTGTTTCAAGACGCAATCAAGGAACATGACAGATTTTGCTAATAATAATAATAATAAATGAAGGAACAGACAGCAAATGCTACATCTGCAAAGAAGCTGAAAAAAGAGTGGACCACTAAGTTAACTGCTGCAAGAAGATCCCACAGACTGATTACAGATAATGGCATGAAAAGTAGCAATAACAGTGCATTGAAAGATCTGCAAGAAATACCATTTGCTTGTAAACAAAAACTGGTGGGACCACAAAATAGGGAAAGTAATAGAATATGAAGAAACTGGATAGTGGACAGTTGTCTTCAAGTACTGCCAGGTCCAGTATCTTTCTTGGACTTGACACAGACTCTCATAAAAGCAATCCAATTTGAGGTAGTAATTGGAAGGATGAAGTCCCTCTGTCTCAACATCTTAAATCAAAATGGAATTACTTGATTCAATCAGCAAGTTCTCTTTTAGTAGAAAAGGGCCCCTCAGCAAGTTTCATGCCTATAGAATGGAAGGAAGGTTCTACTATAATCTGGCTTGCCACTTCAAAGGGTAATTTGAAGGTTTAACTAGTTAACTGAAATGAAAGCTTCACAAAGTCATTTGAAATAGGTCTGTAAACCTAAATAGTTTCATAGTTAATAGCAAATCAAGTTTGAAGTATCTCTATCTTCATCTTAGTATTTCACAGAATCAAAATTCTCGACTGATTTCCATTTCTAAAGTTCTGTTATAGCTTAATGTTACTGCTCTCACTACCATTCAAATAATTTTAAAGTGGATGAATAGAGAATTTGAGGGGATAATTTCTGCAACATCCAAGTAAACCAGGAAATTTTGTAATTAACAGCACTTGCCCATTTAAGCTTATGCAGATATAAGTTATTTAATTGCTATTTTACTAGCTGTGCATAGATTGGATGCTTTCTAATGGCATCTGTACATTTTGTGCTTCACTAACATTATAGGACCCATCTATATGGGAAAGTATATTGCTTCAGTTTGTGATGGCAGAAAATTACATACTAAATACTTAATAGAAAGGTTTCTTTGTCTTTTTTAAGTATTATAATTAGTTTTAAAATGCTTTACCAGAATCTTTCTCTTTTTTATAATTAGTTATATAGCCCCAACCAATTTGATATTGGCTCATTAGAAATAAAAAGATTTTAACTGTAGTAAATGAAAACTTGGAATCAATTAAATATCTATGTCTGCAATTATATTTTCCCTTAAATTACTCTAATTCATGATAACAGACTAAGAAAAAGTCAAAATAATTTTCTCTACTCTTATAAGTGGAAAAGTAAAAATTGTTAATAGTGGCTCTAATGACTATGTCATAGTAAAAACCTGCCTCCCCTTTTAACTTTGAAACATACTGTTTTCTTACTTTTTTTTGTCTACATCCAGAAAGCAGGACTACTGTATTCTGTATAGCATCAGATGGAAGGATATTTGTCCTAGTTCATCTGGGCAATTTAATCTGGTTCATTACTAACTGCAAAGCTGTGTAAACCATCAGATGATGGCAGCTCCCTTAATACCAATATCATATAATCCTTGGAAGGTACTGATGTTTTGTTCATGATATAGAATCAATGCTCTCTCATGATCATTTTATTTTAATGATTCATTATATTTAATCCATTAGTAATCATAAGCATGCATCTATTTTACCAGTTGCAACAGTAGCAGGGAAGTAGTGACTCTTCTGCTTCCTTTCTCCCATCTGCTCTTAAACACACCAGCCTGAAGAGGCTCAACAGCATGGGATCCCAGAGAGCTCTACTTATGCAATATGTCCAACATAATAGTCTGTTTTTTTTTGTTTTTTGTTTTTTGCTTTTTGCCTTTTGCCTTTATGAGAAACTGAATATAGCTGGAGAAAGCTGTTATGAGATCACTCAAATATGCATGCACGGTGAGGATGACAACAGTGAAGTGATTCATAAGACAATGAGAAACTATTCAGAAGTTTGGGAGATTAAATCAGTGCTTTTTATGCCTCTGTGTCTCTCACATTCTATGCTTATAGTAACTAAAATGCAGATTCTATAGAATAAGTCAGGATCAACAATGTAAGGTTCCAGTAAGCATTTTTCCCAGAAACTAAAAAAAAAAAAATTCTCTTTTCCCTTTGGAATACTAGACTCCTTCAAGGCATTGACTCATGATTTCCCTATAGGCATAAAGAAAAAAGGAAACCTATGCAATTTGGCCTTTGAGCAAAAGGATATTTCTGACAAGAAATGAAATTAGATTACATTTAGGATCTTTTTTTTTTTTCAAAATTGCCAAAAGCAATTTATTAGTCACACAATCACATGCAAAACAATCTTTCTCAATAATGTTTAGTGTGTGTGTGTGTGTGTGTGTGTGTGTGTGTTGTGTGTGTGTATATACATAAATTTTATACAATATAAGATTCCCATTTCAAAAAATACTTTTGTGTGAGCAGTATTTTGTGATTTCAGGTATTTATTTCAGGGTGATTATGCTTTCACATATATTAAAGCACTAGTTTGGGGTATTATTATGCAGTTCTCATTCACAGAAAATTCAAGGAAATAAATCTTTCCAGACTTGAAGTCAATGCAACTATGTTGCCACATATACAATCAGGAATCATGCTGCAGGGGATGGAGTCTATAAGGAGAAATATTTTGATCATTTTGGGGTATTTGTCTATAGATAACTATGTATAAATGTGTGTTTTTATGGACATATTCTTCTGGACAATTTGCAAATTAGTCTTTCATTTTTTTCTACATGAAGAAAAGAACATATTGATATGGCAAACGTTGATCTTTCTAAATGCCAATGAATACTAATGTTTTCTTGATGGATGAAACATATAAAGTCTACATTCTATTTAACTCCTGCTGAGTACAGGGAAAGGGAGCTGACAATGGGATTTTTCCAAACTCTCCCCCATATGTATACCGTGATATTTATCAGATGTTAACAAACATTCTTTTTACATTCATATATAAGATACCTTTAATAAAATGAAATAAACACTGTACATACACATGACTTTTGGTGTTGCTCACCATTTCCCCTTTCACTGTATACACACTCCTTCTTCTCTACCTTCTTTCTCCCTTTCTTCTCTTCCCTACTTCCCTCTTCTTCCTCTCCTCTTCTCTTTCCTTTACCACTCTCCTCCCCTTTCTCCCACTTCTCCTCTTCTCCTCCAACCTTCCTACTTCCTTCTCCCCTCCTTTACTCTTTTCTCTCTCCTCTTCTTTCTTCCCTCTCATCCCTCTTCAGATACAATTCAGGGATAATGTCCGAACAACTCCTTTCTCCAAATTTCCCTATCTGTATTATATACAATAAGATTAATTTTCTCTTACATTAATACTTCTATTTATCTAATCTTCTCGGTATATACTTCTATAAATATTTATACAACCTCCGATTATTCAATACTGTGTCACCTGGTTCTCTCTCCTTATCTGCTCCTTCTTCTTCCATCTAAATTGATGTTAACTATCTTTTAACCATATTCTCTTTTCAGCCAATCATAAAAAGTTCCCCAGATTTCATAGTAGTCTGACTCTGTCTTATATTTAATTGTCATTGTTAGTCTATTCATTTCTGCACATTCCAGTATTTTCCCAATCACCTCTCCCTCTGGGGGGGGGGCTGGCTTTCAGTGCTTTCCAGTTTTGTGCAAACACAATCCTGGCAGCCGTAATTATATGAATAATTAAATATGTTTTCTCTTTATTGTATTTCTCTGGTAGAATACCCAACAGGAATATTTCTGGTCTTAGTTCTATACGTTGTTGTATCATCTTTTCTATCCATGTTCTAATTATATTCCAATAAGATTTAGCTTCTACACACATCCACCATATATGGTAGAAGAAACCTGGCATCTGATGACATTTCCAACATTTCATAGACCTGTCCTTAAACATTTTAGCTAATCTTTCTGGAGACATGTGCCATCTGTGAAACATTTTGTACATATTTTCTTTATACGCAGTCGCCATTGTCAATTTATAGTTTCTTTCCCATAGCTGCTGCCATCTATCTAATTCAATTATGTATCCAAAATTCTTTGTCCATTTTATCATTGTCTCTTTCACTTGTTCCTCCTCTAACTCCATATGTAGTAGATAACTGTACATTTTTTAATCCATTTTTCTTCCGTTCCTGTGAGTATTTCATCTAACTCTGTTATCCCCAAATTAACACCATCTATTTTAACATCTTTTTCATATCAAGATTGTATTTGCGTTCTTATGTACCAATCCATCTTTATTCCTTGATCCTCTAATTGTTGTTTGGTTTTCAACTCCCCCATATCTGTTAGTAAGTTTTTATATCTTATAATGTTTCCCATGTTAAACATATTGGGGTGTATTAGCGCCTCCATAGTTGAGAGCCAATTTGGAATCTTCAAATAATGCTTTCTCTTTACTTTCTCCCAGACCACAAATAAAGAATTCTTTATGTGGTGTCTCTGGAAATAGCTATGTATTCTGTTTTTTCCATACCATATGAAAGCATGCCATCCCAAATGTAAATCATGTCCCTCTAATGTCAATAATCTTGTATTCCTCAGTAAGATCCATTCTCTCATCCATGATAATGCTGCAGCCTGATAGTACAATTCCCAATTAGGTAGACCAAACCCATCTCTCAATCTTGTATCTTGTAACATTTTTAGATTAATCCTTGCCTTTTTTCCCTACCAAATATATTTCAAGATTATTTTATTAAACCCTTCAAAATATTTCTTATCTAATCTTATTGGTATTGTTGAAAACAAAAACAATAATCGTGGTAATATATGCATTATGATTATCGCAATCCTTCCCATTAATGATAGTTGTACATTTTTCCATTTATCCAAATCTACTTCAATTTGTCTTTTCAATTTATGATAATTATCCTCTTTAATTGTTGTGCATCTGGCTGTCAGGTGGATCCCTAAATATTTTACCTTCTTTATAATCTGTATATCTAATTTTCCCACCAGTTCTTTTTTTGTTTTTGTTTTTCAGTAATATTTTTCACTAACATTTTGGTTTTATCTTTATTAATTTTCAACCCAGCTACCTCACTACATTTTTCTATTTGTTCTATTAATACAGGTCCTGTCTGTAATGGTTCCTCCAAAATAAATACTAAATCGTCTGTGAATGCTTGTAGCTTATATTCTTCCCTCTTAATTTTCATCCCTTTTATGTCATTATTCTGTCTTATACGTCTATTTAATACTTCTAATGTCAGAACAAACAACAGTGGAGATAAGGGACAGCCCTGTCTTGTTCCCTTCATAATGTTGATCTTCTCAGTCATATCTCCATTTATCATTACTTTGGCTGATTGCTTATTATAAATTGTCCTGATTACATTTAAAAATTTCTCCCCACAATCCATAGTCTGTAATTGGCTTATCATGAATTGCCAGTTCACATTGTTGAATGCCTTCTGTGCATCCAGGAACACCAATGTCATCTGTTTCTCGGGGTGTGTTTCATAATATTCTAGTGTGTTCAATATAATTCACATATTGTCTCTAATCTGTCTTTTGGGTAAGAAGCCATTTTGATCCAATTGTATAAATTCATTTAAAAATTTTTAAGTCTTTCCGCCATTATTGATGCAAATATTTTGTAGTCCACATTCAGTAGGGAAATTGGCCTGTAGTTCTTTATTTTCTGTGTTTCCGTTTCTTCCTTTGGTATGAGAGTAATAAGAGCTTCGGACCACGAATCTGGTATCTTAGCTTCAGAAAGAAGTTCATTATAAAGTTCCAACATTACATTATCTAGTACTTCCTGCAATGTCTTATATAGCTCTGCTGGTAGTCCATCTGGTCCTGGTGTTTTACCATTTTTTTGTCTGTTGATTGCTTCTATTAATTCCATCATTGTTATTTCCCCTTCTAATAGCTTTTTAAATTTTTCCGGCATTTTAGGTATCTCTGTTTCTTCCAAAAAATGTTTTATCCTATCATCTGAAATTTGTTGCTTGTATGAGTTCTCATAGTATTCCCAGATTATTTTTTTCTTTTCTTCATTTTGATGTTGTAAAATCCCCTTAGCATCTTCCAATTGTTTAATCCATCTCTTCTCTTTCTCCTTTTTAATTTTATATGTCAACCATCTCCCTGGTTTGTTTGCATGCTTAAAAAAGGTTTGCTTAGCTGCCTTTATTTTCATTGCCACTTCTTCATTTTTTAGTAAGTTCATTTTATGTTTTTTCAGTTCCATTAAATTTTTAATCTTTTTGTTTTATGTATCTTTCTGTAATTCTTTCTCAAGTGTCTTATATTCTTCCTCC
Source organism: Crotalus tigris (assembly GCF_016545835.1). Classification (NCBI taxonomy): domain Eukaryota; kingdom Metazoa; phylum Chordata; class Lepidosauria; order Squamata; family Viperidae; genus Crotalus; species Crotalus tigris. The sequence continues at coordinate 799,630 of NW_024100112.1, read as the reverse complement.
AATTTTCTCTTATTTTGTCTTTTCTGTTTGTTCTTTTTCCCCAAATAAGTCATAGCAAGTCCTCTCAGGTATGCTTTCGCCGTATCCCAAACATTTTGAAGTGAAGTATCTTCTTTTTTGTTTTCCTTAAAGAAGAAAAGTACTTCTTTTTTCATATATTGCTGAAAATCCTTTTCATTCAATATAGTTTGGTTTAATGTCCATTTTGTTCTATTTTTTTGTCCTTTCTATATGATTGTAACTGGGTTGTGATCCACCCATGTGCTTGTTTCTATGGCTATATTTTGTATATTTGTAAATAAGTCTGTTGACAACCATGTCATATCAATTCTCGACCAGGATAGGTGTCTGTTAGAATAGAACGTATATTGCTTCTTTTCCGGATATTTCTCTCTTCAAACATCAAGTCTATTTAATTCATCCACCATATTATAGAAGGATTTAGGAAGTGTTCTTCTTAGAGTCTTTTTTTTTGTATTATAATCCAGCTTTACAATAGCATTAAAATAGCATTAAAATATCCAATCATACATATCCTTTCATATTCCAGTTCTATTATTTTCTTATGTAATTTTAGATAAAAATTCTCTTGATTTTCATTTGGAGCATAAATTGCCACCAATAATGATTTTTTACAGTTCATAATTACTTCCACCATTAAGATTCGTCCTTCTTCGTTTGAATATATCAATTTAGTTTGCACTGCTTTCTAAATATATAATGCCATACCACTTTTACTCTGGTCCGCAAGTGAGGTGTATAATTCTCCCAATTTTGGATAGTCTAATAAATTTTTATGTTGTTTCCTAATATGAACTTCTTGTAAACAAATTATGTCCATTTTTAGTTTCTCCAGTTTATTTAGTGTTCTTTTCCTTTTTATGGTCGAGTTTAATCCATTTATATTTATCGAGATTGTTTTTATCTCTTCTTCCATGATTATTTATTTAAGGTTTTAGCTGATCTCGTCATTCTCATCTCTCTTTGCTGTTTTGCCTCTTTTGCCCTTACTCTAGATGCAGAGTTTTCTAATGAATTGACTAAACATTTAGGTTGTGATGAAAGAGAGATTGAAAGGTACATCTCTACTCTAGGTTTCAGAGTTGTTATTAATCCCAAAATACTTTTTTAAAATTAAAATGCCTATAACATTAACTTTATTCATTTACTAATGTAATCTTAACACCACAAAATAATATGTAAATTAGAAAGTTGAAATTTTCCCTCTTTTGCAGCCCCAGGAACTGTCTTCAAAATTCGAAATTCAAATATAATTGCTTACAAAACAGTTTCCAGCCTTTTGAGATATTATTGATGTTTTCCTCTGCTAGATAGTAATATGAGCAATGCTTTGTTTTTCTAAATCTTCCTTCAAACGTCAAAGTGATGTCACTGTTTACAGCTCAGTTTGGCTAAATAGGTTTGGCAGCCCGGAAAGGGAGAAAGACAGTCACCCGTGCAACATTTATGTTTTATAAAAAACAGAAATGGAAGAGGACAGAAATTAAAAATGGGAGAGGATTATGGGAACAATAAGAATTTTCTGAAACCAGCTTTTTTAAAGTAGAAAATAACAGAAAGGAATTAACACAAAACGTCTACTAATATTGGAGAAGCTGTTTGACTAATATAGCAAGTTATTATTTTGCAAAAAAAAAAAAAAATACTTTAGTCCAGTCTTCGTCAGATCAGTTTTTACATCTGATCTGAGAAAGGAATGTGTGAAGTGATTAAGATACCTCAACAAAAATGAAGTTCTGTATCATATGGAGTAAACATACATTCTTTGAATGATATAATATAAGCTTCAGTCTTATTTCACATATCCAGTACTACAAAATGGAATATCTCTTTGGAATTGAGAATGAAAATGGCAGCAGTGATTTTTATTACTTATTTTTTTCTGAACACTTTATTTAGTTTAGAGAAGAAGTGAAAAAAATTAGGAAGCAGAAAAATCTTAAACTTGTCAAACAATGTCTATCTTCTGTAATATTTTGAAAAAAATATATTCTACTTTCTGAACAAATCAGTTTGCATCTTATATGTAACATTCCCAGGATACCAGCCAAGTAGAGAGACCAAGAAAGAGCAATGAATTGATTTATGGAATGTAGTCACTTTTGTTCTTGTTGTTCCTGACTGTATTTCTGGTAGAATAGTCAAACAATTGTTTTATTTGCTTTAGAAACTTATATTTGTATTAACAATCTGATTTTATATCTTAAATGTTATAAAAATAATCATATTTGAATGAACTGGATTTGTGAAAAACTTTAATATAATAAATATAATTTTAGGAGAAAAATTCTTATGCAATCATCATGTAGTTTATTTGTCACCAGAATAAATATATCAAATGAAATGATATTGGCTACCTTCTGTTACTTGTAGCCTTCTTTCTTCATTTGTTTAGAATTTCTTTCTTTCTGATATTTGCTACATTGCAAACAGATCAAAATTCATATGGATTATATGATCCGGTTGGAATGGCTAGTGTGATACGTAGAATAAGGAATTGGACAAAGCAGTATTCTAGAATTTTCTTAGTGATTTTTTTAAAAAGTCAGTGTTATATTAATTTTATTGATTGTGTTTTACTAATTTTCCTAGACTAATTATTAAGTTCTAATTATAGTCAATCAAAATAGGTACAGATTTGATGTAGCAGGGTGATAACTGCCAAAGAACTTATTTATAGCAGCATCAATGTTAAGCAGTGTAATATCACATACAACTTCCCCAATACTTTGGTATTGCCTGTGGTAGATGGGTCTGATAGAAGATGAAATCCAAGTAGATCTACCCGACTTGTGCACCCAAGCTTTCTACTCACACAATATTTTAAAGCCTCTTTGCCTGATCATTAGTCTTTTTAAAGTGAAAGTATCTTGAGGATATCAATCTGAGTCACTTTTAGGCATCTTGGGAGAGTATTGCTAAACAGGATAGCTTTAATATTAATCTTTGTGCATTGTTTTTGGGTACTTATATGTCCACCCTGTTTATTTTATATTTAATGTTGAATTTGGGATTATATGTTATATTTGTCATTATAATTGCAATACAGTCAATAATATATACTTTCTGAAATAGAAATAATAATGAGGAATATAAAAAGTATAAATAAAAATCATTATGGATTTGGGATATAATTTTATTCAAGCTTTATGTGCTAAAATGCCACAGTTTGCCTTTTATAGGTAATTAAATGTTATAAGATATTACACAGAAGTAAAAGAAGCTTGCCCTGAACCATGTATCAGTTATAGATTTCTAGTTCCTTGACATAAATAATTCTTCCTGTAAACCAAAATATTTTTTTCTGTTGCCTTACAATTAAGCTTAGTAATCTGCTTTAATAAAATCTAGGTTTCTAGTTCCAAGTGATTTCTTTAGCAGACTAACTGTTGCCATCATCTACTGAGAGCAGTAGGGCTTAATGTATAGGATTTATCCAAAGCCAAGATACTAATGTGGAATACAAGTTTTGCTTACCTGGGATTTTCATTTTCCAGATGGAGAAGATGGCCTGAACCTGTTTCATTTTATTTCTAGCTATCAATGAAGCTCTGGTTGTAATCATTTTATCCATGCTTGTGGTATACTGGAAATAATAGCACTGTTATTCTAAAGAAACAAAAACTATGTCATTTGCATAGCCAGAAGGCTAATGGAATACATAAACACAGAATAACAGATTTGGAGGGGACATTGGAGGTCATCTAGTCCAGACTCCTGCTTGAACAGGAAACCTTATATCATTTCAGACAAATGACTGTCCAGTCTCTTCTTGAAAGCCTCAAGTGATGGAGCACCCACAACCTCTGAAGGCAAGCTATTCCACTGAGTGATTGTTCTCAATGTTAGGAAAATTTTCCTTAGTTCTAGGTTGCTTCTCTCTTTGATTAGTCTCTATCCCAGGGGTTCCCAACCAGGGGTGCTCGCACCCCCTGGGAGTGTGAGATGATATTCCAGGGGGTGTGAAATCTTAAGTTTTCAAAATTATAGTCTATATGCATAATTTGTTGCCGTTATTTCAAACTTTTGTAACGGGTGCAAGAATATATCAGAAACATTGTAGGGGTGCAGGGTATAGAAAAGGTTGGGAACCACTGCATATCCATTGTTTCTTGTATTATGTTCTGGTTCTTTGGAAAATAGTTTGACCCCCTCATCTTTGTGGTAGCGCCTCACATATTGGAACACTGCTATCATGTCTCTCCTAATATCAGACCTGCCTCAACTTGGACTTCTAAGTAAAATCGATTCTTGAGTGCTTCCCGCTCAAGTACAGCTCATACTTTTTCTGGGTCCATTTCCACCCCCTCCTTTGAGATACAGTATCCCAAGTGGCCCAACTTAGTTTTGTGAAACTCACATTTAGAGAGTTTTATATATAATTGATCAGCATGGAGTTTTCCCAAGACTGTTCTCCCAATCTCACATGCTCATCCATAGTTTTTATATAGATTAGAACATTGTTCAGGTAAACTATAACCCCACTGCACAAATGTTCATGCAGGACCTCATTTATCAGTTGCATGAAAACTGCCGGGGCTCCTTGTAACCCAAAGGGGAGGACCTGGAATTGAAAGTAGCCTAACAAGCAGTTGAAAGCAGTTTTTCACTCACTCCCTCCTTAATCAATATCTGGTAGTATGTCTCTCTCAAGTCTAGTTTGGAAAATATTTTCCCCTTTGCTAGGTGGCCCAGCATATCCTTAAATAATAGTAGGGCAGGGCTTTTTTGTCATAGAACACCCAGAACAGCGTTCCAGCACCTTTTTTGGATGAAACCTTGTAGGGTAGGCAAGGCGGGTTGTATGATGTGTGTGAGTTCTGGCACCTTTTTTTACAAAAATAGCACTGGGTAGGGGCTACATGTTCTCTACACAAATAGCGTTCAGCCCACAATATATTTCATCCCATTCTGCTGAAAATATCGGTAACTGATAGTTTTGAAGCAGCCAGGATCAGACTAAATAATATAGTACATATTTAGAGTTCTGGGCAAGGTTCCAAATAATCTCTGTGCATTATTACAGGTAGTTCTCAATGTAGCAACTATTCAGTTATGATTCAAAGATATGGTGGCTCTGAACAAAGGGACTTAAAGCTGGTCCCTGAGGTTATGGCTAATGCAGCACCTAACCAACCACATCATCAACATTCAGGCATTTGACAACCTGCCTGCACTTATGATTACAGGAGTGCTTCAGATCCTACCATTCACCTATCTTTCCATCTATGCCCTTTTAGACCCTTGCACATCTCAATCCTTTATGCCCTAGATGACCTCTTTTGACTTCTTTCTCCCTTCATGGGGTGGCAAGAACACATTTGCTAGACTGTGACTGTGCTTTGCCCCAGAGCTGCCACATTCCAAGAAGCCCTTTGTACCACATTGCTGGACTCAGTTAGGGCTGGGCTTTGTGTTGTGGTGCAGGGGTTTCTTGCATCAAATTGCTAGGGCTTCTCAGGTGTGGTGGCTTTGTGCTATGCTGTCAGAGCTTCCTGGGCCAAGGCAGCTTTGTACTATGTTGCTGGACCAAGCTAGACAGCTGAGGTTTCTATGCGCAGCTGTGGTTTCACAGTATGCTGTCACTCGGGGGCTTCTTGCAGCACTAGAATTGTGGTGTATCAAAAATCTGCACCACAGCATATTCTTTCCTTGGCCTCCCTGTGTTCATACAGATGTACACACCAGGAACCCTCTTTCTTTAGCCTTCCTGAACTCATACTGTACTGCAGCACCTTCCAACTCATATATGACCTGCATTGGGCCTCACCAATCCCCCTGTGGTTCCCTAACATTCTTTACCTGAGAATTCTTGTGCTTCCTGATTAATCACCTAAGCATCTGAAGTTAAGACAGCAATCAGGACTGCCAAGGTTTCTATAACCAAGTGAAGTCATGTGACATTGCGCTTCATGACTTTTGCATAGTGATGGAAATTCTGGTACTAATTGTGGTCATAAGTTAAGGTCACCAGTATTTCATATCATAGCTCACATTCTTCAAAAGGTTAACATCTATTTATATATGCGTGTCCTATGATAGTGCTAGCTTTTTTTCAGAAAAGAAGTATATACAAAGATTTCTGTCATTTAATAATACATACATTTGTGCTAATATGTTCAGTGATGTACTACTGTGTTCCAGCATTATCAAAGTCAGATAACGGAAGGTAAGTATGTCAAGCTTAGCTTTTTAGCAATTGATTATGGAAAGGTAAGTTTTCAAAAATATGATTGGGCTTATACATTGTCAGCCATCTATATGGAATAACCACCAAGTAGAGCAGCAGTTCTCAACTTGTGGGTCGTGATCCCTTTGGGCATCGAACGACCCTTTCACAGGGGTCGCCTAAGACCATCAGAAAACACATATATCCGATGATCTTAGGAACTGAGACACTAAAATTTAGGCCCTTGAGGAAGACAATGAAGAGTTGTGCATTGGGTTCGCTTGCTTGCTTGCTTGCTTTCATAGGAAGGACTGGGCTCTCCCAAATGAGCAAAAATAACTAGAAAGGGGGCGATCGGTAGCAAGCTGGCTGTGCACGGTGAGGGAATCCTCTCCACTGATCCCCCTCTTCTCCTGCTGATGTGTGTATATGTGTGTGAGAGAGAGAGAGAGGAGAGAGAAAGAGTGTGCGTGCATGCCTGCCGACTCCTGGACCAGCGAGCTCTGCAAAATGGTTTGTGCTTCTAGGAGGCAGCATCGTGTTCTCGATTGCGACTTCCATGTGCTTTATGAAGCAAGGCTCAGCAAAAGGTTCTGAAGCCGAGTCATTCCCCTCCCCAACCCAGTTTCCTTAACCCGAGGCTATGTGGGTGAGCTTTCCTGCTGTGGCTGGTTTATTTTTTTGCTTGTTCAACTCCAGAAAACTCTCTTGTTTTCTAGCCAGGCAAGGCGCGGGGAGTTAGGATCTGACGTAGCTCCGCGGCTGGCTCATGTGATAACACTCTTCTATAATCTGCAAGTTTTGCCCTATGGACATGATTTAGCTAAATTATGGAAAAAGAGTTGTATTGTCTCTGTTAAACATGACTTGAGACTCACTTTTGAGAAGACACATGAAGAATTTAATGGGAATTCCAGGATTAAGAGAATTCCTTAATTTTCTTAATTTCTCTAGGACTAAGGATGGATACCAATAGCTAAACCACTACAGGAACATCTATTAAAGGTGAACTGATGCACAAGAGAAATTAAAGTCACTCCTACACTTGCTTACTGCAACCTGAAATATTCTTGAAAGATATACGTATGCCCTAGTTTTGCTAACATGAGGATGGGAAATAGGAAACTTTCATCCTAATTTCTAAATCCTAGTCCACAATCCAAAAAAGATTTGTTTTTGCCTCTGATCCCACTGTTCCTTTGCTTCTTGCCTACCTATCCTTCGGCTGTAATACATTACATCTGAGGTTAGGGGCCTTCAGCAAAAAACAGTGTTTCCTGTTATAATGAAAGGGAGACTGAAGACCGGCCATTTTAAGAGCCCATGGAGCCTATTCCAAAGGAACCAGAGCATCTTTAAATGTTTTAATGCTTAGAATGGCAAGCATTTCTCCACATAATCACTAGGAATAGAATGTAATGTTTCCTGTTAGTGAAATAAACTTGCTTTACATAAAAATAGCCAGAGAGAGACAGACTGACTGTATGCATACGTATATATGTAGTCCTCAACTTATGACAACTAGGACCAGAATTTCCATTGCTAAGGTGGTTGTTAAGTGAGTTGCACTCAATTTTTTGCTATAGTTATTAAGTAAATCACTGCAGTTGTTAAGTGAATCATGTCATTAAGCAAATCTGCTTGTTGGAATTTGGCTGGGAAGGTCATAAATGGCAATCACATGACCCTGGGATGCTGCAACCATCATAAATGCATACCAGTTGCCAAGCATCCAACTGGCGAGTTGCTCGGGCTGGTGGCAGGGCTCCTTCTGCTGCCTCCAAGCCTTTTCACCCCGGATCTGACAGTCGCCTTCTCCCAGGTGGTGAGCCAGGTAGGGAAAGTTTCCTTGAGGGCCTCTGCTCAGGTCTGGCAGGGCTGGCATCAGAGCCCCAAAAATGTGTTTGTGTATGTGTGTGTGTTGTAGGGCAAGCAGAGAAGAGAAAAGGTCAGGTCGCCCTTCAGAGCCATAGGTGGAGCAGCTGAAGGTATGATTCAGCACCCATGCTTCAAGACAAAATTTTGTTTATTTGTAATTAGAAATAAATATTTCACAATATATAATTACATATTGTTTTTGTGATTAATCACTATGCTTTAATTATGTTCAATTTGTAACAATGAAAATACATCCTGCATATCAGATATTTACATTACGATTCATAACACTAACAAAATTACAGTTATGAAGTAGCAACGAAAATAATTTTATGGTTAGGGGTCTCCACAACATGAGGAACTGTATTAAAGGGTTGTGGAATTAGGAAGGTTGAAAACCACTGAAGTAAAGCATCAACCTTTCTAGAGTCTATGGAAAGTTTTTATGCATTTCCATTAAAGAATGACCAATTGATAGAGTAGAGATAGTGAATATAATATATAGTAGACAATGGTTTTATTTCTGTATATACAAGCAACCAAACATATTTGGGCTTTGATGGATTATAGGTTGGGTTTTAATGTTGAGACCCATTAATTTTTAACTTTTTTGAAAAACATTTAATGTAAAAATAGAAAGCAACATGCTGTATTGGAAACTGTGGGCAGAACCTTCTAAAAATATTTTAATAATCTTTTAAATATTTAAGAGGTTTTTAAGAAATACTCTTCAATACCTTCATAAATGACTTAGATGAGGGAATAAAAGAGGAACTCCTCAAATTTGTAGATGACACTAAGCTGGCAGGAATAGCCAACACCCCAGAAGACAAAAAGATCCAAAAAGATCTTGACAGACTTGACCAATGGGCCCTATCCAACAACATGAAATTTAATGTGGGGAAAAGCAAGGCTTTATACTTAGGCAGGAAAAACCAAGGGTACAAGTACAGATTAGGTGAAACCTGGCTCAAAAACAGCAACTGTGAGGGGATCTTGGAGTCCTAGTGGAAGATCACTTAAATATGAACCAGCAGTGTGTGGCAGCAGCCAAAAAGCTAATACAACCCTTGTATAAACAGAGGCATAGAATCAAAATCATTAGTATTAGCACCACTTTATAAAACTTTAGTAAGACCACACCTGGAATACTGCATCCAGTTTTGGTCACTGCAATACAAAAAATATGTTGAGACTTTGGAAAAAGTGCTGAGACGAGTAGCTAGGACGCTTAAAGGCCTGGAGACTAAAACATATAAAGAATGACTGCAGGAATTGGGTATGCCTAGTCTAGAGCAGGGCTTTTCAACCGGTGGTACACATACCACTGGTGGTACGCGAGCATCTGGCTGGTGGTACGCAGCGTCGCCTTCCTCCCCCCCCCCTCTGCTTCTTCCCAGCTCACTTGCTTGCGGAAAATATGCTGCTTGGCAGCTGCCTGCAGGAACCCTACCAAGGGCACGTGAAGAGCGCAGGCGCAGAGCGAGGCCCCGCCCTCCCCAGGGACTAGTTGTGCAGCAACCAGATTGACTTTTTCTCATGCAGGATCCGTGTCACCCTTCCCCGTCTCTTCTTACTTCAGAAGCAAGTGCAAGCCTGAAGGGGACAGAGCCATCCACTCCCTTGGCAGGTAGATGTTTGAGACCGCTCACGTCGCGGCCCTGAGCGCCAACCTCACAACTGCCCCCTCCTTCTTTTCTTCCTTCTCTCTCTCTCTCTCTCTCTCTCTCTCTCTCTCTCTCTCTCTTGCAGCCTCACTCTCTCCCATCTTCTTTTCCTTACCCCCCCCGCGAGCTTGCGATAACCCTCATGGCCCTCACATTGCCTTGCGGAGGACTCATCCCATGGCAGCAGGTGGGAATCAAGGCCCATGTGTATTTGGCTGACGTGTGCCAGGTGAAGCCAACAGAACACAGGTGTGGAGGGAGAAATGTGACTGCCTGACTCCCTCCCCCCACTGTTTTGCAGGATTTAACCCTTCCCCATTTCTGTGACGGCCGGCCTGTCCGCCCGCCAGTCAGTTTCTCCTTTTGGGCTGGGAGAAGTGGACAGCGTTGCCTGTATTGCAGGCTTAATGTCTGAAACAGCTGGGCTCTTGGCTGACTAATTACCTTTCTCTCCCCCCCCCCAATCTTTTCGGGAGATGTGCCTTTGCAGCGGTTTTCCCCTTCCATTAGTTATCAGAGGTTTAAAAGGCAAGCTGCTCCTGGAGCGTAAAAATAGAGAGTCCAAATGGCAAGAGTGACACAGCTCTCCAACTCTCTGTTTCAGGCTGAAACAGTCTCAAAGGTGGGGACTGGAGATTACTTCACCCGAAGGAAGGGTGACTTGGTGGCGAAGCGGGTTTGTCTCCTTTCCTTTGGAGGAGGGAGAAAAGAGTCGCTCTCTTCCTTTGGGCAGGTGCAAATGTAACTTAAGAATGGTAGCAATGCAGCCAGAAATGAGCATCTCTCGACAGCGCTGAGGAGAGCTATGGGAAGAATGATGTACACGGAGAGGATCGGGGAACCTGGCTCGAATGCTGGGCCCCGGTAGGGGAAAAATGACTTAGAGAAGTAGCCGGTTCGTAATGTTCGTGCCTGAAAATGGGAGGTGAACCGGTGACATCCCTGCCCTGCCTGTGTGCATGCAGAGGCTGAGGCGCATGTTCTCTCCTTTGGCTCTGCGTGCACACAGGCAGAGCCATGATGACAGTGGTTTACTTTGCTTGGCTGCTCTGTGTGGTGACTTGGTTGCTGCCTGCCAAAACCAGGCTGGGGTCTGGGCGGTGTATCACAGGACAATGGAAGGAAGGAAGGAAGGAAGGAAGGAAGGAAGGAAGGAAGGAAGGGACAATAAGAGGGAGGGAGGGAAGAACTAAGGGACAAAGAGGGAGGTGAAGGAAAGAAAGGAAAGAAGGAAGGGATAATGGGAGAGAGGGAGGGAAGAAGGAAGGGACAAAGAGGGAGGTGAAGGAAAGGAAAGGAAGAAGGAAAGAAGGAAGGAAGGAAGGGACAATGGGAGAGAGGGAGGGAAAGAAGGAAGGCACCCACCCCAGTCCCATCCCCCTCGACCAGAGACCCACGGATTCCCCCCCACAGGCACCCTGCAATCTGAGTGACCAGCTGGCCATGTCCCCTGGCCACTGATCACATGACCCTGGGACACTGTGAATGTCATAAGTACGAATCAGTTGCCAAGCATCCGAATGTAAATCACATGACCCTGGGGATGCTGCAACAGTCATAAGTGTGAAAAATGGTCATAATTCGCTTTTTTCAGTGCCGTTGTAACTTCAAACAGTCACTAAGTGAATTGTTGTAAGACAAGGACTACCTTCTCATTTTTTTCCTTTTTGGGGAGTCAAGTTTTTGACACCTTGCTGGGCGAGTGGTGGTACTTAGATATTGCCTTATCCAAAAAGTGGTACAATGGGTGAAAAGGTTGAAAAGCCCTAGTCTAGAGAAAAGAAGGACTAAGAGAGATAGCAGTATTCCAGTATTTGAGAGGCTGCCACAAAGAAGAGGGGGTCAACATAATTTCAAAAGCACCAGAAAGCAAGACAAGAAACAATGGATAGAAACTAATCAAGGAGAGAAGTAATTTGGAATTAAGGAGAAAATTCCTAACAGTGAGAAAAATTAACCAGTGGAACAGCTTGCCTTAAGATTTTGTGGGTTTTTAAGAAGAGACTGGACAGCCACTTTTCTCAGATTGTATAGGGTCTCTTGAATGAGCAGGTGTTTGGACTAGAAGACCTCCAAGGTCCATTCCAGGTCTATTCTGATTTAACTCGGGATACAAATTTTAAATTACTTTGTAACAACTATTTTAAAGATTTTTCTTGACTTCATGTGAAATGTTGTGTTTCAGATTCATAGCAGTAGTGATATTATTTATTTATTTATTTAAATTTGTTATAACCACCAAATCTAATGGAGTCAACACAAGCATGTTTTAATGCCTCTGTATGTACTGGATATATTGGTTGCATCTAAACAACCTGAAGTATTGATATCAATGATGGAATTAACATTTGAAATTAAATGTGTACCTTTTTTGTCTCAAAACCTGAAGAACATTTTTAAAGTTGACATTTAGTATATATATGTTCTTGGATTATAAAATTGGAACACACGATTACAGAATATTAATGGCTGTATGTTTTCAAAATGTTAAATTTGCTTTGGTGGATTTGAGATTAAATTCATTAAAAATCTAATTTTAAATATAGTGGACTTCCCAAAGAATACATTTGTCAGGATGAATGCCAGTTTTTCTCTGATGGTGATGTAAAAAATTTGAGGGGCCATTGATTTCTATGATTTGATCTGGTGAATCAGTGACATTCTTTTGGAATAATATTTTAATGTACATAAATAGATTTATGAGGACATTTTTGTTAAAAGATGTTAATCTTGTGTCCAAAATTTTGGAATTTAGTTATTTAAAGGAATTATTATTGTTTTGGGGTACTGTTAAAAGAATTGAGAAACTGAAAAAAGTTATTAGTGTTATTTTTAATATTATTAGTAGTAAATATTAAGGATTAAATTCAAGGAGTTTCTGACATTTGTTTTTGAAAAAGCAACTTACTTCTTCCCTTCCTCCACTGCCCTTCCCTCTCTTCTTTCTTTCTTTCTTTCTTTCTTTCTTTCTTTCTTTCTTTCTTTCTTTCTTTCTTTCTTTCTTTCTTTTTTCCTTCCTTCCTTCCTTCCTTCCTTCCTTCCTTCCTTCCTTCCTTTCTTTCTTTCTTTCTTTCTTTCTTTCTTTCTCTCTCTCTCTCTCTCTCTCTCTCTCTCTTTTTGTAATTTTTAAATTACAAACAATAGGTAATTGCCAATAGAACAGATTATTTGTAGCTCTTGTTTGAATTTGGCGTCCTTGGTGCCTTCTGCGCTTGGCTGTTTTCTTGATCATGTTATCTAATTAGATAATGAAATGTCTGCGAGAAAATCTCAGAGAGCACCAGGATTACACAATAATGAATTATATTAATATTTTTCAAAAAAGAAGACATGGAAAAGTAAGTGCTTGTATTTTACAAAATTAAAATCCAAAAATATTATGAAGTTTTTATCAGAGATAAATTAATTGCCACATTCACTTGTTCAGAAACATGGAACCTCTGTTATATTAAGTCAGATTACTGATTTATGTAGTACAACATGGTCAAAGTTGAGCAGCACAACAGTTCAAGTATTTAAACCAGAATTGTTCGTGCCTTATATGAAAAAACAAACAATTAAACTTGGGACATTCTTCATACAAGGTACATATCATACCATTTAATTATGTGTTCCCCAAATTCTCATTAGTGAACGGTGCTTCCAGTTTATTATGTCATAATTAATAGAATTCAAATGTATGAGATGAAACAACAATATTTTCAAATACATTTTGCATATCTGTGCAATTAACCATTCATTGTATTCTGCTTAGAATTGTTTCCCTATTTTTAACATGTAACATATCATAATAATCATCATAACAGCACATCTGTGATTAATTTTAAATGATAATAAATATCATAACATTCATTAAAATAGACACTGAAAAGCATAATTATATTTAATACTTTCCTTTTAGGCCACAGAAAACCAGTTTTTTTACTAAAGTTAACATGGAAAAGTTCAAATAAACTGGAAAATGCTTATAAGACAATGTAAGCATATACATAAAATACATACAAAATGCAAGCTTTTGTGGCACAAAATCTGATTATACAGAATTAGCATGCAAGGAGTTTTGTTTGCTATTAAAAGAAAATGCAAGTGGTAAATAAGGTGCAGTGAAAAGCAATAAATATGTTAGCAATGAAGGAAATCCTTTTTTTATTGACTCAGGAGCTTCTTCCTGATTTTTGAAGGCAATTACAACTGTGCAAAAGACTTCCATGTGACTGCTTTTAAATTATTTACATGTGAATCTCACAAAATCCAGACATCCTATTTTCTTCTTACTTTTTTGTGTCTTTTGGGAGTTCTTAGCAAAATTTATGACAATAATATTATCATCAGTATTTAAACATTTAATGATCTATGCTATATTGAGATAGTGGTGGTACTTTTGTTGTCTCTCTTATATTTTGTGAAATATAAATGATAGGAGTAATTAAATAAATGTTGTATTATATTATTGTATTTTTTTAACTTTAGAATAATAAGTTGCCCCCATTTTCTAAATTATAAAATAAGGAAGTCAGTAGACACAAGAGTTTTGCAAATGCTGTGTTAATTAGCCACCTGATGAGTTAAAAGCCAATCTGAGACTAGCAACTTCTCAATTAACATTTGGGTTGAACTTCTGTACTGTAACTTTGGCTGTTAAAAAAAGTCCAAGCTCCTTGCTGTAAAATGTGATAGAAACAAATTTCCACTTTAATTATTCCTGTAAGCAATAGGATCTATGTAGTTGCAAATGAAGAATATTTTTTTCTTCTGAGAAAGAATAAACTCAGGGCCAGCAGAGTTATACTTCTTGTACGAAGTTGAGAACTCTTCAGTCTTCTTTCTTTTACACGTAGACTTCTCTGAGAGATTCAGTCTTCACCAACTGCTTATGGATGACCCAGATGTCATAGGACACATAAGCAAGAAATCCTGCCAGAAACCTGTATCAGGAAAAGGCCCACTTCTGTAACAGCCACAATAGCCTTTGTATGATGACTTATGTATTGAAGCTTGTAGTGATTGTGTGTCAGCATTCAATCTCTATAGCCAACAATATTTTGGCACCCTTTTTGACATGATCTGGAGAACAGCTTGAAGAAATATTATCTGATGATGAAAGGTTCTCACTTGCCAATCACAATGTCAGAGTTTAAACAAATCATGCTATGTTTTATAAGAGTGAGTCATACTGTTTAACTTGGCAGCCTTCAACTGAAGATCAAAACAAAATAACCAGAAGCTGGTTTTTTTAATTTCTCAATTAGCTTCATGAGTTTTAAAACCTTTGTATTTTTGAAATTGTACCCAAGGTGTCAGTCTGTATTAGCTTAAAATCTAGCACTGACATTTCACATACATTTGAAATAGTTATATGAATAGGTTAATATAATTTATATGGATCAAACAGAAATACCAACTTGTTTGCCTGCCTTGAACCTTTAAAATCCATTTCTGCAGATTATTATGAATCTTTTATTCCCTGCTATTGAGTTTCTCCAGATCCAAATGGGGAAATTAACTTTGATTGTCAAATTCATCTTAAGTTTTTCATTCTTTCCTAGTCACACAAAAGGTCTCTTTCTACCAATTTCTCTGTGATTCAAGGAAGCTTACTTGAGGTAAATGGAAAGGCTATATTGATTAAAATGGGGAATATAACTTTTATAATCTTACTGAGGATAACAAGAAATAAATTGGAATAAATTCATGGAATACTAATTTAAAATTATGTGAATCATGGTTACTTAGACATTCTGAATTCAACCAAAATCATAATTCCCCATTATAAACAGAACAGCTTTATTTAGCCATGTGTGATTAGACACAGAAGGAATTTGTCTCTAGTACAGAAGCACTCAGTGTACTTGCAAAAAAAAAAATTAATAATAATACTTAAGGTGTGCAAACAATAGAAGGTGAAATAACAGGAAATAAAAGGATAAAAAATACTACAGCCACACTCTATGGGTTAATATACATATACATTAGACAGAACTTAATAGTCACCATGTTTTGCAACTGTGAGAATTACTTGTTCAGCAAAGTGAAGGCACGAGGGAAAAAACTATCCTTGTGTCTAGTTGTCTTGGCATACAATACTCTACAGCACTGTCCCAAGAGAAGGAACTGATACAGTTTGTATCCAGGATGTGAAGAGTCTGAAAATATCTTATCAGCCCTGCTTTTGACCCATGTAATACACTGGTCTTCTATGGAAGGCAGTCTGGTTTGAATTTTTCTTTCTGCAGTCCTAACTATCCATTGGAGCCTGTACCTGTCCTGTTTGGTTGCTATACCAAACCATATAGTTATAGAAGTACAAATTACAACTCAATAATTCCCCTGTAAAACTATATCAGCAGATCCTGGACAATTTGAACTTCCTGAGTTAACATAGGTTACATCAACTTGAGCTAATGAAAACCTGCATATTTTGTACCCAATGCAATATGCACTGACCATCATATATTGATTAGCGCAAACTGTTTTTCAACATCACTGTTTATTATCTTGAATATGATGCTTTTTATTGGAAATATTTCACATATTAACTTTTGATTCAATTGATGTCACTGGTATTATGTATCTAAATGATAAGGAAATTATGTTCATGTACATGATAGGGAGAGACTACTATTGGTACTCCAGATGCTGCTGGCTATAACTCTTGGTGTCATTCATTACTGGTTGCACTTGTTAGGGAGCTAGGAACTGTAGTTCAGCAATATCAGGAGCATCACATGTTGTATCCACTTTCTGCTAACATCTGACACTATTCCACAATACACAGTGCTGAATTCTTTTTATGCTTATGTATAAAAGTGATGCACAAAGGGATACGTGTAGAATTCCAGAAACCCTTGATTGGTTTTCTCCCATATTTTGTGCCACACTCTGCTATTTATTACCTAAACCTTTGCCAGGCAGCTGTAATTCATCTCAATTTTGTAGTACAGAAACCGTGCTAGAAGGCATGGCTGTAGAGGCATGTAGATGTAAAATAAAGCAAAGGAGAACTTTCACTTCACACTTTGAAAAGACATAGCAGCTCTGAAGGAGTTGTTTTGCTTGGAGTGTAATTGAAGCAAAGCACATTTTCACTATTTGCACTGTTTGTACTATTTGTATCATTAATATGTCTCCTATTTCCCACAAAAAGGGCTGCTTTGGGGCAATGGAAAATACAAATAGCTTGGTTGAAAGGACCATGGATGGATTTAGAGTCTTCAGTCAAAAGAGTTTACACTTTAAGCATTTCCTTCTCTGCTTTCCTTCTTTCCCTACCAAAGGTGAGCAAACCTGTTTTCCATTACATATTTCAAAATTACAAGCCTAGAAAGTGTTGGTTGTATTTTTATTCTTGCAATTTACAAAAGTAAAAAAGAAATATTACCTTTTACTAATGTTAACTATCAATTTAAACAGTTGTCCTGTTTATTTTTTAAGAAATCAGAAACAAAGTTGATTTTTGTCTCTATATTGAACAGTTTTCTAAAATAAGTCCAGGTTTCCAGAACAAGCAACTCAAGACTTTTGCTTTAATTTTAGTTCTTAAGTAATACTACAACCAATTCTTGGAAGAGTTGTTTAAAATGCTATTCTAAACCCATCTTTCATAACATGGCAAAAGTTCTGGAAAATACTCACTTAGGTTATTGTTGTGGAAATGAGTATTGTAGCATTTTTGGTCTCTAAACTTCAGCTTGATACCTTGCTGGCATCCTGCCATCAAATGCTAGAGGGGGAGAGGGCAAGGCAACAAATGGGAAATAAATATGTATTGGGCAAAAATGGGAAAAGAGGGAGGGGGGATGACAACTGAGAGAGACCAGAGGTGCATGGAATCAGCCTGTGCCAGTCTCCAAGGACACGAGGCCTGAGAATGGAATGTGGATTACTCCAAACATCCAAGCAATTCTCAAATCACCTATGCAGCTCTCCATTGGCCGAAGGGGAACCGATGATGATGGGAAAAGTTTGTAACCTTTTGCACAGGAACTTTAGTTCAGGTGACTGTCCCAGATTGGATCTTGCAACTTTAGTTCTAGCCAGACTTTACAGAAACCTTTAGTAAAAGAACCTAACACTTCAACCAAATGGAGTCGAGGGTCTTTCTTTCTTAAGGAATCTGACTGAGGCAGGTCTCAAAGTTAGTCTCATAAATGTCTTGGTTCCTTAAGAGAAAATTTCTTAAAAGTTACTAATAAGGTGATTATCTGTGAATAACTAGAACAAAAAAACATCTCCAGATAGCTAATTTTAAAAATGGATGGTAGTAAAGGAATTAATAATATGAGATAAGGGACCAGAAGAAGCAACCAGAAATAAGAAAGTTAAGTGCCATGCAGCATATCAGATTGACTCAAAAACCTAACAGATCAACAAAAGATATGGTGATGTAGAAAGCAATATGTGATAGATGTTACTGGCAAAGGATACAAGAATAAGCTGCACAAAGACTTCAATGTCTGGACACTAAACCCCTGTCTTCCCCTACAACCCAGGTTGAGCTTGGCCAGTGCAACTGTGGCTAGATATGAAGATAATTATGAGTGAATAAATGTTTGAACTTTATTTTATGTATATTTAAAATACATATATTTGCTGAATCTCAGTTCTTGTGTTGCTCTTTGGTTCTTTCCTTGTTGAGGAATTTGTTTAAATCATACCATGGATATCTCATTATTATCTGTATAATCATGTTAACTCTAATCAAGTTAATGAAAATGATAAAAAGTGAAATATTCTTATATAGAAACCCTTTCAGTACAGATTGCTGAGGGTGTATTAATTACATGCACAACAAGTAGGACTGAGCACAAAAATAGGCAATCAATAACCTTACTTTAGAGGTGGCCTTAGCCTGATATATAGGAAAGGAAAGGAAAGGAAAGGAAAGGGGAGATGGAGATGGAAACAAAGAAGTAGTAGTAAGAAATAAGGCAGCTTGTTAATGGTGAACTCATCCTCTTTTTGTCTCTCATCCTTCTCGTCATTGGTATTCAGCACAGCCTCCAGTAGCACAGCTGCTATGGAAATGTGGCCTTCAACACTCCTGATATGAAATGAGATCACTGGAAATTGATTTATATTCTGTGGCTATTCATTCACATAACCAAGTGCTATCTACCTAAGCAGGCAGCAATTTTCCTGGATTTTGCGGAGAAAGATCTTTCATAACATCTGTTGCTTGATCTTTTATTTTTCTTTTTTTTCTTTTTTTTTTACCGAACATGCTAGAATATGGGTACTTCCTGTCAGCAAGCCTTGGTTTGAAAAAGGAATCTCCCCCTTAATCATTGTGTTTCATTTGTGAAAGTCTGACATTTGAAACACATTTGAATTCGTTTTCTAGATTTTCTTTGCACTTTAAAAGTACACATTATGAATATATTATCTTCAAAAATAAAAATAATTTTGCCAGCAGAACTTTTAATTAAAGCAGCCAAAGCAAAAGAATAAGTCCTTTTTGTGAGTAGGTAGGGAAATATAAATTTTACATTGAACAGAAGTGTGATTACAGCTGAATGATTTGGGACTAATTTGCATTTGTTGTTTACAAAATTAGCTATTAGCCTGGTGTGATAAGCTTGTCCCCAGGTGTCATAATTCTATTTTCATGCTGCCCATTTTTCCCCTTTTGTCTTTAAATAGATGTTTGCCAAATGCCCCAGCAACTGTTGGTATCCCATGGCATGTAATTCAATGTAATTCACCCATTGCTTACTAAGTGTGATTGGAAACTTAGTTGGGAAGACACACACACACACACACACACACTTAAACACGCATACCTACATGGATTCACATACACACAATATTTCAAGTTTATCATCCATTTTTCCCAAGTTTTATATAACACCACACTCATTTGTGTTTTTTTTTCAAGCATAACTATTTTTTTTCTGTAACCCTGACCACTATGATCTTATTTTAGAAGGAGGAAGAACAATTGGCACCACAGAGTCTATCTGCACCCCTGGAAGCTTTCTAAGTGATGTTGGGCTAGTCATTCATTCTCAGTCCAACCTACTCCACAAGGTTGATATTGTAGAAAAAATCTATTTCATCTTGAGCTCCTGAATAAAAAATGGGATATCTTTAAAAAAATACAATAATTAAAACAAATATACAAAAGCTGATGACAAAAGTTTTGCATTATGAAATTTTGATATTAAGACTCATAGTCAGAACATATTCTAAGTCAAATCTTCACAGTGAAAAAATAATGTGAAGAGGTTGGCTCCTGCTACAGCAAACTTTACACCTATGCTATCATTGGTTGCCAGTTTATTTTTGGGTCCTAGTGTTGACCTTTAAAGCCCTACATGGCATTGAACTGTGATATTGTCATCTGACCGTGCCACCAGATTTAATAGAACAGGTATGCTATGCTAGGGAGAAACATTTGGTGGTGCCTAGGGAGGGGGGCTTTTATTTGGTGACACCATATTGTGGAATCTTTTCCCTAGAGATGAGGTCAGCCACATCCCCTGAGTTTTCGAAGGTCCCTTAAGAGCTGCTTATACCAGCAGACCTGGGGATCCCAGGGTATGGGTAAACTCATGAGTTGGTTTTATTGTTATTAATATCCCCCATCTATTATTTTCCTTTTCCTATGGTTTTTAACATTTCTTAATAATTTTATTATGTTTTTATGCATTCATTATTTTATATTTATTGTTTACTGAATTATTGTATGCTGCCCAGAGTCACTTTTAGTGAGATAGACAGCCATATAAATTTGATAAACAAATGAACAAACAAACAAACAAGAAATAATACGGGGTATTATTTCAAAAATAAACCACCCCAATACATAATTTTTATGAAGCATATCACCCAGAGACATAATTTTTTATATGATTTCCCCCCAAAAGACACCATTTTCTGAATGCTTTATTTCCACTGTTTATTGTGCACATTTTAGATGAAGGCGTTTTATTAAATTCTCTTCATTTGTAATCCATCACTGTCATGAAAGGAATACATTTAGGCAGATCACTTCATTTACTTTCCAATGAAAACCATGGCAGATTTCTTTTATATCTTCATAATTGTGTATGGACCATTAAATAAATGCTACTTGGGGCATGACTGCCTTATCTAACAAGGTTTAATGCTACAGCTCAGTCCTTGCTCAAAATTACCATGATTATCTTCCTCTGTCCCACTCCTGTTTTATAAGAAACATAATGTTTCTGAAATAACAAAAAACATTATGTCCAAACTTCTCAAACTGCAGGCACCAAATTTCATAGCATATCTGGTGTGATAGATGCAAGTAGCCCCTTACTAAGAATATTTATGGCAAGAGTATTAAATAAAGCTGTGGTAGATATTTGAATTTTAAAATTTCAGTATCAAAACAAATAGGCCAAAAACAGAACTTTTTTTATTAGGAATTCCTCTCTTGGAAATTCAGTAAGATTCAATAACAAAATTCAGCCGTTTTGCTGTAAGAATATTATTTTCATATACATATATAATTTATGTCTTGGCACTGCTAAAAAAACTTTATGGATCTGGAATTTGTTGTATTTGGATGACATTTAGCATATCAATTTCTTTTTGCTTTTTCTGTTTTTTTATAGGAGCAGCCATGTCAGTAACTTACTATTTCCTGAGTCAGTATCTGTGTTTTTATTGAATCTGATCTAAAAAATCATTTTTCATTTTCATAGAAGAATATATATATATATATATATATATATATATATATATATATATATATATATATATATATATATATATATGTTTTCTGAGGTTTTCGCGGGTATTTTGTATGTAGGTCTTTGGTTGTTCGGGTTTTCTCCCGCGTAAAATTGGAAGTGTCTTGGCGACGTTTCGACGAAGTCCCATTCGTCATCTTCAGGCTGGTGCTTTCAGCTTCGTGCTTCGAGCAGCAATGTGTGGTCTTAGCTGTTTCTTCCTTTTAACTGCCAGTGGGGGTATGAACTGATTGGGTGGGAGCTTGGCTGTGTTCTGATTGGGTGGAGGTGTGTTCTGATTGGTTAGGGGCGTGGCTGTGCTCTGATTGGCTGGGGGGTTGGCTGTGCTCTGATTGGCTGGGGGGGTTGGCTGTGCTCTGATTGGCTGGGGGAGTGTTCTGTTTGGTTGTGCTCAGGTTAGTCTGAGTTGCAGAGGGGTTTCAGATTTTGGGCTGCCTTGCATTTTTTGGCTTCGCGTTCGTGGTCGTGCTTCCTCTTCATGGAGGGTGTCAGTTTGCTTCATGTATGGATTGGAGGGGTTTAAAGTGGCTAATGATGCAGCTGTGGTCTGGCTTCTGGTTTGTGGTCGTGCCTCATCATCGGTGTGGCTTTGGGTTTGTTTTTTGCGTGGATGTGTGGTGGTGACCTCCTGTGTGGTTTTTGTGAGTGTGGGTCTGGTATCATTTTTTGTGTTAGGGAGTCGTTTGTCAATAAGGGCGGGTTTCCAAATGGCTGGTAGGCGGGAGGTATCATCTCGCTTGTTCATGCTGTGTGGGCGTTTTTCTATCTCGATGGCTTCTCTGATTATTCTGTTATTAAAATTCAAAATGTTCACTTTTGGCAATGGTTCTGGTATTTTTAAAGTCAATTTCATGTCCTGTAGCTTTAAGGTGTTGGACCAGGGAAGATGTTGGTTCCTCTTTTTTGACTGAGTTCTTATGTTCTTCAATGCGTGCACTTATTCTTCTGTTGGTTTGTCCGATGTATGTGGTGGGACAAGTGGTTCATGGGATTTCGTATACTCCTTGGACTGGAAACCCGAGTGTGTCTTTGGGTTTTGTTTTTTGCGGGGATGTTTTGGTGTGACGCTCCTGTGTGGTTTTTGTGTTGTGGGTCTGGGATCATTTTTGTGTTAGGGAGTCGTTTGTCAATGAGGGCGGGTTTCCAATCAAGGAGTATACGAAATCCCATGCACCACTTGTCCCACCACATACATCGGACAAACCAACAGAAGAATAAGTGCACGCATTGAAGAACATTAGAACTCAATCAAAAAAGAGGAACCAACATCTTCCCTGGTCCAACACCTTAAAGCTACAGGACATGAAATTGACTTTAAAAATACCAGAACCATTGCCAAAAGTGAACATTTTAATAACATAATAATCAGAGAAGCCATCGAGATAGAAAAACGCCCACACAGCATGAACAAGCTAGATGATACCTCCCGCCTACCAGCCATTTGGAAACCCGCCCTCATTGACAAACGACTCCCTAACACAAAAAATGATACCAGACCCACACTCACAAAAACCACACAGGAGGTCACCACCAAACACCCACGCAAAAAACAAACCCACAGCCACACTGACTATGAGGCACGACCACAAACCAGAAGCCAGACCACAGCTGCATCATTAGCCACTTTAAACCCCCCCAATCCCTACATGAAGCAAACTGACACCCTCCATGAAGAGGAAGCACGACCACGAACGCGAAGCCAAGGAATGGCAGGGCAGCCCAAAATCTTGAATCCCTCTGCAACTCAGACTAACCTGAGCACAACCAAACAGAACACTCCCCCAGCCAATCAGAGCACAGCCAACCCCCAGCCAATCAGAGCACAGCCAAGCCCCTCAGCCATCAAGCACAGCCACGCCCCTAACCAATCAGAACACACCTCCACCTCAATCAGAACACAGCCAAGCTCCCACCCAATCAGTTCATACCCCCACTGGCAGTTAAAAGGAAGAAACAGCTAAGACCACACATTGCTGCTCAAAGCACGAAGCTGAAAACACCAGCCTGAAGATGACGAATGGGACTTCATTGAAACGTCGCCAAGACACTTCCAATTTTACGCGGGAGAAAACCCGAACACCAAAGACCTATATCAAAATACCTGCGAAACCTCAGAAAAAAAATATATATATATATATATATATATATATATATATATATATATATATATATATATATATAAAATGCATAAGTCCTGTAATGGAAGAGTTAACTTGTATATGAATTTCATTTTATACATAAGAGATGTAATTTGTGCTCTTATAAATTGGCACTTCATTCCACTGTGGGAGTTAGACTTCCTTTCTCAATCACAGTTTTTCACAAGAATTAAGCAAATTAGGGAAATAAAGGTCATTAGCTAAAATTAGATTGTTCACTATTTAACAGGTGTTTGGTCTATTTTACCCTGAGGGTAGATCACAATGCTGTCCAAGAAGTTAATTGTATAATAATTGTACAGTTTGCACATTAATTTCTGACAATTTAGATTCTGCTATAATTTTATTGAACTTATTGGCAGTTGCTTTCTTTACATGTGAGCAAGGATAATGACTTTTTAGATAGATTCAGTCCCTGTCTCAAGATTACTTACCAATTTATTAATCTAATTTTGAATAGAATAATAATTTTTTAAAAAATCAGGGGAATACTAGATTTTGTAGTTTAGTATTAAGCAATTTCTATGAATATATATATATATCAACATTGCTGCTCAAAGCACGAAGCTGAAAACACCAGCCTGAAAATGACGAATGGGACTTCGTCGAAACGTCGTCAAGACACTTCCAATTTTACGCGGGAGAAAACCCGAACAACCAAAGACCTACATACAAATACCCGCAAAAACCTCAGAAAACATATATAATATATATATATATATATATATATATATATATATATATATATATATATATATATATTGTTGTTGTTAATTGCGAAGTCGTGTCTGACCCATTGTGACCCCATGGACAACGTTCCTCCAGGTCTTCCTGTCCTCTACCATCTTCTGAAGTCCATTTAAGTTCACACCTACTGCTTCAATGACTCCATCCAGCCATCTCATTTTCTGTCGTCCCCTTCTTCTATTGCCCTCAATCTTTCCCAGCATTAGGCCCTTCTCCAGTGAGTCCTTCCTTCTCATTAGGTGGCCAAAGTATTTGAGTTTCAACTTTAGGATCTGGCCTTCTAAAGAGCAGTCGGGGTTGATCTCTTCTAGGACTGACCAGTTTGAACGCCTTGCAGTCCAAGGGACTTGCAGGAGTCTTCTCCAGCACCATAGTTCAAAGGCCTCAATTCCTTGGCGCTCAGCCTTTCTTATGGTCCAACTTTTTTTTTTAATTAAAAGTTTTACAATTTTACAATAAAATCCCTCTCCCACTACCTCCCTACCCACCCAAAAACCCTCCCCCCCTCTTCCCAGAGCTGAATACAGGGTTAACTAGAACTAAAAATACAAAACATTTAAACTTAAGTAAACCTCAAACAAAAATTACATTAAAAAAAAATCCAATATATATATATAATAAAAAAGTCAAATATATATGTATAATAAAAAATACTTATTATCTTAAACTTTAAATATAAATTATTCAAAAGCTAAATAATATCTTTTAATATCATACTTATACTGTATAAAATTTATCCATCTTTTCCACACCAAGAGATATTTCTCTTGCGATTGATCTTTCAAATAAGCCGAAATTTTTGCCATTTCAGATAAATAAGAAACTTTAAAAAACCATTCCTCCAAGGTAGGCAAAAATTCCTTCTTCCAATATTGTCCTATCAACAACCTTACCACTGTAATTAAATTTAACATTAAAATAATTTCTTTATCATCACAATCAACAATAATACCTAACAAAAACAATTGTGTAGTAAACTTTATCCTTCTCTTAAAAATTTTTTGAATATTCCACCATATCTTTATCCAAAAAGCTTTTATACTTTTACATGACCACCAAATATGATAATACGTTGCATCCGAACAACCACTCTCCAACATTTAGGTTGCAAATTTGAATACATACGAGACATCTTTTGTGGATCAAGGTGCCATCTGTAAAACATTTTATAAAAATTTTCCCGTAAATTTTGAGCTTGCGTGAATTTAACATTCCTCACCCAAATTATCTCCCATGTTTCTAATAAAACCGGCTCATCAAAATTTTGAGCCCATTTAACCATGCAATCTTTAACTAATTCTGTTTCTGAATCCAACTCCACTAATACATCATAAATTCTTTTTATATGAGATCGACTTTGATCTTTAATTTGTTTCAACAAATTTTCATCCTCTCTAATCAAGCCCACTTTATAATCTATCTTCCACCTTTCCAGTAATTGTCTATACTGAAACCACGAATAAATAATATTTTCTTGTGCTAATTCATCTATATGTTTTAATTGCCAATTCTTCCCATCCCAATTAAGTAATTGTTTATAAGAAATACTGTCCATCTTCACTCCTTTCCTTATTCCTTCTATTGCATGCCCCGGGATAGCCCATAATGGAATTCTTGAGTCTATTCTATAATATTTCTTCCAAACTCAAAGTAGAGAAATTCTTAAAATATGAGACTTAAAAGCCCTATCCATCTTCTTATTTTAAATTAAATAGGCATGCCATCCATATAATAAATCCCACCCATCCAAAAGGAATATATCTGCATTTGTTAAATTAATCCAATCACTGATCAATGTTAAAACCACAAAATCATAATACAATTTGAAATTCAGTACCTTGAGTCCACCTCTCTCTCGTACATCTTGTATAATTTTAAATTTTACTCTTGGTTTTTTCCCTGCCCAAATAAATTTATTAATACCTTTCTGCCATTCATCTAAACTTGCCTCGTTCTTCAAAATAGGTATCATTTGAAATAAAAAAAGAAACTTTGGCAAAACATTCATTTTAACCGCTGCTATTCTCCCCAACAAAGATAATTGCAACTTTTTCCAATCATTTAAATCCTTTTGTACTTTAAGCCACAACCTTTCATAATTATTTTTATATAGTTTTGCATTGGAAGCGGATAAAAATACCCCCAGATACTTTACCTTATTAACAATTTCAAAACCTGTCAATCTAACTAAAGTCTCCTTTTCCAAATTAGTCATATTTTTGGCAATATTTTAGTCTTGTTATTATTAACTTTAAAACCAGAGACTTGTCCAAATTGATTTATCAATTGTAACAGCTCCATTACTGAATAAGTTGGTTGAGACAAAGTAACAACCAGATCATCTGCAAAAGCCCTTAATTTATAATTATTCTTATTAATTTCTATTCCTTTTATTTTAGATGATTCACGAATTTTAATCAACAAAATTTCCAAAGTTAAAACAAACAACAAAGGTGACAATGAACAACCCTGTCTAGTCCCCTTTTCAATTTGAAATACCTCAGATAAACCTCCATTAACTATAAGTTGTGCTGTTTGTCTTTGATAAATTGCTCAAAGAACCTGTAAAATTTTATCTCCAAAATTCATTTCCTCAACCAATCTTAACATAAATTGCCAATTTACCTGATCAAAGGCTTTCTCAGCATCTAGAAAAATCAATCCTGCAGGGATCTGATTGTTCTCTTATGATCCAACTTTCACAGCCATACATTGCAACTGGGAAAACCATGGCCTGGACTATACACACTTTTGTTGGCAGGGTGATGTCTCTGCTTTTTAGTATGCTGTATACTAATAGCACGTTCATCTTATGTCGAAGGCATGTTGTTGTTACCTCTCTCATCTTCTTCTCTACCATCTCCATGTGGTGGGTTAGCTCTTGAAGCACCACTTCAAGGTACCCCCACTTTTAAAGTACGAAGATGGTAATGGAATACCCGAGAGACCTAGCATCAGGATCTTGCAACCTGATGCCATGGAAAACAACGACAAGGTCCGTACAAAAAAGGGGGGGAGGAGAGGAAAGGGAGAGCTACACAGATGATCGTACGCATCAAGAAAGGGGGGGAGATGTTCCTTCTTTCAGATCCACTGCAGGTGAAGAGTGTCTCCACTGGTGACCCTGCCCCCCCCAGAACAAACATCCTGAACTCTCTTCAAACAAAAAAGACGATCATCGGCAACTGAGGGTTGTGAACGCAAGAAGGGAGGGAGAGAGCACGGGGATTCAAATGCCTAAAACTCATTTGTATCCTAAGTTTAGGATTCAAATGCCTAAAACTCATTTGTATCCTAACTTTAGGGGCAATACCAACAATAGTCGTAACGAAAAACGCACAACATAGAGGGGGGAGGAATATAAAGAGAGAAGTGGAACCATCACCCGCTCATACAGAAGACAGTTAGAACAACGGGAAATGATAGAGATAGAGAATGACAGAGCAAGGAAGGAGCATGGGAGTGCCCAAACTTGTAATGCCTGTACCAGTGCTACTGATAACAGCAGGGGAGTAAGAGATAAGGACATGAAACAGAGAGAAAACATCGACTCACAGCCTATAGAAATATATGATTATAATTGTGATTCTAATGGGAGTCGTAACACTGGTAGAAGGGAATTACACCCCCAAAGTATGTAACGGAAAGGAGAATGGGAGGGGAACTAATGGCATTGAAAGAAAGGAGGTAGAAAGGGTTAACAATAAAACAAAAAAAGGAGTGATTTGTAGGGAGTGAGGCAAGTGAATGCATGGAGAGTAACAAGGAAACATCTAGAATACAGATTGACCAGCCAGGACCAGTGACACGGTCCAAGAGCTGGGTGCAAATATCAGCCAAATCCATTTAAGTCATCATTGTTTACTGGCTTCTCAGCCCTGATGATGTTGGGAGCCTCCCCAACGAAAGCTTGGCGTTTTCAGTAAAGTATATTTTTTATACCTATATTCTCCTGGTGATCGTGTTTTTATCTGATATATATATATATATATATATATATATATATATATATATATATATATATATGTGTGTGTGTGTGTGTGTGTGTGTTTTCTGAGGTTTTCGTGGGTGTTTGTATGTAGGTCGTGGGTGTTTGTATGTAGGTCTTTGGTTATTCGGGTTTTCTCCCATGTAAAATTGGAAGTGTCTTGGCAACGTTTCGACGAAGTCTCATTCATCATCTTCAGGCTGGTGCTTTTCCGCTTCATGCTCCTGGAAATTTAAATCAGCAAGAGGGACATATTACCACATATGGTGGGAGTGCTCAAAAGACTTTTGGAACAAGGTTAAAAAATGGCTGGAAGAAATACTAATGATAAAGGTGGAGCTAAAACCAGAACTCTTCCTACTAGGGATAACTACACAGAAATACTACAAAGGGATACTTTACTTGATGCTACATATTCTCATGGCTGCTAAATTGGCATATGCACAAAACTGGAGGAATAAAGAAATTCCAACAGAAGAAGAGATTTTATATAAAATCCTATCATGTGCTGATATGGATAGGCTCACAATGGAAATGAAGGACAAGACAGAGTCAGATTACTTTGAAATCTGGGACAAATTCTATTGTTGGTGTGAATCAAGGAGAACTGTTTGGGTTTTAAGTTAGTGTTAAGATAGAGATATATAAAACTGTATGTTAGTATATAGAGAAACAAATTAGAGACTGTATTGTATAGAAAAATATGTATATAGAGAGATTAAGAATTATATGTATGCTGAGGAACAAATTGTTAGGAATATATACACTGGAATGTTACGTTATGTCCATCTTTGTTTTAACTGTTTTATAAATAAAAAAACTTTAATGACTGGACAGCCATTTGTCTGAAATGGTATAGGGTTTCCGGCCTGAGCAGGGGATTGGACTAGATGACCTCCAAGGTCACTTCCAACTTTACTATTATTATTGTGGATCATCGCACAGTCAGCCAGATGTTCAGACTGGATTTGGCATTTTGTCTACCTATCGAGTCCTTACCCAGGACCTGGGATAGGCAGATGTGGATGTTTGATGGTATTACAGGTATCGTCGCAGGATGGAAGCAGTTCCTAATAAGGCCGCCTTTTGCAATTGACTAATAGCGAATTTGTCAATACCAATGGTGTTCAAGTGGTGCTCCAGTTGCTTTGGGATTGCACCCAAGGAGCCTATTACTATTGGTACTACCCTTGCTTGCTTTTGCCACAGTCTTTCTATTTCTATTTGTAGGTCTTTGTATTTTGTTATCTTCTCCAGTTCTTTCTCGTCTATTCTGCTGTCTCCAGGCACTGCCACGTCCACTATCCAGACTTTTTTGTCTTTCTTATCGACAATTGTTAAGTCTGGGGTGTTATGTTGCAGGTGCTTGTCTGTTTGAATTCTGAAGTCCCAGAGCAGTTTAATTTTATCATTTTCTATGACTTTCTCTATTTTATGATCCCACCAGTTTTTGCTTACAGGCAAATGATATTTTTTGCAGATCTTCCAATGCACCATTGTTGCTACTTTGTCATGCCGCTGCTTGTAATCAGTCTGTGCAATCTTCTTGCAACAGCTTACCAAGTGGTCCACTGTTTCTTCAGCTTCTTTGCATAGGCGGCACTTACTGTCTGTTGCTGTCTTCTCAATTTTGACTTTGTATGCATTTGTCCTTAAGGCTTGGTCTTGTGCAGCCAGAATTAGTCCCTCGGTCTCTTTCTTCAATTTTCCTGCTCTTAGCCATTGCCAGGTTTTATTATTATCTGCTTTCCCAGCTATTTTTTTCATGTATTGGCCATGTAGTGCTTTGTCTTCCCATGCCTCTATTCTGTTCTTCATTTGGTCTTTCTTGTAGGCCAGTTTGGTCTCTCCAGTAGTTAGTAAGCCTTCCTGATATACTAATTTCAGTGCATCTTCATCATTGTTCTTCAGATATTCTTCCAAAGCCATTTTTTCTTCTTCAACCATCTGATGTACTTGTAGCATTCCACGCCCACCTATTTGCCTTGGTAGATAAAGTCTATCAATGTCACTGCGTGGATGAAGGGCATGATTCATTGTCATTATTTTTCTGGTCTGCCTATCCATTGCTTTTAGTTCTGCTTGAGTCCAGTCCACTATTCCAGCTGTGTACCTAATGACTGGGATTGCCCAGGTGTTGATTGCCTTTATGGTATTTCCTCCATTGAGTTTGGATTTTAAGATCTTCTTCACTCTCTTGATGTATTCACCTCTAATCTTTTTCTTGACTTCAGTGTGCTTGATGTTGTCAGCTTGAAGGATACCCAAGTATTTGTAGTACTCTTCCTCATCCAGACTCTTAATGTTATTTTCGTGGGGCATCTTGATTCCTTCAGTTTTCACTATTTTTCCTTGTTTGATAGTAAGTGTGGCACATTTGTCCAAGCCAAACTCCATTACAATATCTTGGCTATATATACGGACAGTGTTGAGCAGCGATTCTATTTCAGATGATGTTTTTCCATACAGCTTCAGATCATCCATGTAAAGGAGGTGGGATAGTCTGGCAGATGTTTTTGATGTTTGATAGCCATGTCCTGAGTTATTCAGTATTGTTGACAGAGGAAACAGTGCAATAACAAATAGTAATGGTGATAATGAATCTCCTTGAAATATTCCTCTCTTGATATTAACCTCTCCCAGCTTCTCACCATTGATCTGCAACTGTGTCTTCCATTGTGCCATCGATTTTTGCACAAATTTTCTGATGTTTCTACTTACTCCTGTTATTTCTAGGCACTTGATTATCCAATCATGTGGCAGAGAGTCAAATGCCTTTTTGTAGTCAATCCATGCCACATTCAGGTTGGTCTTCCTTCTCTTGCAGTTTTCCAAGATCATTTTGTCTATTAGGAGTTGATCTTTTGTTCCTCTGCTATTGGGGCGGTTTCCTTTCTGCTCAGGTGGAAAGAGATTGTTTTCAACTAGATGCTGTTGTACTGCATCAGCTACCACACCAGTTAGTAATTTGAAAGTTGTTGGTAAGCAGGTAATTGGCCTGTAGTTACCTGGTGTTGCCCCTTTTGCTGGATTTTTCATTATTAGGTAGGTTTTCCCAGTTGTTAGCCACTTTTCAATTTCTCCTCCTTGTAGTATATTGTTGAACTGCTTGGCAATGAGTGGGTGTATAACAGTTAGATGTTTCAACCAAAACCCATGCAGTTCATCTTCACCTGGTGCTGACCAATTTTTGATTTTCTTTGCTCTTTTTTCTACCATTTTTGTTGTTATTACTAGTTCTTTCATTTCAACTTCTGTTTTATTTGCATCCACCTCTTTTAACCAAGCCGCATCCTTGTTGTATTTCTTTGGGTTATCCCATATCTTCCAGCTTCCAGAATTGCACTGTTTCTTCCTTGTCAGGTACTGACTGATTCCTTGCAGTTTCTCCATTGATGGATTGGTAGAAACGTTTCTGATTGGATTGAAATTGGAGGTTCTGCCTATAGTTTGCAATTCGAGCTTCATATCTACTGATTTTCCTGGCTATAGCTGTTATTTGTTGCTTTATTATTTCCAGTGCTTCCTTGATCTTCCTTGTTTCTAAGTGGTATTTCTTGATTAGGTATTCTTTGGTCTTCTTGTTCTTCAGCTTCTTTTCTTTCATCTGTTCTAGCTTGCTTGCATGTGATCTTAACTTGCTGATCTTATTTTCTAGTCTAACCTTCCATTTTTCTGGTGCACTGTTTGTTTGTTTTTCTTTTTTGTTGATTTTGCATCCCAGGTATTCTGTTATAACTGCAGCTGTGCTGTACATTAGTTGGTTTGTTTCTTGCAGTGAATTGGTGCTTATACTTGCTATTGCAGTATTTGCATCTTTTAATGCTTGTGCTAGCTGTTTCTTTGGAACAAGCTTCAATGCAGGTAGCCTTATTCTGTTGTTTTTGTGCTGTTTTAGATGCTCAATTATTCTTTGTTTCAATTCTTTTATTTCTTTAGTTAGAGGGTTTTGTTCTTCCTGAGGAAGAGGTGCCTGGTTTCCAAATGAGAACAGTTGTATATCTCTACTGGATTCTTTCACTGCCAACTCCCCCTGGTTTGCCTCTACATTCTGAATTACTTCTTGTAAGGCTTTGATTTCTTTGCCCTGGGTAAACCTTTGCAGTTCGTCCAATTCTGTTTCTGTGAATACTTTATTTCGTGTTATAAATCGGCGTTGATCTGCTAGTCTCTGTTCTGTTATTTCTGATTCTGGATGTTGTTCTTTCCAGAATTGGTGCATTCGTTTTAGATATCCTTGTCTTGTTGGACTTGATCTGTAGTAACAGATCATTATTTCTTTGTTTTCCATCACTGTGTATCTGCGACGGGTAAACACCTTTTCTTCCAGTAGTTCTGCAGCTGCTGGCCCTGGTTGCTCAGCCAACAGTCCTGAGTCCTGTAACCCATTTTTCACCAGATATCCAGGAACTCCAATATCTAGTGCGGACCTTGTTAACCCGGGCGACGTCCGAGCCGGTATGGCATTCTGAAATTTACGTCTCACCATATTTTTTATGGGAGAGACACTCTTTGTCTGACTCCTCTGATGAGACCTGTCCAGTATGGTTGAACCTCTGGCATAGCTCTCATCTTCCTCAGAGTACACAAGCCCCACAACCACGTCAAGGTAGTGCCTCACTGGGGGATTATTATTATTATTATTATTATTATTATTATTATTATTATTATTATTATTATTATTATTATTATCGATCATCGCACAGTCAGCCAGATGTTCAGACTGGATTTGGCATTTTGTCTACCTATCGAGTCCTTACCCAGGACCTGGGATAGGCAGATGTGGATGTTTGATGGTATTACAGATATCGTCGCAGGATGGAAGCAGTTCCTAATAAGGCCGCCTTTTGCAATTGACTAATAGCGAATTTGTCAATGCCAATGGTGTTCAAGTGGTGCTCCAGTTGTTTTGGGATTGCACCCAAGGAGCCTATGACTATTGGTACTACCCTTGCTTGCTTTTGCCACAGTCTTTCTATTTCTATTTGTAGGTCTTTGTATTTTGTTATCTTCTCCAGCTCTTTCTCTTCTATTCTGCTATCTCCAGGCACTGCCACGTCCACTATCCAGACTTTTTTGTCTTTCTTATCGACATTTGTTAAGTCTGGGGTGTTATGTTGCAGGTATTATTATTATTATTATTACTATTATTATTATTATTGAAGAAAGACAAAACAAGAAAAACTGATTTTGTTTGTTTGTTTCACATTTAACTGTGGATTTCAAACATGTGGTTTCTTCAAGGGAATTGTTCTATTATTTTGAGTTTATAATAAAGGAAATGGTTTTCAACAAAGCAGGAAGCTGTTGTTCTGCAACCAGGCACTGATGTTGATATGTGATAGCTGTTCCTGCTGTTTTCTGGAGTCCTTCATGAGAAAAGAATTTATACAAGCCATGATAAGAAGTTTAGACTGTGAGTAATTCAGGTATAACTGTACTTGTGGTCCACAAAGCCAATGTTGTTATCAATGTTTAGATAAACCATATATTAATTATTGTTGTGGCCAAGACATGACATTTTCTGCATCATCAGCAAGCTACATTGACAAGACAATGTGGTACCAGATTAAAAGCCATTTTTCAAATTATTAAATTACCTATGTCCTTTTATAAACTTGGATATATGCCCCAGAAGTGGATTGTAGTTGGGGCCATATGCATGTACATGCACAGTAACTTTGGTATCAAGGTCACGTGAAGTGTTAATAGCACTTTATAATTCCTTGGTAAGGCCATACTTGGAATACTGAATCCTTTTTTGGTCACCACGATGTAAAAAAGATATTGAGACTCTAGAACAGGGGTGTCAAACTGCCGGTCTGTGGGATGGATGCGTCATGTGGAAGCCCCACCCACCCCAGCTCCGGCAAGGGGAAAAAGTTGTAATATGTCATGACACATCACATGACACAGAGAATTTGACACCCCTTCTCTAGAAAGAGTACAGAGAAGAGCAACAAAGATGATTAGGGGACTGGAGGCTAAAACATATAAAGAATAGTTGCTGGAATTGGGTATGTCTAGTTTAATGAAGAGACGGCCTAGGAGTGACATGATAGCAGTGTTCCAATATCTCAGGGGTTGCCACAAAGAAGAGGGAGTCAAGCTATTCTCCAAATCACCTGAAGGCAGGACAAGAAGCAACAAATGGAAACTAATCAAAGAGAGAAGAAACCTAGAACTAAGGAGAACAATTAATTAGTGGAACAACCTACCTCCAGGAGTTGTGAATATTCCAACACTGGAAGTTTTTAAGAAGAGACTGGACAACCATTTGTCTGAAATAGGGTTTTCTGCCTGAGCAGAGGGTTGGACTAAAAGACCTCAAAGGTCCTTCCAACTCTATTGTTGTTGTTGTGTTGTTTTGAAGGATTTGCATTGCCATAATGTAAAGATATGTCAGGGGTGGGACTAGTATTTTAAACATGATAAATATTGGAGAACCAGCAATATCTGGTTTGGAAAATGGGAACTCTTAAGTTAGGATTTCTCTTTGTTGCAATTTTACTATGTGACTCCATTAGCTGATAATACATAAAAACTCAGATTTTGCAAAAATTCTTTTGCTAAAAGAATTTAGGGAGACTAATTGGCAAAAATATCTTGTGATTTGGAGCAGAAAGGTCCACAATTTGTGTGATTTGTGTGATGATAATACATATCATCATTTGATATTTCCTGCAGGTTTACCTATTCAATATAGAAGATACATATCAAATGTATTATCATCACACAAATCACACAAATTGTGGGTCTTTCTGCTCCAAATCACATGACATGACAATTTTATTTGTTTATTAAACACATTTATATAGATGCCCATCTATCATAAATATTCTGAGCAACAAAGATGAAAATAAAAATCAAGTCCATATAAAAAGGAAAATAAGTGGAGCTCACAGAATATCAACCTTCTACACCCATATCCTTTCCAAAGCTCCACTAACATTCTGGCCCCAATGCCTTGGGAGTATCCTGGACTTCACGACACTCTGGGACACCAATATGGTAGAGGTTGTCTATGCTGATCTTGTGGAATTGGCAGAAACCATTGAGGAGTTGATGAATCCAGAACTTGACATTTAAATAAATGTTAGAAATAAACACCAGTAGGCATAGTCATTCAGTGTGTTCAAGTAATAATTTACGGTTATCCAGAAGTAAACTGTATTAAGTCAAAAGAGATTGTCTCAAATATGTCTGAATAACATAACAATCCCACAAGTTTCAAGGGATATTTCATCCAAAATGAAATCTTTCTATAGATCATTATCTATTAGCCAATGAGACAATGTAATAAATGCAAAAGGGACATTTGGTTTTATCTGTCCAGCAGTGATTATAAGTGTTTTGAACTGACATTCTAATCCCCAGTGTCTGTACTTGATGAAATATGATCTTGTAAATAATAAGTGAATCCAATATGGGATATTTTGGTATGGCAATCCATCAAGGAGCTTAGCATGCTACTGATACTAAGCTCCTGAGTTAACTGATAGAAGTTTTTCAAGCCACGTGGAAGTTATTGTTTCAAATTGTTTTATTTAAAAAAAAAACTTTAAGAAATACTATCTAGTTTTGTGACAGCTTTATATTCTCAAATGTTTTAATTAGAGGACATGAAACAGTTCTCTGAAACTTCAAAAATATCTTTTTTTTAAAGAGCTTCATTAAGCTCCTTAATATTATCAAGGAATATAAACACAGCTATACTTTCATATTCATTCAAAAAGCTTTTTCAAATGGAGCTCAGGCAAAACTGGGCATTTAAATACATTCTAACGATTATGTTTTAAGGCCTAACACTCAATCGTCCCAAGATGTAATAGCAGGAATTAATGAGGAAAACTTTCCATTAGGGACACTGTAAAACTTTAATTGATCAAAGTTGCTTCGTTTTCTCTTGAACACCATTCAACAATAATAGGATTCCATCATCAGTTGTGGTGCAGCTTCTCTTTTTGATATTTACCTTTCATGAAGTTTTAATACCAGCATGTTATGAAAGCCTGTGAGCTTAAAAAGAATGACATAAGGCAGAAAATGGCTTTTGAACTACAATGGACATCAGAGGACTATTTTGATTGCAGCAGACCAGTGTCCAATTTTTCCAATATTACCAAGGGAATGCAGTATTATGGCCTTTTCTTTTTCTTTTAATATAATTTTCATTTCATATCTCTACCAAGATATCCACACACACAAACACAAGGCACATACATATAATATATGACAAAGTTCCAGGATCTTTGGCAGAAAGCTTTGTAGTGAAAGTGTACAATACTCTGAACAGGTAAGGACTCTCTATATTTGTTTGCTATGTTAACACAGTGAATCTCATTACTGTACTTACTTTTTTTAAAGTAAAATGTTCTCTTGTCCTTTTAAGGAAATAAGGTCATTAGTGCCTTATGTTCTTATTTTAGGAAACTCCTCTGCCTGTGAAACAAAATTCTGTATAATCCTTATTTAACAGTAAGTAGCACACAGAGAACAACATTCCACTAACAGCTTGTGTTATTGGCAAGAGTACAATAAACAATGTGCAATGTATTTGCTTTGTTAATTTCTTATGCATTGTGAGTTTAGTAGCTGTGAATACCAAAGGAGGAAAAGGCATTGTATAGGCTGATAATATATCTATTTGTCTTACCATTTGGTCCTTAATATATGAAAATAATTTACGGGTAAATTGATGGATCATATGAATTTAAACACTGCCTAAAATTTGAATTGATAGTGTTCAAATATAATTTATGTTTTAATGTTTTCAGTTGTAGATGTATCCAGATGTATTCAGATAAAAATGGTTTTAAAAGGTCATTCACATTATTTCTCACTTTAACTAATTTCTTAGACTGGCATTTCCTGATGCTTCCCATCTGGTTATCAACTGACTCTGCTTAGGTTTTTCTAGATCAACCTAAGATTGTTCAGCCTGCCAGCTGGTTTGGCCTAAACCACTTAGGGATTTATAAAAATGTGAAAGATGTATGGGTTGGAGTGCATTTAAGGGTCTATATGTAATCACAAGGACTTGAAATTAACTCTATGAAGCTATATATTTTTTATAAAGTAGTTACAAACTAATGCTATAAAACAATAAAATCAATAAAAATACTAAAAGTAATATTGGACCATAGTGGCTGGAAAATAAATATTGTCCCCTAGGATAGACACTTCTGTCAGTGATCATACTGAAAACAGCTTTCTGTATGTATAATGCAGGGTAATTTCTGTACAATTTTTTATAAAAGAATTCCAGGCACCTTGTTGAGCAATGATTACTTGCACTGCTGCCAAGCCAATTCCTTTCAATCTTGTGGAATGAATCTACACAGATGAAAGATTTTCATTTGTCATTGCTGAACATCATCCTGTAGTGTTTGGCCCAATGTTCAAGTTTGCCAAGTCATTTTAAATTGCCATTTACACAAATTTGGACATTCACCAAAGTTTGGTTTTATTTTTACATTTGATAAATAAACACCTTTCAATCCCATCTTTTAGGTAACTTAAATACTTTTAACAGCATTAGACTGATGGCAAGCCCCAAATGACTATACTTTACATTAACTATACTTCATGTTAATTCAGAATCATAAATACTGTTTGAGTGAGGTTGCTCAATCAGTTGCAAATTCATTTAGTCAACCAAACCCATCACATTATTATAAAATGTGCTAAGGGTAGCCTGATATGACTTGTTCTTGACCAAATAAGTTCCATTTGTTCCTTTTCTCAGTTATGTGGGCAAGTGCTGTCTTCAATTTCTGGGAAATGGCATTAATGTATAATATAATACTGCTTTATTCCTTTCTTTTCCACACAACAAACCAACCATTTCACTGACCCTTCTTTCATTTGTGATATATCGAAATATCTATTTTATTATGGTTGCTGTCCTTCCCAGCCTTATCTCATTTCAGGCTTTAGGTTTTCCATTTCCATCGGGGATCAGATTACCTTTTCTGCTGCTTCTTCTTAGTAGTTAATCCATGTTTCTACTTCCTAACGCATCTGTCATTGCTTCTCAATTTGTCAGTGAGCTTATTCATTAATACAGAGTTCTTCAAGCTTCTCCATTTTTTTCTTTTCTTTGTTTCATGGCTTGTTTCAGTTCAGTTCTCTAGATGTTTGGCAAAGTGCTGTTTCTATACAATACAAGCAAAGTGGCTCCTGTTTCTCCTTGAAGTGAATCTGCTGATCCATATTATATCAATCACTTTGCTGTATATGGGTGCATAACCTCAGAAGACATTTCTGCTAAAGTTAATTGACCAGGCAAATCCATAAGAAGTCTACTTCACTTTTTTTTTGCCTGAAAGTGAATCACTACAGAGCAAGTGGTGTCTTTGGACTCCAGGCTATGCTACACAATGAAGCAGCAGCACTTCATGTAACCTACTCTTTAGAGTCACTAAATCTTCATTTTAAAGGTCTGGATGGTTATAACAAATAAAGAACATAGTTTACAATCCTTCCTGGGTCATTTAATCAAATTTAATGATATTGTAATTAAATTTCTATCATCTGCTAAGATAGTGGATGCTCCTGAAAGTATTTCAGAACAGCCATTGAAGTAAACCTGAAACAGTAGTAAGAATTAGTTAGAACAGTATTTGATGTTCTTGTCTCTGCCATTTTACTCCTCATTTATGGACAAGGGGCAAGGGCAATTGGGACAATGGGAGAAGTATCATATGCATGCCTGGCTCTAATTTATGAAACTAGAAAGAGCAGGGTAGACCAAATTAGAGTGATATCCTAGGAAAGAAAAGATAAAATCAGATTAATATTTCAATGGGAATATTATGCATGCATTGCTAGAAAGGATAAAAAAGATATATTTGTCAAAATGTCCTCCATTTTTCAAGTTTTAAAAGACATAAGATCTTATTTATCTAGTCATGGGTTTTTTTGTTTCACAATGTAGCCACCAGCATATTTCCCAGTGCTACAACAATATATATTGATTTAACCCCACCCTGCCACCCTTTATTTAATTTTAAGACCAAACCAGAAGAGAAATCTGTAACTGAACATCTTGTGCTAGCACTAAATAAAAGCTTTTGTGGTAACATTTATCTCTAAGTAAGGCTTAGCATCAGTGGGAAGCTATTTGCCACTCTACCAAAATTAAGGAGAGTAAAATAAGGCCCTGTGACTTTTAGCATCTGCATTAACTTCTTAATTGAATGAAGGGACTTCTACTCAGCTAAAATTGCAAACAAGCATATAGCAATCCTACTATATGCAGATGCTATAGCAATCTGCTCTAGGAGAGAAACAGGTTTGAGGCAATCACTGCAAGACTTTGCTAAATGGAGCATTTTATCTGTGATGGAATCAATTAAAAGAAAACACTGTCTTGGTTTTACAAAAAGAAGAAAAAAATGCCTAATTGGAGTTGAGAGTAAACAGGGCTGAAGCTTTCCATTATACTGAATCTCACAAACAGCAAGACAAGTTCATAGCCAAGTGCTGCACACAGAGTTGGTCTATTCTTTTGAATTTTTTATCCAGAAGCTCCCATTTTATCCCAATATAACTTCAGTTGTTTTTAAATAACACTGTCTCACAAATACTATATGGAGCTTAACATGGGTCACTTTTCAA
The DNA here is from genome assembly GCF_016545835.1 of Crotalus tigris. Lineage (NCBI taxonomy): Eukaryota > Metazoa > Chordata > Lepidosauria > Squamata > Viperidae > Crotalus > Crotalus tigris. The sequence goes on along the minus strand of NW_024100112.1, from coordinate 759,662 downwards.
TTTACAAATCTGGAAATAATTCAATCAAAATTCTTAAGGTGATTGTTCTGAATGTTACTTCAATACCATTTAGTAATTCTAAACTGGGTTTTTGAAAGTGGAAAGAAAAATTTGAATTGCAATGTTAATTTTGGTTAAAATTTGAATAAAAATCCTTGTTTCTGACTAATTTGGAGTTGTTTTTTGGAGGCTAGGTTCTAATTATACAGCTCTTCTGATGGCACTCTTGCCACTATAGTTAGAGAATGTCAGAAATAAAAAAAACAAAGAACAAGAGATATGGGTCACAAATTAAATGGTAATTAGTTTCAAGTCACAGGGAATATATTATCCTCAGAAAATCTATTGGGAAATCAAATTTTAAAATAATTTATCTTTGGAAACTTTTATTTTTTGCAGTTGTAAATTTTATAAAGACATAAGGTGCTACTATGTTGTGTTGCAATCCACTTGTATACTTGCCATTTCAGACCCATAAATATACATAAAACTGGCCAAATTAAGGATGAATAGGTGTTGCTGTTCCTTGATGTATAGCTCATTTTAATAGCCTAATTGAGAGGTGAGTAAGGAATGAAGACTACAACATCTTCTGGTTCAGGAATGGGTGAAATTAGCATAATAATTGAAGTTCTGCAAAGGATTTCTTGGTCAAGGCTAACGCCTACAAAAGAGGTTTAGTGTTCATTTACTGCAGGGGTCCCCAATCCCTGGGCAAATGGCGAGTTAGTGGGTGAGTGCATGAAAGTCCATTTGCTCAAGTGGTAGGCATGCACCCTTATGTGCAAAGCTTGCACAGAACCATCCCCTCTCCCTAATGAATCTGTATTATGCACATGTGTTACTTAAGAAAAAAGGCAAAGGATTTACTCTCTAAATATATCTGTAGAAAAATAGCAAACTGAACTTCTTAATTATAGAAGAGGTGACAGCAACCTTGATGATCTACTACTCTCTGAATTCTACCATTAACAGTTTATGAAGTTTTGTGTGAATAAACCTATTCAAATTATCCTGGTTTAGATGCTATCTTGAACTGTATAGTGCTGAAGTGTCCAGGGCACCAAATGGAAATATGTGTTGAACTTGGTGCTATTGTCTAAAATAAATAAAGTTATTGTGCCTCTTCAACTATTTATCTGTTGACATATCTTTATAACAACCACCAAGGAATCTTTACTGCCAGTAGCTTTTGAGATCATACCGGAGCCGCGTCCACCCCATTGTCGGCAATGGCAAAAAAGCTCCAATATGTTGTGAAACGTCACGTGACGTCACGAGTTTGACATGTCTGATCTAGGGCCTTTATCTAGAGCTGGGTAGAGACATATCTGGCAAAAAACTGGACTTGGGGATTCTGACAAACTATCTGTACTGAGAAATGTGCTAGTAAAAGCTGCGTATTACCATATCAAAATTTTAAGCAGCTTTAATACCTGCACATTTCAATGCCTTATAAACTGCAGTTTTGCAAGGGAGATTCCAGAAAATCCATACAATGTATGATTTTGTCACTGAGAGTCAGGAGCAATTGAAACAACATCCCACATACTTTATTGTCAGTCTTCCTTCACACTGTGGTACCTTTATTCCCTCAAATTTCAACTTGCATTGACTTTTATTTTGTATGTTGTGTAGTGGGAACAGTGAGACATTGAAGACACAGTGTTGAAATAACAGCTCTTTATTCAGTTCACACAGAAGAGCTCCAGCACCTGCTTGACTCATATTTATACAGACCGCTACTAGGAGGCAGCCAATGATTTTAAAGAATTCATTCCCGCCTAAAACAAAGGCTTAAAGCAGTGGTTCTCAACCTTCCTAATACTGTGACCCTTTAATACAGTTCCTCATGTGTGGTGATCCCCAACCCTCCATCCGGCTGGCCGGGGGGGGGGGGCAGTAAGGCAGCTCCACCCAGCCTGGTTGGAGAAGTGCCATTCCTCTCCATCTCTCTCTCTCTCTCTCTCTCTCTCTCTCTCTCTCTCTCTCCTCTTTCTCTTTCCTCTCTTTCCTCTCTCTTTCCTCTCTCTTTCCTCTCTCTCTTCTCTCTCTTTCCTCTTTCTCTTTCTCTCTCTTTCCTCTCTCTTTTCCTGTTTCTCTCTCTTTCCTCTCTCTCTCTTTCTCTCTTTCCTCTCTCTTTCTCTTTCCTCTCTTTCTCTTTCTTCTCTCTCTTCTCTCTTTCCCTCTTTCCTCTCTTTCTCTCTTTCTCTCTTTCTCTCTCTTTCTTCTCTCCCCCTCTTTCTCTTTCTCTCTCTTTCCTGTTTCTCTTTCTCTCTCTCTTTCTCTGTTTCCTCCCTCTTTCTCTTTCTCTCTTTCCTCTCTTTCTCTTTCTTCTCTCTTTTCCTGTTTCTCTCTCTTTTCTCTCTCTCTCTTTCTCTTTCCTCTTTCTCTCTTTCCTCTCTCTTTCTCTTTCCTCTCTCTCCTCTTTCTCTATTTCCTCTCTTCTCTGTCTCCCTCTTTCCTCTCTCTTTCCCTCTTTCCTCTCTTTTTCTTTTTCCTCCCCCTTTCTCTTTCTTCTCTTTCCTCTCTCTCTTTCTCTCTCTCTCTTTCTTTCTCTTTTTCCTCTCCCCCTTGTTCTCTCTTTCTCTCTCTTTCCTCTCTCTTTCTCTCTCTCTTTCCTCTCTCTCTTCCTCTCTCTCTCTTACAGCAGCACCATTGGGGGTCCCCGCCACCCCCAGCCCAGCCTCTGCTGCATCCTCAGCCGAACGGGAGGGCAGGGGGAGCAGGACGGGAGGCAGAAGCTCTGGTGGTGGCGGCGGCGGCACGGCTGCATCATTGGGGGATCCTGCTGCCCCTGGCCCGGCCACCGTGCCTGCTGGGATTCCCTGCTGCCTGGCCTCACCCTCCACCCATCGATGGAGCCTCGGTGGAAACAGCACCCGCCCAAGCTGCCTGGGGGGCAGCAGGAGGAAGAAGGAGAGGAGGAGGGCGAGGAAGCAGCTGCCCCGCTGGGACTCCGCACTTCCTGGCCTCGCCCTCTGCCCATCGATGGAGCCGCAGTGGGGTCTGGTGCCGTGTGGCCCTGCCAGCTCCTCCGCCTGCCCGGCTGCTCCCCCTTCAGGCACCCCTCTTGTCCCGGCACCTGTCTGAGCTGCCTGGGAGGCAGCAGGAGGAAGAAGCAAGGAGGAAGAGGAGGGCAAGGAAGCTGCTGCCAGCACTGGGCCCCAGGAGGAGGCTCTCCTCTCCTATCATTGCTGCATCTCCTCCTTCCCGGCAGCCTGGACTCTGGCATGCCTTCCCGGCAAGCGGGGCCAATGGTCGGGCTGGCTGGGGATCGTAGGAGCTGGTCTCCCTTGGGCTGCAGCTTGTGGGAGGGCTGGCCCACTCAGCGGAGCCTCCAGTGGGCCACTCCCAGCAGGGATCTTGGGGCTTCCCCGGATGGCTCCAAGGCCATGAGGCCCTGGCCGCACTTCTCCCAAGGGGTAGGGCACCCGGGTGCAGGGACAATCAGGAGCCCTGCAGGAGGTAAGTTCGCCTGAGAGAGAGAGAGAGAGAGAGAAGGGAAGTGAAAGTGCCTCTCTGTCTCTCTCTCTCTGCAAATGATAGAGGAGGCCATGTGGAGACGGATGCAGAGTGGTGTCTTGGTTCCTAAGACCATTGGAAATATGTGTTTTCCAATGGTCTTAGGCAACCCCTGTGAAAGGGTCGTTCAACCCCCAAAGGGGTTGTGACCCACAGGTTGAGAACCTCTGGCTTAAAGTATATACAGACAGTCTATGATTCAAACTGAACAATTAGTTAACTGTTTTTATAACAGACTTTATGAAGTGGTTTAATACATAACACCCCTTCCCCCTAGATCAATTAAATACCCATAAAATGTACATAGTCCTTTAGATAGACAGGCAGCTTTTGCTATTGTTCTAACCACCTTATCTCTGCCAGAGGTTCCCGGTCTATCTTCGGCTGGCTGGGTAGACCAGGACTCCATGACCCACTAGCATTGGGTAGACCAGAGTCTATTTGACTTCTCTGGCTGGGTAGACCAGTCTCCTTTTGGCTGGTCTGTCCAGATAGACCAGTACATATGTCTGTAAGCAGCGCAGTCCTGGAAAGGCTGGGAAATAAGTCCTCCAGCGAGTTCTGTTTTGCAGGCACTGTTCCTTCAGTCAGTAGTGACTCAGCATGTCTCTTTGAGTCTCGCTGGACTCCAGCATGTCTCTTTGAGTCTCGCTGGACTCCAGCATGTCTCTTTGAGTCTCGCTGGACTCCAGAGACTCAGATGCGCTGCAGCTGTCAGGCAGCCCTCGGCTCTCCTCTTGGTCGGCCATGAGGGTTTGATTAGCCTACCGCTAATGCAGTTGATCGATGTGGCAGTGCAAAACGCGCCCATCTTCCACAACCACTTCATATGACAGTGGTCCTGACACCTTGCAAACCACGTCTACTACCCACAGTGCCCCTTGACCATAATTCCTTGCCCAAACTTGGTCTCCGACTTGCAAATTCCTCGGGCGCTTGGGCTGCGCTGGCTCTGTTGCAACTTGGTCCAGATGGAGATGGTCCAGCTTTGTAGTCAGCCGACGTCCCCATCTCAGTTCTGCTGGGCTGCAACCTGTTGAAGTGCATGGAATTGTGTGTTGGCAGAGCAAAAACCTCAGATGCCAATTGCCCTTTGTTATTCTTTTAAGTGCTTCCTTGGTCGTCCTGACAATCCTTTCCACTTGACCATTAGAGGCCAGGTGAAATGGGCAGAGGTGGCGTTCTAATCACATTAGACCTTAGAAATGACTGAAATTCAGTAGCAGTAAATTGTGCCCCATTATCTAATATGATTACATCAGGTAAGCCATGTGTGGCGAAGATTCTGTGCAGTTCCTGAATGGTCCTGGCAGTAGTCAGAGAAGGGACCGGTGCTATCTCGAGCCACTTTGAGTGACTGTCTACAATGAGAAACACCTGTCCTTGAAAGGGTCCTCCATTATGTGAATCCTAGATCAGGCAGTTTGCGTGTTCTCCCAGCAATGTATTGGGGCTTGAGGCATTTCAGGTCTGGTCTGTTGGCAAACCTGGCATCCTTTAACTTGAGCCTCAATATCCTTATCCAACCCTGGCCACCACAGGTAGCTTCTTGTGAGTGCCTTCATTCTTACTATTCCAGGATGTCCCTCATGCAGAGATTCTAAGACTCTTTCTCTTAATGTGTGTGGGACTATAACACTACTCCCCCTTAAAATGCATCCTTTGTATGCAGACAGCTCATCTTATCTTCTAATAAAGCTCTGAAACTCTGTTCCAGGACTGGTTCCTGGCCACCCCCTCAGCACCCAGTTCAAAACATGACTGTTTTGTCAGTGGCTGTCTCAGCAGCCACATACCCTGCATGAAGGGGAGATTCTGGCAGATCCTGTATTGACAGGATGCATATAGCAGGTGCAAGGCCTGGTTCTAAATTGGGCAACCTGCTGAGTGCGTCAGCATGGTCAATTTCCTTGCCAGGCTTATTGACTAGCCTGTAATTGTAGGATGCCATAAAGTTTGACCATCTCAGTATCCTTGGAGAAAAGATCTGAGGGGTTTGCTTGTCTGCAATAAATAGATCTTGAAGAGGCTTGTGATCTGTAAAAACCGTAAATGGGCAACCATAAAGAAAATTGTGGAATTTTTTTTAATCCAGCTACTATGGTTAATGCCTCCTTATCTATTTGTGTGTAATTTCTTTCCATGGGGGAAAATGTCCTTGAGTAGTAAGCTATGGGTGCTTGCTGCCCATTTGCCATTATATGGCTCAGAACTACTGATAGGTAGTTTTTCGTTAAAGTGTGTTAATACAGAATCTGAAGATAGCAGTGATTTGACTGCTTTGAAACTGTTTTTGTGGGTGCTAGTTTATTGCCATGATGCCCTTTTATCTAGGAGCCTGTGTAGCGGTTCTGCTAATGCAGCCTTGTGAGGGAGAAAGGCGTGGTAAAAATTAAGTAACCCCAGAAATGCCTGCAGCCTCCCCCTTTGACTTAGGTTGGGGAGCCTGCAAAATAGTCTGAATGTCAGATGTCCTTTGCTGCTGCCGACAAACTCCAGACACCAAAGGAATAGGTGCAAACTTTAATGCAACAAAAAAGTCAGTGCTTTACATAGATGTGCCCCTCCCACCAACTCCACCCCAATCAGCAAGCCAGCATCTGGTTCGTATGGATAAAAGACGCAGTTCAATGTCTGCATTCCCCCCCTCCAGACGCACCCATGAGCCTATGTCGTTCCAGCTGCTCTTTCAGGCAACGAAGCAGCGCTCAGCTTCCTCCCCCCTGAGCCCAGCAGGAGGGAGAGGCAGCCAAGGTGAGGAGTACTATCCCCCTGGTCCGGCTTGTGTAATCCACATGGCCAGCTGGCGGTGGGAATGTTTCTGGCGTCTGGTTTATTGGAGGGAGGCACCTGCAGTGTCAGGCGGCCAAGCCGACTTCCAGTTGTGGCAGGGAGCCGGGCCGACTCCCAGCTGACTCCCAGGAGCTGAGCCAACACATGGAAGACGGGCCACCTCCCAGCTATTCTTCAGGAGTCGGGCGGCATGCGGTGCATCCATCGACCCCCAGCTGATGTGCACACGCCGGCCTGACTCTCAGCTGGTTGCCGGGGACCAGGCGGTGCGTAGTGGTCCCACCAGTTCTGTGCCAACCTCCAGAGGCTGCCCCGACTCCCAGCTGACTGTCAGAAGTCGGGCGGTGCTCACTGGTCTCATACGGACGTCGTTTGGCTGCTGGCTGCATGCTCCCCATCACCCGCTCATGTCAAGCCCATGGTCTTGATGCTTAAACTTTGAATCAGTGGGGTGTATTCTGGCAGCATCAATCTGGAAACCAAGAAATGCTGTAGAGTTCACTGCTATTTGACATTTTTCTCTTTTGAGCTTCAGCCCTGCTTCATGGAAGTGCTGAAGAACAGCCTTAGACGTTTTGCAAGTATTTCTGCTGACTCCCCAGCAGAATAAGGACACACACCTGGAATGTTTTTTAGCGTGCATTCCATCATGCTCTGAAAGAGCCTTGGGGCTACACTGACCCCAAACTGCAAGTGACAAACCTTGAATGCCCCTCTATGGATAACTATTGTTTGAGCCTCAGCAGAGGCATCATCCACAGGCAGTTGCTGATATTCCTGTGCCAGGTCCAGCTTTGCAAATAAGCGACCTCCCTGTAATGATGCCAGGATGTGGCTAACTACAGGTACTGGATACGCATGCTGCTGAAGTGCCTTATTAATAGTGCACTTATAATCAGCGCAGATATGCACCTCTCCATTAGGCTTGGCCGATGTAGCTATGAGGGTTTCCCACACACTGCTGTCAATGGGTTGCAAAACTCCCTGCTGAACAAGTTTGTCTAACTCTGCATCAATCTTGGGCTTAAGGGCAAAAGGCACTCTATGAGACTTTACTCTGATTGGGGCTATGGTTGGATTAAGGTGGAGAGCAATTGGTGGTCCTTTGTATTTTCCTAAGTTAGGGCTGAATACATCAGCAAACTACTGGCAGAAAGATGCCAAATCCGCTGTTTGGGTTCTGTTGATGCCAGTCACATGCCAGTCACATGGATGCCCAGGGCATCAAACCAGTCTAGTCTGATCAGGCTTGTTAACTGGCCTTCCACCACCACGATGTTGAGGGGACCCTCAAACTCTTTGAACTTTACTTTTAATGTACCTTCACCTTTAACCGCTACGTGGGAATTTTGAAAATCTGTCAAAATTAAATCTGACGGCTTGAGTCTGACTCATTTCCTACCATGCCTGCAGATGTAGTTAAAAGTCCTTTAAGACATTATAGACACAGCTGACCCAGTGTCCAGTTCCATGGAGTATGGAACTCCTTGTAGCTTGACTCTTAGTCTAAGCTTTTCTTTTAGGGGGCGATGAGCTCCAGTTCTGAGAATGCTCCTCCTTCTGGAGCAATATCCTACTCTATTCTGCACCGGGGCCCCTCTCCTGGGGAAGTCTTCAAACGGAGATTCCCTCTGGTGACCTTTATAGATGATAACGATGTGGCCTTGTTTGCCACATGCTCGGCACACAGCTGCATGAAACCTGCATTCTGAGTGCTGGTGTCATCCTCCACAGCCAGGACAGTTAGGGAAGAAGGCTACCTTGTCAAGTGGCTGCTGCCTTTTTCCTGGGACCTTCTGCACCCGGTCGATCTCAATGTCTTTGTCTGGGTCATCTGTTCTCTCCGACTCTTCATGATATACAGCTGTCTGGCTGGAGAAATTCTTTGAGGGATGTAAAGCCTTGATGGCTCCACCTGCGGCCTCTTCTGCCATCACTTCTTTCAGTGTGTCCTGGAATGTCAGGGTCTCTTTAGCAAACAGCCTCTGCTATAAGTCTCTGCTTCTCAGGCCACATACCAGTCAATCCCTGAAGCAATCCTCTAAATCAGGGAATTCGCAGAGCCTGGATGCCTGTTGCAGGGCAGCCACGAATTCAGCAGCGGACTCCCCCGACTGCTGTTCTCTCTGCTCAAACGTGTGTCTCCATGCGATGATGGATAGTCTCAGTTCGAAGTGTTCTTTGAGTCTTCATTTCAAGTCAGCGAAGATAACTGACTCCAAAGTAGCAGGAGCGACTAGGTTCTCCACTATATCAAAGGTGGCTTGGTCACACATGCGAAACAAGGTTGCAGCTTTTAAACTATCTTCTCTGACCTGGTTCGCTCTAAGGTAGTTTTCGACCCTAAAGACATATGAACTCCACTGTTCAGGGTATGTTATGTCGAACTCAGAGAGTTTGCCAACTTTGGCCGCAGCTGACTGTTACTGTGTCTCCAATGTCTTATGCTGCTAGGGCTTCTGTGACATTCCTAGGGACGGGTCCCTTAGGATGGTGATACCTCCAACATTTGCGTACTGGCAGGCAGAAGGGGGGAACACCGTTCCAACCAGGGCGCTGATGCCTGGTGTTACCCCTTAGTGACTTAGCTCTTAGTCCTCCAGCTCTTTACTTCCTAGCAGCATATCCCATCTTCGTCGCCACTGTTGTGTAGTGGGAACAGATAGGGATTGAAGACATGGAGTTGAAATAACAGCTCTTTATTCAGTTCACACAGAAGCAGCTCTAGCAGCCACTTGACTCATATTTATACGGACCGCAACTAGGTGGCAGCCAATGATTTTAAAGTATTCATTCTCACATAAAACAAAGGCTTAAAGTATATACAGACAGACAGTCTATGATTCAAATTGAACAATTAGTTAACCGTTTTTATAACAGACCTTATGAAGTAGTTTAATACATAACATTCTAAGCTATCTCTTAGCTCACAGGTGTCAAACTCGATCATGTCACATGACATATCATGATGTATCACAACATTTATTGCCTTTGTGGAGTTGGGGTGGGTGTGGTCTATGCGTGATGCATCCGGCCCACAGGCTGTCAGTTTGACACCCCTATTCTAGCTGCTCTGAATAATGTATTCTTTTACAATGCCAGAAATTTTGTTTAAAGTTGGTAAGATCCATCAGGAACTAGGACTAGTGCAATCTGATTATATTTTTTATTTATCTTTGTTTGACGTATTTTATTTCTAATCCTATTTTATCTCTATGTTTGCTAGTCTGGTCAATGACCAAAATAAACTACTTCAACTTTGACTTTTGGCATATTGAGAGTTCTTCCTGTGAAGTATAGGAAGAGAGATTCAGATGTGACCATTTTCTGCCAAAATTACTCTCAAGTGGAATATGTTAGCCCCAGAAGTAACACAGGCATTACCATTCAAAGCATTTGGAAAGCTTGTTAAAATCTGTCTGTTCTGAGGAGTACTGCAAAATGGCTTTCGAAGGAGTTGAAGAGAGATTGTTATTGGGATGTATAATAATGCTAGGAATAATTAAAGAGGCTTTAAAGTATACATGCTTAGCATTATTGGAGAACCAGGAGGTATTGCATACCATGAGCTCATGGTAAAAAATCATTTTCTTTTGCTTCCATGAATCAGTGACATTTTTCTGTTTTGTAAGGCAAAAATATTGCTTATGCACATCCTGTAAACTGGAAAATTTCAAAATAGCAATTAATAAACAAATTATTATGGGTAGATGACCCAGACTAAATAAAACAGTGGGGCTACAAAAGATAACATATACAAAACAAAATAAAGTAACAACTAAAAAAGGGATAATCTGATCTTCTTTTAAAAAGAAAGATACATGAAATGAATCACGACCTGAAATTATGCTGGGTTTAGCATTTTAAAGGATTACTTCTGAAAAGATATATTTAAGTGGAGCTAGCTTGACTTGAGTCAAATATAGAGGTATGATTGGATGAATTTGAAGAAAACTGTCAAGTCCTTAATGATGGTAGACAATAGAAGAAATCTGTTTTGAGCAAGAATGTAGTCATTAATATTTCTTCTTTCTATTGTGCATGTTTATTTATGATAATTTATTCCAAATAAGGTCAGTTAACACTGTCTTAAATAATACCCAGCTTGTCTTTTTCAACTTGGCAAACTGGCTTCCATAATCCAACATGACCAATGGTGTGTGAGGAACTATAGTCCTAATAAAAATAGATGGCACAACATTGGGAAAGGTAGTGTAAGTGAATGGAAATCCAGCTGCCAATATTTCCTGATTTTTACTTATTGCTCCATAAACATGCTTTATTCTGAAATAATTTCCGGTTTATTATATGTATCTGGAAAGTGAGGGGTTGTGTCTATAAGTAGTGGAAGGTGTTATGTTTCTTTGCATTAGACAACAACCTCTTACAAATCAGTAGTAAATGATGCACCAAAATCTCTTGCTATCTTAAAGAGGAAAAATTATTAATAAAATAAATCTTGAGTACATTTGTCTTTATAGGAACAGTTTCTGTTGTTGGTATCTAACCTGTAAGGCAGTGGTTCTCAACCTGTGGGTCGGGACCCCATTTGGGGTCGAACGACCATTTCACGGGGGTCGCCAAACAAGGCTGTCCACCATTTTTCCCCCTTTTCTTTGGCCATGCCCCTGCCACCCGGTGATGTATAAGTGGTTGGGGGTCACCACAACATAGGGAACTGTATTGTGGGGTCGCGGCATTAGAAAGGTTGAGAACCACTGCTGTAAGGCATTATTCTTCTCTAAAATGCCAGAATCATTCCACAGTACTGTGATAAATAGAAATAACAGGATTCTAACATAGACAATGCTTTTTGAAAGGCAACTGGACTTTGTCTTTCTTTGAAGATGTTTTGCTTCTCATCCAAGAAGCTTTTTCAGTTCTGACCAAATGGTGGAGGATGGAAGGATTTACCGTATATGCCGGCGTATTAGGCGACCCGGCGTATAAGACGACCCCCCTCTTTATAGCCGGGCCGCATTCCTAGAACATCGTCTTATACGCCGGAAACTACCAGTATTTCCGACGTATAAGATGACTCGGCGTATAAGACGACCCCCGTCTTTGGCGCCGATTTCAGCGCTCGCGGAAGTCGTCTTATATGCCGGCATTTACGGTATATTCCTTGAAGTCATCTGGTTGTTAGTACTCTTTCTGAGAATCATTAAGGCCACTTGGAGGCTTATCTGTGCCCTTAGGGTCACCTGGATAGTAAAAATGGGTGTGGAACTGCTGAAAGGACTGTGTTGTAGACTGGAGATAGATGATGTCATATCACTCCCCCTCTGTGGAGAGAGGGCTTTCACTTTTAATATAGATGGCCTCTTTGACCCCTTTTTTCAAACCAGCAGTCCTCTCTGTCCAGAATGTGGACTTAAAAAAAGTGGCCTTTGTCTTTCTTTTTTTAAAAAAAGTTTTTATTAAGTACAAAGAAAAAAAGGATTAAAAACATTGAACATGGTAAATCGTCTTTGACTGACATCTCAGTCCATATTGTACATTAATTACATATAATATATCTATATACAACTATACATTTCTGATCTCTATCTCAACTTATCTCTTTACTGTGACCTCCATTTTTTCCCTCCATCTATAAAATATATTCCATATTCAATAAAATTCTGTTTCTTCCTGATTTTTTAATCTTTTAGTTATCCTATCTAGTTCTGCGCAATTCATAATTTTCTTTATTAGTGCTTCCCCACTCAGTATTTCCATTGCTTTCCACTTTTGAGCAAATAGTATCCTTGCTGCTGTAACCACATGGATAATTAAATACATGTCCTCTTTATTTACATTTTTCTCTAGTATTCCTAATAGTAATATCTCAGGTTTGTACTGAATGTTTTGCCTAGTCATTTCTATTGCCGATTCCCAGACCATACGCCAGTACACTTGTGCTTCTCTACATGTCCACCATACATGAAAAAGGTGCCCTTTTCTTTTTTACATTTCCAACACATAGATGAATATCCGTTATACATTTTAGCTAATCTGGCCAAAGGGAGATGCCATCTGTAAACCATCTTATACAGGTTTTCTTTATATGATGTTGCCACTGTGATTTTGTTATTTCACTGCCATACTTGCTGCCATTGATCCATATTTATATTATATCCTAGATCTATTGCCCATGTCACCATTGTTTCTTTAACCTGCTCCTCATATAGCTTATGTTCCGACAGGTTTTTTATAAATATTCTTTATTTGTATTTTCTCCAGGCCTAGCAGTATTTTATCTAACCCTGTATCTTGTCTGTTAATTCCCCATTCTTGCTTATCCTTCATGTATCTTGCTTGTATCTGGAGATAAGACCACGACTCCATGTCTATTCCTTGTTGTCTTAGCTCTTGTTTTTGTTTTAAATAACCTTCTTCTGTCAAGATGTCTTTATATATAATAGCTTTGTCTTTCCTGTACAAATTGGGGTATGTGACTGCCTCCAGTGGCGATAGCCAAGCCAGAATCTTTGTGTAATATTGATGTTTAAAAATATTCCAGCTTTTTATTAATTCTTGCCGAACCTTATGTCCTAAAAAATATTGTTGGTTTCTGCTTTGCCCCATCCATATGTGAGCATGCCAGCCCTGCTGGAGGTCATAACCCTCTAAATGTAAACATCTTTTATTTTCTAATGTTATCCAGTCTCTAATCCATGTTAGGGCCGCTGCTTGGTGATATAGCTCCCAATCTGGAAAACCTAAACCTCCCCTCTCTTTGGCACCCTGTAGTGCCTTTAATTTTATTCTTGCCTTCTTACTGGACCACACAAATTCTAAGGTTAATTTATTCAGCTCCTTGAAAAATTTCTTGTCTAGTTGAATTGGAATATTTTGAAACAGGAATATCATTTTAGGTAAGATGTTCATTTTCACTGCGGCAATTCTCCCGAGTTATGAGAGATGTAAATTTTTCCAGCAGTCTAAATCTACTTTTATTCTATATTCTTGACCAATTTGCCATAATTGTCTTCTTTAATTGATGAGCAGCGAGCTGAAATAACTATCCCTAAATATTTTAATTTGGAAACTACTTGTAATACCTAATTTTACCTCGAGGTTTCCTTTTTGTATGTTAGTCATGTTTTTTGTGATAATCTTTGTTTTGTTTCTATTTATTTTCAAACCTGCCAGATCCCCATACTCTTCCAATATTTCAAATAATTTCTTCCCTTATTGTTCTGGGTCTTCTAATATAAATGTTAAGTCATCTGCATAAGCTTGAATTTTATATGTTTCTTTCTTGATCTTAAGTCCTTTAATCTGCTCTTCTTGTCTTACTACTCTAGCAAGAATTTCTAATGTATATATAAATAACAATGGCAAGAGAGGACCTTTATGTATGTTAAATTTATCAGTGGCCTCACCATTTATTATGATCTAGGCCTTTTGTTCAGGATATATTGCGGTTATCACATTTAAAATTTTTTCCCCAACATCCATTAATTTTAGTTGTTGGATCATAAATTGCCAATTAACATTGTCAAAAGCCTTCTGTGCATCAAGGAAAGAAGTGCCACTTGACGATCACTATGCGATTCATAAAATTCAAGGATGTCTAAAATTGTTCTTATATTTCGCTTAGTCTGCCTGTTTGGTAAAAACCCATTTTGATCCAAATGTATGAAATCAATTAGGTATTTTTTGAATCTCTCTGCCATTACTGAGGCAAAAATTTTATAATCAGAATTCAATAATGATATAGGTCTATAATTTTGTATCCGTGTTTTTTCTACTTCTTCTTTTGGAATCAATATTATATTTGCCTCCAACCAGGACGTAGGTATTTTAGCATTGGTTAATACTGCGTTGAAAACTTCTAGTAGGTATTGATTGAGTGCATTTTGTTGTTCTTTATATAGTTCCGCAGGTATTCCATCTGGACCAATCACCTTATTGATCTTTTGTTTATTTATAGCCCTGATTATTTCAGCCATTCTTATTTCCTCATTTAACATAGATTTTATTTCCTCTAGAATCTTTGGTATGTCTACCTTCCCTAAATATTCTATTATCCTTCTTACATTTTCCCCCTCATTTCTCTTATATAATTTTTCATAGTATCTTTGAGAGATTCCCCTAAAAAAGTGGCCTTTGTCTTTCAAATGCAGATGGACTGCTGAATCTTGTCCTGATGGGTTTGTTCTCCTATGTTGTGCCATGCGCTTATGAAGTGGTTCTTTTGTTTCTCTAATGTACAAATCTGTACATGTCTCACTGCATTGTACTGCATATATTACATTGCTCAGTTTCTGCCTGGGTGTTTTACCCTTGGTGAACGAGCTTCTGCCTTGGTGTATTTTGGTTTGTGTGTGTGTGTGTGTGTGTGTGTGTGTGTGTGTGCGCACATATACATACATTTGTACATAAATGTGTATTATATTTTTGCATTCTGTCTCTTTTCCTCTCAAAAGGATTGTATAAAGAGTTATCTTGCTTTAAATTCAAGGAAGCAATTTAAGGAGCCTACTTGCTCAGTAAGGTACTAGATAAAAATCCCTGCTAAGAGGTGTTTTTTCCAAAAAGCAACTGGACTTTCTTGTTTTTTTTTTCCTTTGAAAAAAATTATTTTCTCATCCTTTGTAACTTAACTTAGAACGGAAGAAGCTTCTTGGATGAGAAGTGAAATGTTTTCAAAGAAAAAAAAAACCCAGAAAATCCACTTGCCTTTTTGAAAAAGCACCTTTGGGACAACCATGACCTGGATGGTTGAGAATCCCCATAGACCTCCTAGCTGAGATTTAAACGTTGTTCAAATCTGAGACTTGTCATACCTTTTCATTTCTTTGATTTTGGTAATAGGTGAAATTACCTGGTAGAAATTTAGAAGATGATTTCTTGTACATTTTTTATCCTCAACCTGCAACGGTTCATTTAGTGACCGTTCAAAGTTACAATGACACTGAAAAAAGTGACTTATGATCGTTTTTCACACTTACATTCTTTGTAGCATCCCCATGATCATGTGATCAAAATTCAGATGCTTGGTAACTGACTCATATCTTATGACTGTTGCTATTGTCCTAATCACATTGCTGTGTCCTAATCACCTGATCACCTTTTGCGACCTTTTGACAAGCATAGTCAATCGGGAAGCCAGATTCACTTGACAACTGCATTGTTAACTTAATAATTGCAGTGATTCACTTAACAACTGTGGCAAGAAAGGTTGTAAAATGGGGCAAAACTCACTTAACCAATGTGTCATTGAACAACATAAATTTTGGGCTCAACTGTGGTCATAAGTTGAGGACTACCTGTATGCCTTTGATTATTAGCCTTTGGTTATATGAACATTTGGGCATGTTGAGCTCAGTGTAAATCAGTGAACCCCTTTCCTTTTGAATGTTTTTTTTTCCTGGTTTAAGCTAGAGTAATCCTTAGCTGCCCCCCTACACTGAAAATGTAATTCAAAATATTACACAACTGAACTGTTAATGAAAACTGATCTTATAACTTCTGACATTTAGAATACAAAAGAAATAGATAAAAATAAGTTCTTAACTGAATGTTTGTTCCTGCAGTGTTTGCTGTCAAGGCATGGCTAGTCTGAAGAGCTACCCTATATGAGGCTTAGAGAGCAAAATTGACTGAAAATAAAAGCTGACCTATTAATTTCGTTGTCAAAGTTTACTACAAAACAAATAAATAAATGGCACAAAGGGAATTAAAGTGGATTCTTGTTGCTTTAAAACCAGGAGATAAAACATATGAAGAACGATTCCAGGAAATGGGCATGGTTAATCTAGTGAAGAGAAAGACCAGGGGAGACATGATAGCAGTCTTCCAATATTTGAGGGTGTCTCACAGAGAGAAGGGGGTCAACCTATTTTCCAAAGCGCTTGAAGGCCAGACAAGGAATAACGGATGGAAACTGATCAAGGAGAGATTCAACCTGAAAATAAGGAGAAATTATCTGACAGTAAGAACAATCAACAAATGGAACAGTTTGCCTTCAGATGTTGTGCAAATTTCATCACTGGAAGCTTTAAAGGAGAGACTGGACTGCCATCTGTCAGAAATGGTGTAGGGTCTCCTGCTTTGGCAGGGGGTTGGACTAGATGATCTACAATGTCCCTTCTAATTCTGTTATTCTAATTTTAACAAAACCTTTCAGGCAGTCACCAACCTCTGAGAGCAGACAGTTAGACACAACATGTTAACTTCAATCAAAATGTACAGTATTTCATTCTATATTTCTGTGGAACAGAACAGTGTATAAGAACAAAAGTCTGTAAGAATTCCATGTGAACCCTATGTGTATCTCAATGAAGCCTGGATCTTTTGAATTCCATG
Organism: Crotalus tigris; assembly: GCF_016545835.1. Lineage (NCBI taxonomy): Eukaryota > Metazoa > Chordata > Lepidosauria > Squamata > Viperidae > Crotalus > Crotalus tigris. Next base: position 743,045 of record NW_024100112.1, on the reverse strand, counting down.
AAATTATGCAAGGGATTGCAATCTATTTAAATAGGCGTCAGAATTCCTTAATTAAGAATGACTGTCACTATTAAAACAGCCACATTTTTAAAAAAAATTGTAGAACCCTGAAAAAATTTGGCTTCTAGAGAGATGCAGTGCTTTAGAAGTCTTTCCAAAATATTTTCAAAGCATTATGAAATAATCAGTGGTGGGATTCAGCCAGTTCACACCAGTTCAGCAGAACTGGTAGCTAATTTTTTGTTGCCAAGGCCCAGAACGGACTTCCAGAAGTGGCATCCACACAGAGAACTGGTTGTTCACATATTTGAATCCCACCACTGGAAATAATAATAAACAATTTTACAATTAAACATAAAATAATACTTGGAATAATATAAATGCATCATAACTAAAAGTAACTTAAATAATATTCTATTCTAGGGAATAGAAATGAATCATATGTTATGAATATGTTTTAATTCTAATCAGTTGTTGAAAACAACATCAAGAATCTATGGAATAATTGTGTTACATTCTCAGGCAGGCAGTAGTGACAAAAAACAAATTCAAAAGACAATAATTGGCAACTATAGGGGTGTGTGAGCAAAAGGGAAAAAAATGATGATTTAATACAAAAGCTGCAACTTTCATAAACATAATTAAGGTGCTGCATTGATATCACTGCATCACTGCAGTGATATATCACTGCACTTGTCATCATGTTGGTATCATAGCCACAGATCCCACAAACACAATAATAAATGTTTTTTTTAAATTAAAACATAATAAGAATAAGAAAATTGGTTCTCTGTGATACAAATAAGTAATACAATTCTTTAAGCAAGCTGAATGAGTTTTAAGGCAATGTAGATAAAAAAACAGCAGATTTCACACTCATTTTTCTACTAGCTGCCAACAGATATGTTTAAAGTGAGAGGAATTTTTTCCTGAAAAAGAATACAGGCAGTGGATTCAAAGCAGCAATAATGTTATTAATCACATATACCATATTTCAGAATGTATCCAAAATGTATGGATTTAGACACCAAAGAACTCAACTGTTGGCCAATGATGTTCCTCAATAATCATGTTGGGGAAGCAAAATATGGATGCAGGTATTAAATATATTTTTCAACTGGATTTAACCTTGAGGTGATATTCTTATGGGATTCAAAGGAGCAAACATTTTTAATTCCAAGTAGAACAGAAAGTTGTGAAAAATACCGTGAGACATAATAGAATATTTTTTTTTCTCCATTGCTAAATCACACCAGTTAGTGAATTTTGGGAAAGAATGATGAAGAAAAGGAAGAACTGCAACTGGGAAGTAAGCCTACATATTTTAAATTTCACATTACTGATGTTTACTGTCCAAGCAACAGAATAAATAGGCTCATGGGAATCATGTAACAAAAAATATTTAACTAGGAACTGTTGCCCACTATTATATTAATTTGAATATGGCCATCAATAGATAATGTGACTATGTTGCTTTGATTCCAAGATGCTTTCTATAAAGAAACAAAAAACAACTATAGCATCAGAGAGACATAAAGTAAACCTGATGAAAAATATATAATACAACAATAAAATCAGAATTGTACATGTGAGTAAATGAGAGATATATCAAGGATGGATAAGGCAAAATTTATCAAGTCTCTTCATCAGAGAAAATAAATGCCACAGAGGGCTTCAGAATGGCTGCTAGCCTTTTCTATCCATGCTAATTTTAATTAGGTGGGTAACATATTGAGCAAAACATAAATCCTATTTTGTCTTACCATTGAAAAATGAAGAATACACTATCATTTTAAAGCTTGCATGGATTCACTAGTAAGAAACAAAACCAGATGTAGTAAGTAAACAGTGCTGCCTATGAGATGCCTATGCAGTTATTTGTTTAACTAGATTGGTAAATGTAAATGCTGCTTGCAAGCATTCACATTTTATCATGGCCTATAAGTTTGGCTTTTATAACTGAGTGTACACTTTGCAGTTTTAAACATGAAAGAAATTTACAGGAGAGTAGATCAGTTTGTAATTATGTTTTTGATCAGGGGTGTCAAACTGTCAGCCCATGGGCTGGTTGCATCATGTAGAGGCCACATCCACCCCAGCTCCAGCAATATGAAAAAAGTTGCAATATGTCGCAAAACATCACGTGACGCAGTGAGTTTGACACCCGTGTTTTTGATAGTCAAGTACATGCTTGGATTCCTGCCAAGCGAGGGAATGAAAAGTATGTTAGCAAATTTAGCTTTGGATGTACAATTGGCTACACTTGTATATTTTATTTAAGGGTGTTTTTTAATAGTTAAATATTTTTTAATCAAGAATCTAGTAGCAATATTTGACTTCATGGGGGAATGAGCATTCATATTTTAAATAGTGAATGATTAAACTAGAAATATACAAAGAACACAATGGTAGCTAGAAATTAAAAGAAAAAAAGATCTGGCCTAAAGAGAATGCTGAATTTTAAATTTTAAATTTTAAAAAGTGCATGCAACTCTAAACAATATTCAGCATAAAATGTAATGAAAATATACAAAATTTACAAATTTTAATTTAAATCAAACAAGAAAATAGTATTCAGATATTAATGATGTAAATAGGTATCAGAAATGATACTTAGATGACTTAGCATTGGATAAAATATATAGATCTGCTTCCAAGGTTCTCTCTTGTTCTTGCTTGATTACTGCCAAATGCAAAAGCCTATGTATGTTGCATTAAATGATAAACCATTGAAAGCCAACAAATGACTTTAATTACAAAAATGGTTTGCTATGTGTTAATTGGAAGATTTCTATCTCTGTTTATTTTCTGGAAAGATATTAGAGAAAGATTCAGGCTTACAGTATGTAGAAAGGAAAGCTATTCCATAAAACTGGGACTATGACCAGGAAAAAGCACTTCCTAGTTCAGTGATGGCGAACCTTTTAGAGACTGAGTGCCCAAACTGCAACCCAAAACCCATTTATGTATCGCCGGGTGCTGGGTGGGCATGGCCCATTGGGTGGGTGTGACCAATTGGGTGGGTGTGGTTTCAGTGGTAATGGCAGACTGGGTGGGACTAAAAAGTTCAATCAATCAATTCCAATTTTGCGAGATCTTTTTTTTTCCCGCAAGAAGTTGAAATTGATTGAATCTTTTTTTTTTTTTTGCACACGGCGGCAATGGCCTAAAGCGAAAAGGTTTTATAAAATACAGCTGGAGGCCTAGGACTGGGGCGACGGTGTGCATGCCCACAGAGAGAGCGCTGCGTGCCACCTGTGGCACGTGTGCCATAGGTTCGCCACCACGGTCCTAGTTTATTGGACAAAACCAGCACTTTGAATAGCACTAGAAAACACATAATCTCTTCCAGTCAGCTATGCTGGCTAAAAAGTGGGTCAAGAGTATATTGCAATAGTCTTCAGCTGATGAGGGCATGAGTCACCAATTCAAGATCCTTAATAATTTCACATTTGGAAAGTCAAATGATGCTATTATGAGGTGGCTATAAAGTCTTCCAATCTTCATTTCATTTTGATGTTCAATTTTTTATTGGGAGTAGCTAGATGGTTGCAAGAGAGACAGTGAGGATATTTTCCTCAGAATATGAGGTGAACTGTCATTTTGGTATTAAAGTTGCTTAGTATTACTACCAATGATAAATTATATTGCATTATAATTATGATTACTAGGATATCTTTTAATTAAAATAATTTTAATAAATTACATTGTAACCATAGATAGCTTGCACTGTGCATTCATTCTGACATTATGCAACATAAAATTATCCATCTGAAAACGGGTTCAAAGGACATTTTTCTGCCTGAAAGATTATTACAAACATTCCAGAAAGAAAATGGTTTTAATAATGTAAAACTTTCATATGAGGATGATCAGTCTTAAGACAGTGTAATACTAAATGGTGACAACTGTTAAATACAGGTAAAATCATATACATCAATTTTACTAGTAATAAATCATTTTTAAAAAATAAATAAATAAACAAAACAATATAAACATTAACTATTCCATAGGTACTTCCAACCTTACGCTTAATTTTTTTCTAGATTAAAAAGATAACAAAAATAGAATAATTAATTCAAAATAAATAAATAGATTACAGAATTAGTTACATTTAAAAAAAAGAAAATGAAAAAATACAGATACTGTGCATTATAAGGGCCATTTTACACTTAATGTAAGTTTATGTGCATGTTTGTATGTGTATATAGTGATACATACATAGTGATGATTTTGTACATCATTATGATTATTTTTATTTATTGTAAAATGTAAAACAAATCAAAAAGATAAGGAGTAATGAAACACAAATGAGTGGCTATGCTAGTCATTGAAAAACACTTTAGTTTGTCTGCTCGTAATAAATACTAATTTAAAGTATTAACAATTAAATTAAAGAATACAGCAATATTGTTTAACCCATTATGATATTCATATATTACATACTATAACTAACAACATTCATATATAATTAGCTTTTATCTAATATCACACCTTTTGTACTGCTGCCAGCAGAAGTAATGCAACCATAAATTACAAAATATAATTTGTGAGAGGAAAGGTTTAGACCACCGGACTTTTGTTCTTAAAATCAAGGTTATGTTATACTTCTGACTAAAATCAGATGACATGCTTTGGAATGCAAAAGATTACAAAAGTAGCGGCTTGCCTATAACTCATTAAAGTAGCTACATCTGTTCTCCAGCATGATTGGATGGAGACTCCACTAGTGGGTTGTCTTAATCTTCCTGCTCCAATGAGACTAAGTCAGAGTTAAAGTTATGCCTCCCTTTGTCCCCATGCCCCAGTTTAAACTTAGTCTTTTGCTCCCAGACATGTGTTTTTTCATATCTTGATCAATCCTTCTAAAAAAATTCTCTTTCTTCATACAAAAGAGCCTTATTCCATTGCATCCTCTACTCTTTTGAGTTACCTCTGTCCTGCAGCTAAAATTACACCCCTAACAAATTGGGCTCCTCGTGAGTAAGGAGGCCCTTTCGGCCAGGGGAGGCAGGGTTCCGAGGATTACCTTGGAGGCTGAGGTTTAGCTTTGGAGACTGAGAAAACTGCATCGGAGGCCCTTTGAAGCTTCCACGGACCGCCGAAGCTCACCCGAAGCTCAGCTGATCGTCCGGTGAGCCAGCAGAGCATTTGGAGCCATCCGAGGCAGCCACGGACCGTCCAGAGCCCAGCTGGTCATCGGAGGCATTCCGGTGAGCTACGGGATTGTCGGAGCTGCTCTGAAGCAACCAGAGAGCTCTCCGATGCTCAGCTGTTGGTCAGAGGCTCAGCTGATCGTTGGAAGCCTCTGCAGCGTTTTTCCGATCGTTGGAAGCCTCCCTAGCACAGAGCTCAGCAGCCAAGCTAGGTTGAGGCTCCTCACAATAATCAAGCTAGGTTGAGACTCCTCACAATAATCAAGCTAGGTTGAGGCTTCTCAGGATTGGAGGCCTCCCTGGCTCTTTGCAGAATTCCTGAGGACTCGTTTTTCACCGGACAGAGACCAGTGACTCATCGGAGCGTCGGAGGAGCTTTGGTGGACATATTTCAGGTCAGAAAATTAAGGGGAAATTGCAGGAGCCCAAGTGCTTCATATTGAAGTGGGCTCATTACAGAGGCCTCATCTGAACTGTGTAATGCAGTTTGAGGCAGTTTGGCCGGGGTGAGGAAAGGTTTGGCGCGATTCTTACAGTCACCATTTTGGTTACAGCATCCAACTGGATTTCGGGCCTAGTCTTTCTACACTGGCCGGCCTGGGGAGGGCAAGCTCATCCCTACAAGGACACACACCTTATTTGACCCCCATCACCTCCCCTCACCTGGCTGCAACATTCCTGAAATTCAGATCTTCAGTGGCTGATTACAATGCTCGAGGGGGGGGCGCTTCACCACTGAATTGATCCTCCTGGGACCTATTTAACTCTTTTAGTGACTTCACCAGCAAATAGACCCAGGATCATGGCAGACAATTCTTACTCCTCATCTTCAAAAGATAACACAGAGCCCCCAGCCAAGAGGAGGCAAAAAGCCTCTACTGAGGCTGAGGAGCGGAACACTTCCAGGCCCAAGACAAGGTCCTCCAGGATGCCCAAGGGCAGTGGCAGAGATAAGCTTGGCGTGTAGCAGTCTTGTGAGCAGGATCCATCTAGGCCAAGATCAATTATTTCTGGGACCATGGACACCATTCCCTCTGGGAGATCCATATTTGAGCCTCTGTCAGCTCACTGTAATTCTGCCCCAGGGGCCTGGTCCCCTCCTAGGGGCACAGTGCAGTCTGATCCAGGCAGGACAACACTAGATATTGTAGCACAGGGGTCTACTAACCAGGGCATGGCAGGCCTTCAGCCTCTGCAGCAGGACCCCGTCCCACAGAAGTTCAGCCTTTAGGAGCCGAGCAGGTCCAGGCCATGATTACCCAGGCTCTGGCTCAGTTCAGGGCCAGCGCTGCCCCACAGCGCTGTCCTCAAGCCCCTGCCTTACAACTTCACCCTCATCCAAACTCGCCAGACCTCATGGAGGACATCTCATTGGAGTCAGAATCAGATGACTACGACTCCTCCCAATTAATACTATCAGACGATGAGGGCACCCCAGCACCAGAACCAGTACTACCTACCGGGCTCTTCAATCCCTCCCTCTTCAACTCCTTGCTACTCAAGGCTTGCACCACAGCCAACCTTTCCTCAGAACAGGAGGCCATGACCCCTTTCACCTGAAAGGGTCCAAATGCCATATATGCTGAACCAGTGGTACTACAGAACCATGTTCCTTGTCCCCCTTTCTTCCTCAACGCGGTGCAGAAGCAATGGGATAACCTGGGCTCGCTTACCAGCCCGGGATCCACAGAGAAGAGCCTGTTCAATGTAGCACCTGCCCTTGCCTCCTTGCTGGAGATCCCGCAGGTGGATGAGCCTCTAATGTCACTGTTCCCCAACATCAATATTCCAGGGGACATACCTGAGGCTCTTAAGGCTGAGTATAAAAGGATCGAAACGGTCTTACACAGATCTCATCAGGCGACAGCCTGGGCGATTAAGTCCTCCACATCCATGGCCTTCTTCGCCAGAGCTTCGGTTCTGTGGCCGTGTGAACTTCAAGGCATAATTCCTTATGACCAGCTTTGCATCCATCAGAACTTGGGCAGACTAGTAGCCACATCCCAGTACTTGGCGGACCCTTCCTTACACTCTGCCAGGTATTTCTCACAAGCTATTGCAGTGGACGTTTCGGCCCGCAGACTCTTGTGGCTTAAGAACTGGTGGGCAGATCTCAAAGCCAAGTGGCGTCTCGCCACCAAGCCCTTCGCCGGGGGGCATCTTTTTGGTGTGGCACTAGAACCCTACCTGACTGAAGGTAAGGACAAGCGCAAGTCTCTAGTCAATACCAATAAGAAGGGAGACAAGCGCACAGGGGCTGGTGCAACCCAGACCTTCCATCGTAGGCAGTCCTTTTGATCCACCCCAAGCTGGGATTGGGCCCAGCCCAGTCGCTCCTTTCATCAGAGATCAGAGCAACAACAGGATCGTTCATCATCCAGAACCTGATCACAACTCCAGGGTAAACAGCCATTTCGAGACCAGGGAGTTTGCCCCTTCAAAAGAGGCAAGTGATTCTACAGGTGTACCTCCCATAGGAGGCCGGCTGTCCCTTTACTATAATTCATGGGCAGCTACAACCACAGACTCATGGGTTCTTGATACAATATCACAGGTTTAAAGTTAGAGTTTCGTTCCAATCCTCTGGATCGTTTCTGGAGTTGTCCTGCCCCCATTAGTAGGAATAGAGCGGCTCTCATGTCAAAGGCCATCTCCCACCTGTTACAAATACAGGCCATAGAACCAGTCCCACAAGACCAAGCAGGTCAGGGGTTCTACTCAACACTGTTTGTAGTTCCCAAGCCTTCAGGCGGTTGGAGAGCAATCCTTGATTTAAAGAAATTAAACCGTTATTTGATGTACAGGAAGTTTAAAATGCAATTATTGCAGTCAATTCTGGCTAGTGTCCAGCGGGGAGACTTCCTGACATCAATAGACCTAACTGAGGCCTACCTCCATATTCCTATTCTCCCTGGACATTGCAAATTCCTCAGATTTTGTTATAATCACCAGCACTATCACTACAGAGCCTTACCATTCAGTCTATCTGCAGTGCCTAGAGTTTTTACAAAAGTATTGGCAGTGCTGGCAGCCCACCTTAGACAGATTCTGGTCCATGTCCAATGTTACCTAGATGACATATTAGTACAGTCCTCCTCATTCCAGAGGGCCAGTCAGATCTCGCCCTCGCTATCAGGACCTTTCAGGAACATGGGTTTTCTGTTAATTTTCAGAAAAGCCATACTGCACCTTCAATCCAGCTCCTTCATTTAGGGGTGGTCATAGACACCAGAAACTGCATGGTCTATTTATCTCAGGACTGACAGGACAACATCAGGGCCCTGGTGCAGAGAATACGACAGGACAAGGTAGTTACCCTAGCATTGTTGTCCCAACTACTGGGAAAAATGGCATCCTGTGTTCACATCGTACCGTGGGCACGTCTTCACTCCAGGGAACTGCAGTGGGTCCTTCTTCCCTTTCAGAGACTATGCATCAGTGCTTCCAGGCTGAAGGTTTGAGTTCCGCAGTCGGCGTTGAACTCCCTTCGATGGTGGGCCTCTCCAGCGCTAGCATGGAGCACAGAGTTCAAGGAACCAGCCAGAGCTGTCCTCAGCACGGACGCCAGCCTATTCGTCTGGGGAGCACACCTCCAGTCGCAATGGGCTCAGGGGCAGTGGTCCCAGCAGGACTTAGAAAACAATATCAACTGGCTGGAGCTCAGGGCCATTCATCTGGTACTGCAACATTTCAAAGCTTTGATAGTGGGTCAGCACGTATTAGTGCTTACAGACAACATAACTGCCAAAGCTCATGTCAACAGGCGGGGGGGGACAAGATCCACACCCCTCATGCAGGAGGCCAAAGGACTGGGGTCTTGGGCAGAGCTGAACCTGGCTTCCATCAAGGCGGAACACATATCCGGGGTGAACAATCACCAGGCGGACTCGCTAAGCAGAGCCACCGTGGACCAATGCGAATGGCGTCTGGACCCGGGAATTTTCCGGGAAATCACGGTCAGGTTTGGTGTTCCAACCTTAGATCTCTTTGCATCCCCAACCAACTCACAACTTCCAAGGTTTCTTTCCAGCTTCCCGACTCCATCAGCAGAGGGGACAGATGCCCTCCGCAGTCCCTGGCCCAGGGGTCTGCTTTATGCCTTTCCTCCCCTACCGCTTCTTCCGGCCACGATCCGCAGAATTTTACACGAGAGGGTGAAAGTTCTCCTGGTCGCTCCTCATTGGCCACGGCGATCGTGGTTCGCGGACCTGGTGGAACTCTCCGTCTCACCTCCATGGAGGATTCCAGCAGGTCGTATGTCCCTCGGGATATCCATCACCCGGACCCGCAGTGGCTCAAACTAACCACTTAGTGCTTGAGCGGTGGGCCCTGAGCCAGGACTCATATTCGTCGAGAGTGATAGCGCTGATTCAGCAATCCAGGCGTCCCTCTACGAATAGGATATATGATGCAACATGGCGGAGTTTCTGCAATTGGTGCACAAGTCATAAGGTGGAACTCACGGGTGTTTCGGTCTCTATTGTACTAGAATTTCTGTTGGAGGGGTTAGATAAAGGGTTATCCCCAACACAATCCGTAGACAGGTCGCTGCTCTCGCTACTGTTCTCACGTGCGAAAATGTCACTCCTCTGACTCACCACCCCTTGGTTCATTCCTTCTTGAAAGGAGCAACCAACGCCAAGCCACTGACAGTTCACCAATACCCATCGTGGGACCTACAACAGGTCTTGCAGGTCCTAGTTGCTCCCCCCTTTGAACCTATGGAGACATGTTCATTTGATCTGTTATCCATGAAGGTGGCATTCCTCGTGGCAATCACATCAGCCAGGCGAATTTCGGAAATGGCCACTCTTTCAGTCAGAGAGGACCTTTGCATTTTCTTCCCAGACAGAGTAGTCCTCAGACTTGACCCTTCCTTTGTGCCCAAGGTCAACTCCCTGTACCATAGATCTCAGGAGGTGGTCCTACCAGACTTCTGTCCTGACCAATCCCAGGACAGCGAGAGTCAGTGGAGTACACTGGACATCCGCAGGGCATTACAATGTTATATCAGTCGAACTGCGGCCTTCTATAGATCTGAGGCCTTGTTTATTTCCTTCCAACCTTCGGCTAAGGGTCAGAAAATCTCTTCATGAACTATAGGGAGATGGATCAGGGCTTGCATTGCCATGGCATACAGAACACAATCATTACCAGTCCCTGGGAATATTACGGCCCATTCCACCAGAGGTGCCGCTACTTTCGCAGCCTGGGCGACACAGGCATCTATATGGGAGATTTGCAGGGCGGCCACATGGTCCTCCCCCTCGTCCTTCATCCATCACTACAAGATTGACAAATATGCATCTTTAGATGCCTCCTTTGGGTGCAGAGTTTTGCAGAGAGTATTAACATCTAGAACATCACAGACCCAAACTGACTCCCTCCCTTAGGGACACAGGGCTTTGGTAAGTCCCACTAGTGGAGTCTCCATCCAATCATGCTGGAGAAGGGGCGTTGGTCTTACCTGAATGCCTTTTCTCAACATGATGATGGAGACTCCACTCCCTCCCAGATAAGGTCAGTTGGTCCAGATTCCAATGAGAGGAACGCAAGTGCGTGGACCAATGTCTGTATACCAACTCAGTCTTAAACTGGGGCATGGGGACAAAGGGAGGCATAACTTTAACTCTGACTTAGTCTGATTGGAGCAGGAAGATTAAGACAACCCACTAGTGGAGTCTCCATCATCATGCTGAGAAAAGGCGTTCAGGTAAGACCAATGCCCCTTCTCACAATCACAGGGCTGCTGCTAAGAAAGAGAAGTTCTGGAAGAATCTGAAGTATTGCTCAGTTTTATTAGTAATCTCAGGACAGCCCTGAGTATCCAGTTCTGTCACACTGTTACCTCAAGTTCATGACTAATATAGGAAGTTGAGGAGAAACAGTTAAATAAGAAAGCACTTTTATATTTTCTGACAGGTTAAATGACTCCAGAAAAGGATATTATTTGTGAGCTTGATAGTGCTTAGAAAAAAGAAGACTGATTATGATAATGAACTGCTTAGAAAAGAGTGATTATGATAAAGAAATAAATGGAAGGAAAACAGTCAAAGTAGTAATCTAATGCCAGATTGCCCACTAGGAAAGTATAAGTTACAACTGAGTCTGCTTTTTGTTTCATTCCTATACATAATCAGAACGTAGGCTTAATTAAAATTTTTCCCCTTAATCACAAAAGTGACTATATGTAGGTATCAGTTCCCTGTGATGTGGGAAAAACTCTTAGATAAAGGATAAACTTTCATACAAATAGAACTTCTACATCAATTCTAAGTGTATTCACTTTGAAGTACAAATCTTATTGATTCAACATGAACTTACTTTCAAGTAAGTGGTCTTAAAAACAAATCCTATGGTAAGAAAAAGAAGTTCAGATGATAAAAAATTCTGTTAGTTTTATCTTTTTTTAGAAGAATGCAGCCTTATCCTTCTTTTTTATAAAAAAAAATGCAATAAAATGGCCACTGATATTTTAGAATGTTTCTCATTAATACTTGAGCTGCTTAGTTATGCATATTTTATGTATTTATTAGATTTATGTACTGTGTCAACTTCTGAAACAAACCTGGCTAAAGCCATCTTTGTCATTCTCAGTTGCCAAAGACATTAGGAGGATGGGGGAAAGAAAATGAAAGTATTGTTAGACTAAATATGGAGCGTTCCCGTGAGAACCAAGGTCATTCCCACAGGTGCTGGAAATCAGAGAGAAGTAGTATCACAGAGCCCAACAATTGCCCTCAAAGGGTAGTGTGATCAATAGCATAGTAGGGGGGTAGGAAGTGTTACATTTAGTTACATTGAATCACTGTGGGAATTTTAGAGTTGGTTTTATTTTTGATATTATGTATTCAATAAACATGTTCTTTGAGGAAGCTTCAAGCCTCGATGTTCTGATTTGTTTGGGTTCATTAGTCTGAACCTTGACATTAAACAAACTCTCCAAAACTTTTTTACTGCTCTGAAATAAATGGCTATCGAAGAGCAGTCTTTGGGGTTATGAGCCTGATTCTTTCAGGATGACAGTGAAGACTCAGGAAAGATTCCAGGATGGAGAAGAAAGGGAAAGTAACTACTAGTCCTGTGCAACCACTGCAGATGGGACATGGACTGCTGCCCAGACTGGGGATAGAATTCCACCAATGGGGGCTTGACCAAAAGTCTGTGTGGACAAGTCTGACAGGCCAGTCATACAGGAAGAAGCTCTACCATCAGGGTTATTACCAAGCAGAGGAAGACTTCCAGCACAAGAGTACTCCTAAAGCTGCCGAGGCTGAGTTTCCCTTGATCTCTCTCTCTCTCTCATGTGAAATGGAGAATAAAGAGGGAAGTGGGGTGGAATGAGTTGGGGGAATGGAAGTACCTGATGGAAGTCCATGGGCACTTGGTTGAGAAGCTGAAGGAGAAATTTGACCAGATGGAAATTAGGGAAGTGACCCCAATTGGAAGGCTTGAGGTCCCAGCTGGATCCCAGGACAACCCAACCACTCCTCACCCATCAGAGCCCATGTCCAGTCATCATGACCCGTGTGGCTTCCCTACCTCAAAGGCGAGTGGCAGTGGCGAGCCTGGGACCCAGGTGAACCCCCACTCCAACAGAGAGCCACAAGCCCAGTGGATTCAAGAGGATTCCAGAGATGGGGTCAACCTCAACCACAGCCCCAGTACCAGCACCCTGGTTGGCACCCAGTGCACTGGGCACCTCCACTCCCTGCGGACCCATTGCTGATCAGAATCATATTTGACAGGGTCCGGGATAAACTGTCATTCTTCATGAACCAGGTGTAAGCTCATCTAGACTGCTATACTCCTGCCTACCCTGATGAGAGGGTGAGGACGCACCAGAACTGGGGAGCATAGATCTTTTTTTGGAAAAGCTAAGAGCCAGATTTGAAGACGAGTCCCAGGCCTTGTAAGCTGAGGTGGAGACACATGATCTAAAGCAGAGACGCTGACCAGTGAAGGAGTTTGTTCAAGAGTTTTGAAGGGTCACAGGCAGCATAAGACAATGGCTGGAGCAATTGTTAATCCATTGCTTTAAGGAGGGCAGGACCATGACCTGTTGCAAGCATGCACCTATAGGGGAATTCCTGAGCAAATCACAAGTTGTAGCAGATGGCAGTGACACTGAACATTGAGCTTAAGTATTATAAGAACCCCAGTGCTCCCAAATCGAAGCCAAGGTGAAGCCAGGAAAGGTGCCAGTTTGGCTGACCTCCAGCAGTGGCTTCAGTAGTCAGTTCTCCTATGCTCCTACTGGCCCCCCATCAAGTGCTTCAGGTGCAGTCAGCTGCTGAATCCTAGCACCAGGTCCCCAAGTAAAGAGCACCCCAACCACCACAACTAAGCCAAGGAAACCTCAGTGGAGAGTTGAGAGAAGATGAGCTGGTTACACCAGAGCCAAGCCGTCGAGGTCTCCTTCCCCTAACAGGTGAGAGAGGGAACTCCAGTTGATCACAATCAATTACCAGCTCCCTATGGCAGCAATGACAAAGGCAAGAACAATCTAATGGTAAGTCAAACATCCCTCCCTTAAGCATCCCTGCCAAACTCTTAGTGCCTAAAACAGGGGCCCAGACAGAAATAAATGTCTTAATAGGTTCATGCTGCACCTGAGGCCTAATCAGTTTCCCAACGGTGCTTAAACTAGGGATCCAAGCCAAATGATTACCCCTGGCCATGAAGCTTGAGCAGGTCGATGAATCATTAATTAGAGGATCACCTGCAATACATCTAACTGAACCAGTATGACTGGAAATGAGACAGCATTGGGAAACTATCCAGTTTGTGGTAATCCCAAAAACCATGATCCTAGGGCTGGCTTGGCTTGACAAGTGATGCCCTACCATATGGTGGGAAAACAGGGTAAGAGCCATTAGACCAGGAAGGGGCCCTCTTCCTTCCTTAGGAAACGAAAGCCACCTTCACTGAAAATAGAATGAGCCAACTCAGCTTTTGAAAACTGTAACAGAGCAGTTGCCAGGGATTCAATTCATTCCAAAGGAATACCGAGATCTGGCTGAGGTGTTTAGTAAGAAGGAATGTGATGTGTTCCCCCCTCACAGTGCCACTGACTGTCCAATAGAGATTCTACCACGAGTGAAACTCCCTAAGGCAAAAATGTATTCCATGACCCCTAGAGAGATAAACAAATTAAGAGAATACATTGACAAAAACCTAGCTACAGGGTTCATTCAGCCAGCTAAATCATGCATGGCTACCCCCATGTTATTCAAAGAAAAAAAAGATGGGACAGTGAGATTGTACATGGATTTCAAAAGCTTAAACACTTGGAAAACATGTATCCACTCCCCTTGTGAAGGAGATGTTAGTTCACCTAGCTAAGGGATACATTTTCACTAAACTTCACTAAAGCAGGAAGCTTACTACTGAGCAAGAATTAATGAGGGAAATGAATGGAAAACTGTCTTTAATTGCCCATTGGGGAGTTTCCAATTCAATTCCCTTTGGTCTCCAGGGACTCCTGCCATGTTTATGCAGATGATAAATGAGTTGCATGACCATTTATACAAAGGGGTTCTAGATTACCTTGATGACATCCTCATCTTTACATAAATGATGGAGGAACATGTCAGATTAGTTTGCGAAGAACTCAAAAAATTATTAATAGTTTATGCCAAACTATCCAAATGTGAGTTCTACCGAACCTGCTTTGATTACCCAGGGTAGCAAATCTCAAATGTAGGGGTAAGTCAAAGCTGTTCTGGAATGGCAACTCCCTTGGATTCGCAAGCAACTGCAGAGCTTTTTGGGGGTTGCTAACTTTTACCCGCAGTTCATCCCTTCCTTTGCAAAAATAGCCCTACTGATTCCTGAACTTTTAAAAACAGGTAAAGGGGGAGGGGGAAATCCCATCCCTGTCAACTTCCTCCTCCTCCTCTTCTTCCTTCTCCCCCTCCCTCCCTCCCTGCCTCCCTCCCTCCCCCTCCCTGCCTCCCTCCCTCCCTCCCTCCCTTCCTTCCTTCCTTCCTTTCTTTTTTTGCCCTACACTTCAAACAGAAGGTTTGAAATTGCCGTCTGCCCAAAGCACAGTTTCTATTGCATCCTCAAAGGCAATCACTATTGCAGAAACAGACATTTGAGAAAACTAGATAATTAATCCAGTGCAGCTGGCATAAAAAATATATTTTGGCACCAAGTTCGATACCATTAAATTTTTGGCACCAAAGCATATGAGTAGCACCTTGGGGCAAGTTAAATACATAGAGACCTAGTAAATTGTTAGAGCTGAGAAGAGAGGACAGAGAGACACAGCTCAGTTTTCTTTTCCAAGGCCACTGGACTAGGCTCAAAACAAAGAGGCCAAAACTGAAACAAGTATAAGAATATAGGTTTTGGTTTACCAGAGTGGGTTTTATATTATCAAGCATCTGCATTTACATGGGTAAAAGAATGGATAACTAGAAACAAAAAGCTATTATATCTGGAGGGGTATGATTTACAATTGGGGTGGCATACTTTTTATGGTATGGAAAAAATAAAATTCATAAATACTTCCAAAATCACTATATAAGAAATGCATTATTAACAACATGGAAAAAAATAAAATGTAAAATATATTTGAAAATTCCAGGGTGGTTGTCAACACTGGAAGCATTTGTACACCCAAATTTAGTGGACTTTGAAAAAATCTGGACATATAGAGATATTTAAACTCTGAAGGGAATTTAAAATCTAAACAAGAAATGGAAAATCAGGGTATCAATTTATCATGGTGAGCACAGTTACAAATGCAAGCTAGATAAACTGTATGATTTTATAAGGAACAAACTGTGTTTGATAAGATATTGTTAACTTCTGATGAGAAACTAATTAAGAAAATGTATAATTTCTCATTAACTTTGAAAATGGAAAGCGAACAAGTTAAAGAAACAATGATAAGATGGGCGAAAAATTTTGGATACAATATAGAACTAGGAAAATGGCAAAATTTATGGGAAAGAAATTATAAATTGACAATGTCAACTTCCTACAAACAAAATTTATATAAATGTTTTATAGATGGCACTTGCCACCAGCAAGACTAGCAAAAATGTTTAAAAACATGTCAGATAGAGGTTGGAAATGTAAACATAAGTCAGGCACTCATTGCCAAGTTTGGTGGACATGTGACAAAGTAAAGAATTATTAGAAAAAGATACATACCTGGCTAAAAAAGATGTTGGGAGAACATGAAGATTTTAAACCTGAATTTTTTTATTAGGTATAATGCCAGAAAAGACTAACAAACAAAGCTTATATTTGATGTTACAACAGCAGCAAGAATTATATTTGCACAATATTGGAAAAATGAAGGAATACTATCAGATGAAGAAATAATTAAAAAAAATACTAGAATGTGCAGAGACGGAAAGAAAAAGAAGAAATGGAATATTGCCAAACTTGGGACTTATTTTATTGATGGCTAGAGGAAAGAATAAAGGATTAGGAATTAAATATGTATTAGCGAATGTAAACTCAGACAGCACATTTGTTGAATAAATATTACTGAATGTATGGGGGGGGGAAGCCAATAAAAACTTTTTTTAAAAAAATAGAATATAGCTTTTTAGTTAACATTCTCAAAGTATATTTTCTCAACAAGCCTGGTGTAAGACTTCAGTCCTATAGGATTCTATCTGTCCACACCTAAATTGGATGTGACTGTGACAGATGACATTAAAGTACATATGACAGATGACATTATGTACATATAGGCATTTTTCTGTAACTATCCAAAATTATTTGTTGAACAAGTTGAAAACATTCAGGCATACCATATTCCAAATCAGCCACAGAAACAGTAGATTGAAATGAAGCAGGAACATTTTATTAATGTTCTGAATTTTAAAATTATAAATTAGTGTAAATATTAATTCTTGTATTCCTGGTATGGTATATGGCATAATTTTTTCTTCAACAACATTTGAAATGTTACCATGTTTAAATTATGTTTAAAATTTTACTTGCCTAAACAAGCCAGAGATGTTGAGCACTGTTGGAAATGTTGTCTAGTTGGACAAAAAGAAGATATTGCCACAACCGGCTGTTGCACAAGTCAAGTTTCACGTCAAGATCTAATGTCTTAATTTAGAAATGGACGATTAAAAGGAATAATACATTTTTGTTATTACTGACCATTTCAATAGCTGTATGCAAAATACTGATGAATGTAATAATTAACTTCTGATATTTTGGTGAGTTGGAAATGAATCATGAGCAGTTTACCTTTTTTATATAGCAACATTATGCATTCAAGTAAGTATTAATTTATATTTTCAAACACTGATTTGAGGCATGATAGGTACAGTCCTGTGCATTTCTACTCAAAAACAAATTCATTAGGTATATCATTGTCTTAGTAACAATATGTGGGCTTCCAAAATAACACATACTAACCAAGTGCTCCATCACCAAAGTAAGAGTACAACTTCCTACAAGGGGAGCTATGAGAGAGCATTACTCAGATATATACAAATGTACTGCAGCAACCCAGAACACCAGCAAAAAAACCTCAGACTATCTATACAACAACTTCTATCAAAAAGAATACACTCACAGTTTTATCAATCAACTCTGCTATGAAAAGGATAACACTGACATACTCTCAAAAACGTATCAGAAACACTCAACAGACTATTACAACAAGATAGCATCTGTATAGCACACAAATCAACTAAATCCCTCCAAATCTTAAGTAAATCAAAAAATCCCAGTAACCCAAGCAGAAAAATCAGGAGTCATGTACAACATAATAGCATAACTACAGGACAGGCAAAAGAATAGAAGAGCACATTCATGAACATCAACTAACAGGCAAAAGACATGATGAAAACATAATCTTGCAAGACGCAAACAAACAAGAATGAATTTGCCTTGAGCCTTGGTACAAGAGGTAACAGAAATAAATTTTGGCAAGCTTTCAAGATTCTGTTATTATGCCTTACAACAATAAAGTAACATTCCTGCAATCCTTGAGGACTTTCCTGATTTGACCTACTTTGAATGGGTAACGAAAAGCCACTGGAAACAATGATATGGGTAATTAACATGTACAGCCCCAAAAGCACTGACCTTTGATTATTCCATCTTTAAATGCTTTACAACAGCAGCAGAACTGAATATAGAAGTAAAACACAGTTTCCTTCTCTATTATGCAGTATGAAGGAAACAATTTGCCAATGATATATCTGATAGATGATGGATAAATTGATGATAAAGATAGATAGATAGATAGATAGATAGATAGATAGATAGATAGATAGATAGATAGATAGATAGATAGATAGATAGATAGATAGCTTTTATTGTGATAGATTTTTTTCAATTTTCTAGACAGTCTAAGGCTCAGAGAGTGTGATTGGGCAAAGTGGGCATAAGGGTGATTTTGAACAAGATAAAATTTTATTTCTTCTTTTCCCCTAACGCTGCACAGAAGATAACTTAAGTGATGACTATGTGTGAATACTTTTATTGTAAAGGACACTTTTGTCCTGAGTAACATGTTCAAGTTTGTATGAACGACTTATCTGTCAATACATTTATCCTCTGCTATCTCTGATATATGCTTAACAAAAACATTGTTGTGGTTATGCTATACTTTGTAGCATAAGGAAAATACATCTTTTCTTTTTTTAAGCATTTGCTCTTTCATTTTCCCTTTGAAGACCTTGACATTTGCATCAAAAGTCCCTTGGGGTCTTTCCATATCTGCTAGTGTTCTATTTTGTTACATCAATAGCACACTTTTTCTACTTTGGGTCCTCCGCTATTTTTCTGCCTTCTATTTTATAATGTATGCACAATAGTGTTATAAAGACTCATCAAAGTCACTGAATTGCATTAGTCTTTCAAATGTTCTCTATGTTTATTTAAAGCTACTAACATTCTTCAACTTTTATTGTTTTCTATCATCCTTTTGTGATTAAATGTTCTTTCTCATACCATTTATAACTTATTGAACCTGCTATCAATCTATGATGAGCTGTCTTAAAATCTGTGTGAGATATGCATTTCTACAGTATTGGCTTTTAACTGCAAATGCAGTTTTACTTTGCCAAAACATAAATCTATAATATAAATATAATATAAATTTGGAGTTGTATCCAATCAGTGTCTCCCTGGTATTGGAGAATTCCAACAGACGTGTCCTATTGGAACAAAGGAAAAGTTGATTATTAATAATATACTGCTTCTTTATTGGAGACATGGATGAATATTTCAAAAAAAAAAGTATCAGATGTAGTACAGTGGACTGCAAGGGAAAAAGATCATCAAAAATGATCTTGTTTGTATTCAATGAATAAAAGCCTTCACTTTTTTTTAAAAAAAATATTATTTTGGCACAACTTTGATACAACAGTCTACTTTCCACATCTAGAAGTCTATAAAAACTGCAATGTCTATGAATTTGCCTCTTAAACTGAATTATATTACATCATAATAATTTAAGCATGGATTTAATTTTCATTCTTTCTGATTATATTATTCTACTTCTCTGCATATTTGCTATACACATAATAAACATTCATTTTCTGCCAAAAAATTCATCAAAAATTCCCAGAATAATGGAGTTGGACACATTTCAGATGCTGAAAGCATCTTATCTCATACTCACAAAATGATTGCAAATGGAAAAGGTAACTTACTTTCTCACAAAAAAGAATGATACTATGACATTTCCTAAGGTAAATGGGCAAAGTTTCTTTGTAAGTAATCATATAGACTCCAGAATGTTCTGTATAACCCCAACCTCATCTCTTTTTCTTTTCTGGATAAGAACATATTCCCCAATACCATAAAGAGCTACAGCTACAGCCCCCTACAAAATTTATTGTATTATATGTTTCTGTGTTTCTATATTTGCAGATATTTTCCTGGAAATAAATGTGATTCTAGTATTTATAAATTAATTTATTGTATAGCAAACAGTTACGTGTGTGTGTGTGTGTGTATGCAGGACATAGATAGCACAGTTCGTATTTTATTGAGAAACATAAAATTAACTATGTGCTTTTCATGTCAAATTCTTTGGAGAGAAATAAACTGCTTCCATGGGGAAAAAAACAAGCACAAAATCCTTTCTTCCATTAGAATTATAGTGTGACACATAAGATAAGTAATTCAGTTAGTATGACTGGTTTACCTGTTTTTGCATAAAATATTTCCCATCCTTAGAGGACAAATTGTCATTAAATTTGACTTCTATGAGCAATATTTATCCTGAGTGATATATTAAGCATACCTCTGTGAGTCCCAGTACCGCTTGAAGGAATGTGATTCTAATTTACATATTTTTTTACAATCAAGCTGCTATTGGTTCCTTGCTGAGAACCAAAAGGATTGTGATTTTTTTTTTCTGGAAAGAAAAGGATGATTAACAGGAAATCAACTGATATATTTGTTGTAATCCTGGCATTTGCTTTCCCCTGCTCTTGATGGCCTTTAGGAATGGATGTAGTTAGAAGGTTTTGACAACGTATAACACTTTGTAAACTAATTTGTAGCATATACTGCATACATTGGATCAGATGCTAGAATATTCATGTATATCTTATGACAGGGCTTTTCAACCAGTGGTATGGGTACCACCGGTGGTACATTGGTAGTTGGCAGGTGGTACGCGACCATCCTAGAAAAGTAGCGAGGGAGGGGAATGAGCTGAATCGGTGGCAGCACCGCACAAGCCTGAGTGAGAGATGGCTGGAGTTGCAGGGCTGTCAGGGCTCAGCGGAAACACCAGGATCAGTGCCACTTTCCAGCTGATCAGCACTTCTTCGGGGTTGTCAGGGCTCAGTGGAAGTGCCAGGATCAGTGCCAGGCTCCAGCTGGAGCTCGGCGCTGATCCTGGCGCTTCTGCTGAGCCCAGAAGAAGTGCCAATCAGCTGGAATGTTGCAGCATCTCCAGGGTCTTGTGATTTACATTCAGATGCTTGGCAACTGATTCATATTTATGATGGTCACAGTGTCCCAGAGTCATGTGATGTGACCAAAACCTGCTGCAACCACCCAGCAGATGGGGGGAATAAAAACCACCCCACTCCAACCCCCTGCCAATCCTCAACAGAAATGTTCACAACAATGAAAACCTTGGACAGGAGGAAGAGTGCTGCCGGGCGGGCAGGCAGGTGTCTTGCTTGGCTGTGGCACTTTTTTCAGTGCACTTTTTTCAGTGCCATTGTAACTTCGAACAGCCACCAAGCAAACTGTTGTAAGTTGAGGACTACCTGTACTTTTATCACTTTTTTTCCTTTTTTTTTTTTTTGGTCATCAAGTTTTTGACACCTTCCTAAGCGACTGGTGGTATTTGGATATTGCCATATCCTAAAAGTGGTACAGTGGATGAAAAGATTGAAAAGCCCTGTCTTATGAGACTGGTGTGTGTGTATGGGTTATCCCAGTAATAGAAATATGCTGTCTCTTTTCTGGATTGGATACTATCAGAAAGTTATGGGTTAGTTTTGATCATGTTTCGGTGCAATATGAAACTCCTGCCTTTGCCAAGGTGGGGGAAGAGGAGGAGGAAAAGGTGGTGGTGGTTAAATTGTTCTCTTTCTTGGTGTTTAGGTCCAAAACTATTTTTTCCCCAAAGCATATTCAAAACTAATGCTTCAGGCCATGTTGGCAGGGTTGTAAGCAGTGTGCCAGAAAGATATGTACAAGTGATCTTTTAGTCAATTCTTTCATTAAAGGTTTCTGAGCACATTTTAAAAATCATCCATTGATATTTTCTCTAGAGACTTTTTTGGGTTTCTTTTCTGTATCCCAAGACATGTAAATTAATGTGATGTAAGAAATTAGTTCTGTTCCTGTCATGAACTGCAAGTTTGGTATAGTTAAATATTGGAAAAATGATATGTATACTTCACTGGTTCAGTGATATTTAAAATCTGGAAAATTACTCTGTCTGAAAAATTAATACAACAAATAATAGCACTGAAAATCCTAGAATAAGTGCTTGTTTAATTCAAAGTTGGCCATCATTTATTACTTATGTTAGAAATCATTTTCCTCAGCAGGTTACCTTCCTGGTACAAATGTCCTTCTGTCTCCAATATTGAACATATATGTTTGTGTTTATATTTCTTTTTAAAATCAATATTGAAGTGTTATTCTCTGTCTCCTTCTATTTTGTTTGCCCAATTTATTTTTCCTTCCTAACCCTATTTTTCTTTAAAGGTGCTTGTCTTATTTTGCTTCCCCAATCAAAAGTGGTTTATGAAACATTTTAGAAAGCCAATTCATTTTCAAGGGGAGCAAAGGATTTATGAGTTCTTATTCCCTAGATGTATATATTGATTTTCTGGGATTATTTGTTCTTTTCTAATGTCATGTTTCCTCCTTTCCTTCCTACTATTCATTGAGGTATTATCTTCAGTTAGATGTCTACTAAAACTTTAAGATCTTTGTCCATTTGAGAAGAAAGTGTACTTTCATTTTAGTATCCTTTTCAAAAATCAGTACTATTAAGTTTTTTTCAGCAATTATAAATTCTTAATTCCCAAGTACTGCATGTCTCAGTGGGAAGAAAGAGGGAAGAAGAAAAGTATAAACTGGGTATAATTGAGAGGATCCAGTATAGTTATTCCATTATCAAAAATATTGCCAAGCAGAATTTTATTTATTTTTAGATTGCTTCTGTTTATGGAAAGGAAATGAAGGCTCACATACTACTTTGTCTATATTCCTGTACATTTCCTTAAAATGTTTTATAATGGACCATTTCTATTGAAAAAAAATGGTTCACTGGATTTGATACTTCTGTGAATGGACAATCATGGATCCAAGCCTACATAAATACAAATAAATGTTTTTTTTTTCTTGCATGTGCTTTCCCTCACCAGCTAAAGATTCTATATATAATGTTCTCTTCACAGTTATTCTTACAGTACATTATATGGAAATATTGATGCCTGAATGTCACCTGTGAGTTTCATGGTTACACAAGAATAAAGGCTTGCATATCTCTAGTCTACATCCAGAAATTTAATCATTGCTGTATATTATCTCATAAGGCATTTCAAACACATAATTCTTAAACCGTCCTCTTTATAAAAACTCACTTACCAATGAGTAGTACTAATACTATACTAAACATTTGTCATTTTTAAACCATTCTAATATCAGAAAAAAATTCCTTTGCTTTTGAAATGAAGATAAAATCTTGCACTTATGCAAGTGAAGAATTTTTGAGAGATTCCAGTCTGTCATTTTGTCCAGAAATTTGAACCTTACCAGCTTCAGTTAATTTCCAAACAAAGATACTATAAAGCATCTCCTTCCATGGTTGATCTCATGGTTGATCTCAGAGGAGCAAGAAGAAGAAACTAAGTAAACACAAAATGATGGAGAAATAGACAAATCAATAACTGCTGCAATAACAACAAAAGTAAGCTTAAAAAACATCAGCCAAAAATAGCTGTGAGCAAAACTTTCTGGAAAATTATAGAACTGTTTGGAACTCATTTTTAAACTGGCTGCTATCAAGTACATGGAGAATAATGTTCCTTTGCCAGTACTGACCAAAATGTTTCATGTCTTAAATGTTACAAATGTTTAGGATTGCAACTAGAATCTTTGACACGACCCTGTTTGTTTGTTTTTAAAAATAATATATCAATCCTGGAACATTAGTATGAGGAAAATATTATGTTATTAGTATCATCAGATTAACAAATTAGATAGGAGCGTATATGTATATTAGGTCTATGCACTGAACTGAATTTGAAAGATAAACTGACTCAGAACACATGTGGGCACACACAAAACCATCTGTCAGAAATCTGTGAAGCAGCTGCATATGTTCTTGGGCAGGGAAAAAACACATTTAATGTGTTCCCAACAGGTGCACTAAATCTCATTTTGAATCTGGATTGCTAGTCAACCTTTAGATACATACATACATACATACATACATACATACATACATACATACATACATACGTACGTACATGAAGGAATAAAAAGATATACTTAGGTTTGAACATATCCATAGAAAAATAGCTTTTAAATAGCTTCAATTTCAAATTTTTATCTTGTCAAGCACAGATGTAACCCATTCAAGGTTCTTGTTTAGATTGTTTACCTATAGATATATTTTTTAACGATACTGCTTTGTTTAGGTTCATATGATAGTGAAGAAAATCATTATGAAACTTTAACACTGGCTTTATTTATTTGTTTGTTTGTTTGTTTATGAATAAAACCAGCATTGTAGATTGCTTTAAAGCAACTTTTTGTAATCTGTTACTATATAGATATGTTGAATTTATTTTCCACAATCACTAGCGGATTAGATCATAAGTGTAGATGAGCAGGCAGAGCCTATTGGAGGTGTCAAACACATCATCAGTCTCAAGTCCCTTCACACCCACAAGAGATCTAAGTTCAGTCCACTTTAAATTCCATTGACTATTATCTACCACCAACTTGCTTTAACTCTTAATATATATACCTATTGAATTCTTACCAAGGACTTGGGATAGGCAGATCTGAATGTTTGATGGTGTTACAGATATAGTTGCAGGATGAAAGCTGTCCCAGTAAAGGATACCCGGGTATTTGTAGTCATCATCTTCATCCAGACTCTTAATGTTATTTTTGTTTACACTATTTTTCTTTGTTTGACAATGAGTGTGGCACATTTGTCCAATCCAAACCTCATGGCTATATATATATATGCACAGTGTGGAGCAGCAATTCTATTTCAGATGGAGGTTTTCCATACAGCTTCAGACTGTCCATGTAAAGGAGGTGGGATAGTTAGGCAAGTGTTTTTGATGTCTGATATCCATGGTCTGAATTATTCAGTATTGTTGACAAAGAAAACAATGAAATAACAAATAGTAGTGGTGATAGTGAATCTCCTTGAAATATTTCCCTCTTGATATTAATGTCTCCCAGTTTCTTACCATTGACCTACAATGTGTCTTCCATTGTGCCATCGATCTTTACACAAACTTTCTGATGTTTCTATTCATTCCTGTTATTTCTAGGCACTTGATTGTCCAGTCATGTGGCAAAGAATCGAATACCTTTTTTGTAGTCAATCCATGCTACATTCAGCTTGGTCTTCCTTCTCTTGAAATTTTCCAAAATCATTTTGTTTGTTAGGAGTTGATCTTTTGTTCTTCTGCTATTGGGGCAGTTTCCTTTCTGCTCAGCTGGAAAGAGATTATTTTCAACTAGATGCTGTTGGACTACATCAGCTACCACACGATTTAGCAATTTGAAAGTTGTTGGTAAGCAAATAATTGGCCTGTAGTTGCCTGGTGCTGCCCCTTGGTACTGGATCTTTCATTATCAGGTAGGTTTTTCCAGTTGTTAGCCATTCTTCAATTTCAACTCCTTTTAATAATGTTGTTAAACTGCTTAGCAACGAGTGGGTAGCAGTTAGATGTTTCAATCAAAACCATGCAGTTGATCTTCACCTGGCGCTGATCAATTCTTGATCTTCTTTGCTTTTTTCTCTACCATTTCTGCTGTTACTACCGTTCTTTCATTTCAATTTCTTTTTTATTCTTATCCACATCTTTTAAAAAAGCTGTTTCCTTGTTGTATTTCTTTTGGTTATCCCATATCTATGCCCAGGACTGCACTGTTTCTTCCTTGTCAGGTACTGACTGATTCACTGCAGTTTCTCCATTGATAGATTTATAGATTTTTTTCTGATTGGATGAAGTTGGAGGCTTTGCCTATAATTTTCAATTCAAGCTCCCTATCTGCTGATCTTCTTGGCTATAGCTGTTATTGCTCTTTTATTATTTGCAGTGCTTCCTTGATCTTCCTTGTTTCTAGGTGATATTTCTTGATTAGGTATCCTTTGGTCTTCTTGTTTTTCAGCTTCTTTTCTTATATCTGTTCCAGCTTGCTTGAGTCTGATCTCAACTTGCTGATCCTATTTTCCAGTCTAATTTTCCATTTTTTGTGATGCACTGTTCGTTCTTTTTCTTCCTTGTTGATTTTGCATCTCAGGTATTCAGTTATAACTGTAACTGTGCTGTACATTAGTTGGTTTGTTTCCTGAAGTGAGTTGGTGAGTATACTTGAAATTGCAGTATTTGCATCTTTTATTGTTTGTGCTAGATGTTTCTTTGGAATAAGCTTCAATGCAGGCAGCTTTATTCAGATGTTTTTGTGCTGATCTAGGTGTTCAGTTATTCTTTGTTTCAATCCTTTTATTTCTTTAGTTAGAGAGCTTTGTTCTTCCTGAGGCAGAGGAGAGAGTGCCTGGTATAATGGTATTTTGTTATTTTTTTTTATTTGTTTCTTTTCAATTTGTGCATCACCTGATATTGTAATATCAATGAACCCAGATTTTTTTCTTTTCCACAATAGTTATGTCAGGTGTGTTATGGGCCAGATGTCTCTCTGTTTAATTTGAAAGTTCCACAAGATCTTGATCTGTTCATTTTCAAGAACTTTGTCAATCCCAGTAATTTTTGCTGCATTTGAACCCAAACTTCTGGCAAAGCTTCCAGTGTATGATTTGGCAACTCAATCATGACATTGTAGATGATGATGATGATGATGATGATGGTGGTGGTGGTGGTAGTGGTGATGATGATGATGATGATGATTTGTTTGTATGTTTATTTGTTTGGCATTTCAGCCAAGGCAGACATTTAGTGAAGAGTCAAAATATCAGTGGTTGCCATAATATGCTTTCAAATTTCCAGATGTGTCCAATAAAAGGTGGAAAGCTATTAGAGCCAGATGGTATACTAGTTAAGGTGCTAGTCTAAAATGAGGAAACCATGAGTTCTACTTTAGGCACCAAAGCTAAATATGTGACTTTGGGCCAGTCACTCTCAGATCGACTCACCACCTGTTAATAAAATCAGAGGATAAATGAGGTCTGTTCACTACTTTAAGTTACTTATAATGTAATAAACCTGGAATAAAAATAAAATAAATAAGTAAATAAAATTTGCTACTGATCAGAAAGGTAGTACACAACTGGTTTGTTATAGGGTAAAGTAATGACCTCATACTGGTCAGTAGCTAATCTAACAGCCAAAGCTATATAAATCTCTCTTCCACCCTCTTTAAGAGTAAGTGGCTTTGAGACCTTTAGCATGTACCCCATGCCAGTAAAAACAATCCCACAAATCTCCAGTTTGAGAGCAAACAGAAGACAAAAAAGAAATACATAGCTGCTTAGTATCTAAAAATTGTAGACTTAATCTCTAGACCAAAATATTCAGGTGATATGCTTGTATAAGAACTATAAGATCATGGATAGACTGGATAGAAAATGAAACAAATGATTTCTTCCTATTCTCTAGCTATGAATGATAAAATACTGATGTCTGCATATAAAGGAAAGTAAGAGATAATGTGTTTTGAATCAGAAAACAGCAATGGAATCCTAAGTAAAAATTTCACTAGTAGGGGATTTTAGGACAAACTATTTTTCTAGCAGAGAATTTATGTTAGCATAACACTTCAGAGCCCTGTAAGCAAAGATATGCCAATATGAGATAATAGCTAACTAATTTACATTCATATGAAATCTCTGAAATTTCTCACCCCTTACAACATTTCATATTTTATTTCTATCTGTGAAAAGTATATACTAGTGTAGTTCATATGGTCTCATCATAGCCAAGCATTAGATTGAAGAAGGTATTTATTTATTATTTATTTATTTTGTTAAATTTATTTGCAACCTAATTGTGCCATGTGGCCTACAGCAATAAAAGGAAGAAATGAAAAGAGTGTAAACAGAAATAAAATAATAAAACAATAAAATAAACAATGAAAAACACCACAATGAGAATATATCAATATGATAACAAAAAGATGAATGGGTGGAAAGCAGAGAGCAAGGGAGGGAAGGTGGAGTCTGCCATCAATCCAGAAGTCACCTCTAGCATGGAACTCCCCCATCTGTTCCCCATGCCAACCAATAGAATCATGTCTTCAGGCTTTTGCTGAATTCTAAGCAGTCTTCAATACAATTTTAAGTAATATTAATACTACTGGTATTTTTTTTTTTAACAAAGACTTACTATTTCTGCTGTGGTTTCCCTTGATGGTATGCTTAGTTATGCAATATATATGTGCTGAATGAACATCAATTTAAACCACTCAAAATATTACATTATTAGGTGTATGTGTACTTTATCTAGCCTTTATGGTTTAACAAACTGGGAATACATGTACTTCTTTTAATCCATAGAAACAATTTGCCATTGGAGATTAAAAAATAAATCAAAAGAGTAATAGTGTTGTTATATAAAAATCTCAACATGAGAATTCTGGATTTAGTATGAAATACAGTACACTTGCAACACAAAGATAAAGATAGGGATATTTTTATAACAATTTTTATATGATAGGCGGGTCTTGTATTTATCAAAGATAAAATTTCTCTAGGAAGGTTTCATGTATACCACTTGATTTCCATGCTAGAAGAAATATGGCATATGTCTATATTCACTGTCTCTATTTAAATTTTTGCATAGTGAAAATTGTATTGCACAAGTAAATGTCATTTATATATTTATTCACTAATTTCTAATTTAGTAAAACACAAGTTTACAATTCTAATGGATCTAAAAATAAAACTTTCCCTTATTGCTTGGAACTATATTTTGAATTTCAGTCAAAAAACACTCTGGGCATTTTAAAATGAATGATAAAATTTAATTTAAAAACTCTACATGCTTCTTTCATGAACATAATACTAATCTTGGTTAAGGCTGTCCTTCATTTGTATTCTATACATAATTCTTCAATAGGTAGGAACAATTGCCATTAACAATTTGGAACAAGTGACTTGTAGTTTATATCCATTAGCATTAAGGAATGACTAACTGCAAAATTTGCTATTTTTACCATGATCCATCCATTAAAACTGTCTTTCTCTCTTGCAACAATGCATTATTCTGCCTACCATTACTGATTAATGAGAAAGAAATTATATTTGTGATATACATAACCTTTAAACACACAATTTAAGTAAGAATAGACATTAACCAAATGTGCAGCAGACTTCCAAAATAAGGGTAGTATTCTGAAGACAGGGTTTCTAAATGTCAAATGTTCCATTCCAGTTTCATCCATTCTGTCTGAAAAAGACCTATCAACAAAGCTTGGTAAGAACAGTTTAATTACTGCTCTCTTGACACCTGTAATACATTTTCAGAAGCAGCTCTGTACATTTATTTAGCAGCCCTGTACATTTATTTAAGCCAAACACTTGTAGAACTAAAATGTCCTTTGAGGGATTTCATTCTCCCATCCATATTTTTCCTACCTGATCTATGTGATAATATTTTTCAACAGCTTTGTCATTTCAGTACATATTTTAAAATGTATCTAGAACTGTGTTCTCAATTAACAGGCCATAAGTGAAGTACTGTAAGCAGCAAACTTTCAAAATGAACAGTAACAAATGGTTAGTACATTCCAGATCTTCTCCTGAGTCAAGTAATTACACCACACTAAGAAAAGAAACTTTTGCAATACAGAAGACATTCTGTTCCTCAAAGCTAAACCATAATAACTTTAATAGTTTGTTTGTGCCATTATCATAATCATATTTTTTTTCTGGAAAAGTCTGCATGAGCAATAAATTCATGGCAACTATAGAAACTTGATCAAGTAAAAGTTGTCTTTTTCTTTTCTTTTTTATAATTTTATTTTTTAAAACAACAAAACATAAAATACATACACACACAGTGTATACTCCTCCTTTTTTTTAACAGCAATTTCATAACAGTAGTCTTCTATTATTTACATTTCCTTCCCTTATTCTTCTTTAAATATATTTGTCCTTGTTGTCCCGTTGTTTCTTGTTTGCATTTTTCTTCCTTCATACTATACTTCATACTAAAAATAATACATATTATTATTACTATACATTATTATACACACATTTTCCATTTTTGACCTTTCCACATTTATTCTCATTTATTACTTCTAATCTCCAACCAGTCATACCACTTATTCCATATTAGATAGTACTCTGCGTCTTCCTTTTCTTTTATCTCTTGTTAATTTGTCCATCTCAGCACAGTCCAGGATTTTTCTTAAGTTGTGTTTTTTAAAACTATGCAATTTCTGTTATAAATGAAAGATATAGTCCTTAAGACGGTAGGTAATGGGACCTCTGGGTAAATACAAGGAATTCATCAGCTTACTGGAGCAACTCCACAAGACTCCCTCTACCCTGATTAATCTTACACATACTATGGACTAAAATATAATCACTGTTAGGCATGCATGTCTTTTTTCTGACAGAAGCATGATTTTGGGCTCCAGTCAGCCAGTCTAAATTCACTGAAAAAATTAGGAGGGGCCCAATTCAATCTCACACAAAATTATTGATTTTTTTTGTCATATTATTTTGAATACAGGTAATTCTTGATTCATAGCCATAACTGAGCAACAGCCATTACTGTTGCTAAGTGAGACATGTGTTAAGTGCCCCATTCTATGACTTTTCTTGCCACAGTTGTTAAGTGAATCACTACATTTGTTAAGTTAGTAACACTGTTGTTAAGTGAATCTGGCTTCCACATTGACTTTGCTTGTCAGAAGAACGCAAAAGGTGGTGACATTGCAACCATCATAAATAAGAACCAATTGTCAAGTATCTGAATTTTGAATGTGTGACGTAAGTAAGTGTGAAGAATGGTCATAAGTCACTTTTTTCAATGCCATTCAACTTCAAATAGTCACTAAGTGAACTGTTGTAAGTCAAGGATTATCTGTACACCATATTTTGTGCTGTTTGACCGTATAACTACTTGGAACCTGACCGCTCACTGAAAGTGACCAACCACATTGATTGTGCAACCAGCACACCAGATCTGTGGTATGCCTCCAGAGTTTTTCCAGAATTCTAACAGTTCTGTGACCAAATTAAGACCAAGGCAGAGAAAAAAAGAAACCACATTGATGAATGAACCTTGAAAAGTAAATAGAAAAAATGTCAAGTGAAAATTGTACATTTTTAACAGCAACAGAAAAATAAGGTGAGATGAAACAGAACATTGGAATTAAAATACAATTTTATAATAGATTGCTGATTTAAATAAATTTACATTCCCTTTTATCTTCACCTTCTCTAATTTTGGGAATCTTGGAAAAACAAACTGGAGAAAAGAATCAGTTGACAGCTGAGCAAAGAAAGCTATGTGTGAGAAAAGGAGCAGGTAAGGCTACAGAGAGCGGAAGATAAAAGATAAGCTATTTTCTCCATGCCCTTTCCTGTGTCTTTTAATGTTTCTCACTTTTTTACTTTCCATTCTTCATTATCATAAACAAATTTAATTAAATGTGGATGAAACAATTAATCCCATTTCTTTGGCTATTTCAATGGAATGAACACATTAAATGCTAAACTGCTAAAGTAATGAAAGCTGATTACAAGGAAGGTCTAGCAGATAATAAACAGTGAATGATAGAAACCTCTAGGGAGCTGAACACCTCCTAAGAACCACTCCATGCTTTCTACTTACAATTAACTAAAAGGGCTCCATTATTGTAAATGCTCTGCCCTCTTGGCAGGAAAGTAAGCAAATTGATGGTCATTACCTATGCAAAAGATTCCATATGCTGTATGCAAGGGCTAGAAGTTTTTGATAGCTTTGGAGAAATACATTGTCTCTGACAAAACCATGGTTGTGAAGAGTCATAAAATGACTCACCAGACGCCAAAGCAACTTTCAGAATGAATAAAAGATGAAAATGACATCTATTTTTCTTATTCTGTGAAGCTGGTAACTAACAAATAATCTTAAATAAATCTGATGTATTGTTCCCAACTGACATGCTAATGCTCCAATGACCTAGTTCTTATAGCTATATCTGTCAAATAAATTTTTAATACTAATAGGCTCTTTTATCATGTTGTGCTACAAGCAAATTTGTTTTAGCACCCACAGTATGATGGTATAATTTGTCTCTGAGTCTCCAAATTCATCAATTACTCTTAAAGCAACTGCACTATCATGTGTTAATGGTCAAAAGCTATATAAACACCAAATGTATGCATCCTGTAGGACCACATAGAGTGAATTCTGCTATAATTAAAACCATATTACAGAATCCACTCAGCTAGCAAGTGATGAATTGCCATTGCACAACATATAAAAAACAAACAGTTCTGAATAGCACTTGAGTGGTTATGGTTGTATGTGAAGTTGTAACCTCTACTGTGTTGTATATTTCTATTAAAATGGAAACTGTTGTTTGAATGACAGATCTTTACTGCTGAACAAGCCATGAACATTTAATATCCATTTTTCTATTTCCTTTATCCTTGGAGAAGGATAATGTGATTTCCTTTCTCTTTTGATTGTCTAACCCCAGAAAGAAAAGCTGCTTAGATATGTGCTTTTCTTTCTTAGATGTGTGTGACAATTAATCATTGTATATGTCTAGACCCCATGGTAATCTTTGCTCATGTTCCTGTCTCTATATTCATCTTTGGCATTGTGTGTTTAGCTGTAATATAGTCCAATTGATTTGTTTGTAGTTGCAATGCTGTTCTCATTCTTGTCCTTCTGGAATATCTTTATAGCACAAACTTGCCACATTTTCAAGTCCTAGCATACAAAATTGATTTACAGGATTAGAGCAAAAATATTTAACTATGGAGGTAATCGCACAGATGCATATAGACTTGTCTCCTTCCTGTTATTGTGGAGCTGTGGCAATTTTTCTTAAAAACTATCTGAAAAGAAAAGCTAGTAAGAACATAAATATATGTATAGAGGAAAACAGTAATTCATTGATGCAATAATTTTGATTTTGGAATCTCTTCTACAACAGAGGTGGGAAAACTGGCTTTTCAGATGTTGTTGAATTATAGTTTCCAGCACTGATATCTTCTTCCCATTTACAGATGCTTGAGAATTTCTTGTAACCCGGGAATAAATTTACAATACATGGGTTGCAAAAATACAGATGACTCAGAAGTTATAATTCATTTGGTTCGGCTGCTAGTGGAAACAACTGCTAAGTTTTTATTATGATTTTATTATCTGCTTTGTAACATTATGTGATATAGATGTCCATATAAGTTGTATAAATAAATAAATAAAATAATTGTCCATCCACAAATAATTGTGACAATGGGATTCCTGGAAGAGATAAATATGCCAGGAGTGTATGCCAAGAGTGTGAAATCCCAGAAGGCTTGCCAAAATTTTATTTATTTATTTATTTATTTATTCATTCATTCATTCATTCCTTAAAATTTTATGCTCCCATCTCTCCTACAAGGTGACTCTGGTGGCTTACAAGTTATAAAACTTAATTATAATTAATTGATTTTCACACCATCATTTATTGTTTATAAATATCTCAAGGCGGTGAACATGCCTAATACTCTTTTCTCCTCTTATTTTCTTCAGAACAAGAACAAATCCATGAAGTGGATTGTGCTAATAGAGGGGGACTAAGTCACCCAGCCAATTTTTTATGTCTAAAGTGTGACTAGAACTTATGGTCTTCTGGTTCCCAGGCATCATAAACACATTATCCCAGTTGTCCAATTAAAGCAAGCAAGCATCTATCTTCTTCTTGTTGTTGTTGTTAATTGTGAAATCGTGTCCTATCCATCACGACCCCATGGACAACATTCCCCCAGGTCTTCCTGTCCTCTACCATCTTCTGGAGTCCATTTAGGTTCACACCTACTGCTTCAGTGACTCCATCCAGCCATCTCATTCTCTGTCGTCCCCTTCTTCTATTGTGCTCAATCTTTCCATCTGTCTTGGGCAACAACATTATAGCAACATCACCATTTTAAAAATGACTGAGGTATATTTTCATACTGCTCAAGAGAAGACAACAGTAAACACTGCTGTATTTTACCAAGACAATCATATAGGAATAAAACAAAATGCAAGACACAGGGCTTCAGAAGTCTTGAAGTGAAATAAAATGAAGTCCACAAAATGAATTAAATACAGTGTAGATCCTACAGATGTAATATTTGGAATGCAGCTCTTAACAAAGCTTGACATGATCCTAAAGTCAATGGAAATAAAGCACTCCTGATATAACCCATTGTATAGGAAATCAGACAATCCAAAATAGGAGGTTGTGCCATATCATAATCACAACCATTGGATTTATTTCTATACATATGATGGCTGTTTTAACACATTGACTTGATTATCTAAATTTATGCATACTAGTTCCATGACTTTTTTTTCATATTATTTCCAAATAAATTTTGCAAATTTATTGGCAATTTTAATTACTCAGTTGATTTTTTTAATCAGAAGCTAAATATATTTTAATCTGAATGTGTTTTATCACATATACAGTATTACAAATATCACACAAATCATAAAATAGCCTGAGATTTCTGGCCAGTAGTAAGTAAACTAGAAAATAACTGCTTCAGGAATATACCATTAGGAATGGATGTTTATGTTCCATGCTAGGTTCACCAGTATTCCTTTTTTAATTAATTATATTCACAGGTATTCCTTAGTGTATGTAATCCTGGTTCCATTCAGTCTATAACTTATTTTTTAAAAGCTATATGTAGTCCTGCAGTAGGAGAAGATAAGAAATCCCTTGAGGCTTGCCAGACTTTGTTGTGCTCCTTACTATTATTCAGCAGGTTATAGAACATATTTTTTCAGGCTGCAGAAGTCAGAAATAGAAATTCCATTGGCTCTGCTGGGAAAACAGATTTATTTGCTTCTTTTTTTCTAAAGTGTTTGCAGTCTAGTGACTCATGTCCAAAAGTCCAATAACATTCGGTTACATTGTAATTATTACCACCTTCCAGTTGTATTGCAGTAGAGCATTTTAAGAAGCTTTTAACATAAGAATTACTGCTTTGGTTTCCTTTCTTTGAGTTTGCTTGTTTCTATTTTGGCGTTTCTTATCTTGTTTTCCATGTACATGGAAAATGTGTTTTGCACATGTTTAAGATAGCAAGCAAGGACTATATTTTTTATTCTTTTTCCTGTCTAAAGTGCTCTGTGACCCCGTCTAGAGGAAGAGTCACTATACCTATAAATGATTTTCTCCATAAAATATACACATTTATATCCATTTTATCCTAAAACACCATTTTCATATATTTTAATATGTCTAGACTATAAACTGTACCACAAATTTAAAGAAATGTTCAATTGTCGTGCACAGCTTCATTTTGATCCATGTAATGGGCTGGGAAATATAAATCAGGTTAGTTCAGGGTTTGTTTTGGTTTTTCTTTTAGCATTGTGCAATGTTTTACACAGAAAGACCTGGTAAATTAATCCTACTCACTGTTGAATAAGAGAAACATTTAGCTCAGGGCTTTTCAACCTTTTCACTCATTGTACCACTTTTAGGATATGGCAACATTCGAGTACCACTAGACGCCTAGGAAGGTATCAAAAACTTGATGACCAAAAAAAAAAAAGGAAAAAAGTGATAAAGTGCAGGTAGTCCTCAACTTACGACAGTTTGCCTAGTGACTGTTCGAAGTTACAATGGCACTGAAAAAAGTGCGCCCCAAGCCACAGCCAAGCAAGACACCTGCCTGCCCACCCGGCGGCGCTCTTCCTCCTGTCCGAGGTTTTCATTGTTATGAGCATTTCTGTTGAGGATTGGCAGTGGGGGTGGGATGGGGGGAGTGTTTGGTTTTTATTCCACCCGTCTGCTGGGTGGTTGAGCAGGTTTTGGTCACTTCACATGACCCTGGGACACTGTGACCATCATCATGAATCAGTTGCCAAGCATCTGAATGTAAATCACAAGACCCTGGAGATGCTATAACATTCCAACTAATCAGCACTTCTTCTGGGCTCAGTGCTGTTTTCCAGCTGATTGGTGCTTCTTCAGAGCTCAGCAGAAGCACCAGGATCAGTGCCAAGCTCCAGCTGGAGCCTGGTGCTGATTCTGGTGCTTCCACTGAGCCCTGACAGCCCCGAAGAAGTGCTGATCAGCCGGAAAGCAGCACTGATCCCGGCGCTTCTGCTGAGCCCTAACAGCCCTGCAGCTCCAGCCATCTCTCGCTCGGGCTTATGTGGTACTGCCACTGGTTCAGCTTATTCCCCTCCCCTGCTACCACTTTTCTAGGATGGTCGTGTATCACCTGCCAGTGCCAATGTACCACAGGTGGTACCCGTACTACTGGTTAAAAAGCCCTGATTTAGGTCATCTAATTTTCTATGAACAATGATCATTATTGCTGAACTTTAATAAAAACATTGTCTTAAAGAAAGCAGACTGCAACTAGAAGTCATGAAACAACCTGCAGAAAGTACAAATTATCTAAATACAAATCCATGTTACAAAATCAACATGGGTGATAGAATAAAACATGCAAAACTCTGGAAAGAAACTTAGGTATGATTTACTGGGATCAGCTGACAAAACTGAACTGTTTTATATTAGTGCTCCAATGAATCTGACCAACTGACAACAATTAAAACATATAAGATAATAAGGACTGAAGACACCAGCCAATAAAGGACTGAAGACACCAGCCAATAAAGTCTAATAATAGCAGTATCCAGTACCCAAAGCCCACCTGAAAAGAATTGTTTAACTATCTTCCTAAATGTCAATGAAGATAGTCAAGGAAAGAGAAGTGGCTATTCTTTCATTTGGGGAAAACTATTCAACAGATTTCAAAATAAATGGCATGTCCTATAGTCCCCATCCCTTTTGTTCTGAAGAAATGAGGACACACAACATATTTTGCTAACTCAGATGGTGTGTGTCAATTGTCCTTTGTCTGCTGAAAACAAACTCCAGGAACACAGGAACAAAGTGAGCAGCAAGAGTTTAATGCATGCAAAATGAAAGTCAGCACTGGGAGTGGTTTGCTCCCAGTGCCTTACATAGACGTGCCCCACCCTCCAACCCCACCTCAATCAGCAAGCCAGCATCCGGTCCATGCAGGTAAAAGCCGCAGTTCAATTTCTGACCCCCCCTCTGGACGCATCACTGCGGCCATTCCTCCATTGGGTGCCCTCTCTGGGCCACATGGCCTCCGAAGGACCAGCCCGGCAACCGGCTTTCTTCCCCCAGCCATCAGCATTGCTCCACAGTGTGTGAGAATGTCGTGCGGCTCTTCTGGAGCTCAGCAACTTTGTGCAGCAGTTGGCGTCCTCCCCGGCTGCTAGCAGTGTGTCAGGCAGCGTCAGGCGATGTCCCCGATGCCCAGCTGTTAGGCGCTTTAGCCGGCTTCCTCCCCAGCTTCAAGCAACAAAGGAGAGGCAGCCGCGGTGAGAGGTGGACCCTCCGACACCCAGCTGGCCCATCTCTGATGCCCAGCTGCCCTTTGGGTTTCGAGCGGCACACGGGGGTCATCTGCATGCGGCGTGCGGATGTCGGCTGCTTGGCTTTGGCTGGCTGCTCTGTTCCTCCCCCCCCCCCCACCGTTTCATGTCAAGCCCAGGGGCTTGACAGTGTGTTTGTTGTTGGAGCAGATGATCTCACAAATAGCCAGAAGCCAGTAATTAAGCACGTTGTAAGTGATAAATGACAATTTAAATTATACCTGAAAGCCGCAACAAACATTCACTCTTCAGCATATTTGCAGCTGCATTTTGCAGCAGGTTTATAAAGAGTTTTCAATTTATTATTAATTCAATGCTTAATAAGACCATATAAAGCTTAAATGGGCATTCAGTTTGACAAAGCAAAATGATCTAAGCAGATTCAGGGACATGCATTGAAGTAAGGAATTGAATCAAGAGATATCATGCTTTTTTTGCTGCTTTTGGCATTTTTTATATAGATAATACTGTATAAAATGTTGTAATTTCAGTTCTATATATGGAGAATATGAATTGTGAGTGTGTGTGTTTAAAAATAAAAAGAAGTTGTGATCTTGATATGAACAGCTAGTTTATAAGATTTGTCATCTTTTTAAACTTTCTGCATTTTAGATCTGTGGAAGACTAACTTTGAGCTTAATTCAATTTTGCAACTTTTAATTCTTTAATGTGGCAAGCAGTAAGTTTTAACTTTGTTGTGTCCTCTGCTAATAGATGTTTGTTCATTAGTGATGTGATATGTTCCTTCTTGCTTCAAATTTTCTACTATCCCAATGCAAAAGAAACCCTCCATCAAAGAACTGAATGACTACTTTCAGTTGCTCTGACATCCGTAGTTATGAAAACTTTTGAAAGGCTAGTGCTGGCCCACTGAAAACCATTATGGATCCGCTCTAAGACCCCTTGCAATTT
This sequence comes from Crotalus tigris, assembly GCF_016545835.1. NCBI lineage: Eukaryota > Metazoa > Chordata > Lepidosauria > Squamata > Viperidae > Crotalus > Crotalus tigris. Next base: position 704,722 of record NW_024100112.1, on the reverse strand, counting down.
GCCTACTGAGTAAATAGATCAGCAGATGATGCTGTTACTATGGTTCTGTACTACATCCTACAACATCTTGAATCTCCAAAGACCTATGCAAGGGTCTTTTTTGTAGATTTCAGCTTGGCTTTCAATGCCATCATTCCAGATATTCTTCTCACTAAACTAAATCAGCTAGCTGTGTCCAACTACACCTGTAAGTGGATCATACATTTTCTAACAGACAGGAAGCAGCAAGTAAAGCTAGTCAACATCACATAAGATACCTATACAATTAGCACAGGGGCTCCCCAGAGAGCTGTGTGCTCTCTCCATTTCTCTTCTCTCTATATGTCAATGACTGCATCTCAAAAGATCCCTTTGTTAAAGTACTGAAGTTTGCAGATGATACAACAGCAATTGGCCTTATTAGCGACAATGACAAATCAGCATACAGATGGGAAGTTGAACAATTAGCCTTGTGGTGCAGCCGGGAACAATCTTGAACAAACGTGCCCTCACTCTTCTAACAACTAATTCCTACAACACTGTCAAACTACTTAGTAAAGCTGTATTGCTATGATATTCCTCATCTTTCCTATTACCTATCCTTATCTTCTTATGACTATAACTTTGTTGCTTGTATCTTACAATTTATATTGTTTTTTAGTATCCTAGTATGATTTATGCTGTTTGCTTAGCTAGAACTCTATGACTATCACTAAGTGTTGCATCTTATGATTTATGATGAAGTATATTTTGTGATTTATGATGAATATATTTTCATGTTGTTTATGATCATGATTATCACTATTACTTGTATGCACACTGAGAGCTTATGCACTGGAGATAAATTCCTTGAGTGTCAAACCATACTTGGCCAATAAAGAATTCTATATTCTATATTCTAAATGGCCTGAGAAGAATGTTGCAACAACTAAATAGCTACTGAATTTTCAAATCTTTAAACACCAATAAAACCAAATCTAATGTGGTATTATTTAGCAAGAAAAAGTGTGAAAAATAACTGGCAGCTGGTTGGGGATCCAATTGAAAAAGTGAAATATTTCACTTATGTAGGATTGCTTTTACCAACACAGGTTATGATCAAATTATTTTAATAGAAGCTTATTAAAGATCAGGCAAAAAACAAAAAATTATATAAATGACTTAATTGCAATTATTTATGTTTCATTCTTCTTAATCACCCATCTCCCTTGAGACTTGGGACTATAGTCAGTGTACAAGTTAATCAATAAAAGTAAATACTAAAATCATAATAATTTAGGATTACAAATCTTAAAATTATAAAACAATATTATAAAAAATTCAGAAGATAAAGAATTCTAAGATGGTGGGTTAGCAGCTGTTAATACAGGTGAGAGGGTTCTCATGGGGCCAACCAGCCCCATGGTTGTGTGGGCCCCTGTATCTCCCATGCAAGGCTACACAGCCAGATTTTGATCGCTTTGAGGTCTTTGGGGGCTTTTTTCATCCCTGAGGGCAAGATGTTCCACAATGCAGTGGCAGAAAGAGCCCTGTTCTTAGACCCTGCCAGTTGAAATTCTTTGACTGATGGGATCAGTTAATATTGACTTTATATTCAAAGTATTTAAGGCAAAAATGCCGACCTATGGCATAGAACTGTGGGAATTTCAAAAGCTGTCTCATTCAAATTGAGACATATTTTTTAAGAAGTATGAAAAATAAATGGAAAATAAAAATATATATTTTTAATTTTTTTAAAAAAAGTACTTTTAGTATTGATTTATCCAATTTGGAGCTGTTATACAATTCTTTCTTTGTTTTTTCTATCTTTGCTCTAAAAGATTTAGAGCAGTATCTCAAAAAATTATTGTGGCAAAACTCTTGAAGGTATGCAGTTAAAATTCAGCAAGTTCAAATATTGTAAAGCATTTCTCTTTGTGTGATTTATCTCAAAATGGATAAAATAAATTCAGGCATTTTGAAGTTTCTCTATTATGAATGAATCGTCTTCCTCAAACAAATCTTAAATATAAAATTGAATTGGGTTGCCATTCTCATTCTATTCACAACTGAGAACTGAATTATGCTCTTCTGAATGTCAAATCCCAAATTCTAATCAAATCCAGACTGATATGCACAGACCTAGAGATTAAGAAATTGTTCAGTATGAACAAAAAGAAACTACACTATTATTATATTATATACAACCCATGGATAATTCTTTAAACTTTTCCAACAAGTGCATCCTGATAGAACTAATCATAGAAATTTTTACTGTATTATTTATTTATCAAATTTATGTAACCACCCACCTTATCAAACGTGACTCTGGGTGAAACACACTAATGAGATAAAACAATAATGTAGAAAACTTCATTAAAATAAATAAATATATAAATTATACTTTCCAAAATAGTAATAGAGTGTAATTGGTTTATAATGGGGTTATAATTGGTTTTAGTGGGGTTACTTTTAATAGTACCAGTCAGCTAACCAGGATTGAAACTGACTGCTGTTCTTTTGTTTTTTTTCTCTCTTTTCCGGTCTTTGTAAAAATGATTGTTATCATAACACATAGGATATTTATGAGAAATCTCTGGGGATATATTTTGTAGTCGAAGTCTTTACATAATCCTGGTTGCATGCATCATTTAAGTGACTGCATCTTGCAAGCAATAAACTGATAAGGATTGCAGACTTTAGCTAACCCTCAGACACAGAACAAATCAGTGACTATAACAGCAGCTACCATATGAAAAAGGTGACAGCTCAATGTTTAATTTAATTGGCTGTCATTTATGTACCAGCAGGCCTAATTTTCATAACTGAAAGTGGCTATCCTTTCAAATATTAGTGCAATAAGTGATGTATGTATATGCTAAATGATAGCCACCACACATAAATAGTATTACATTATGCTGCACTTTCAATTGATTCTTATCAAGTAATAGTTATTACTGCTAATTTCATATTGTCTACTTCAAGGTTCACATTATAACAGATCTACAGCTGTCTCTTTCCAGTACGGAGGTCACAGGCTTAAGATGGTTGATGTATTGAAATGTATGCTTTGAAAGATTAACAACCAAATAAAATACTCTGAATGTTATTGAATTTTGCCACACACATTTGATATCCTCCTTCCCCATCCCACCTCTTTCCACAGACATTTATAACATTAGTTTTCCTTTTCTGCAAACTTTTTGGATCACAGTAACAGTAACTAACACTGTGTGACATGGAAAGCTATGCTATCTTTTTGAAAAGTCAATCAAAATGATAGATGCTATTATAACTTAAACCATAGTAACAACGAGAGCATAAAAAAGAAAGCTTCAGTCATATGATTTCTGGATAAATATTCCATTGGTTGTATGTTTCAGATATTTCTCTTCCTAAAGGAAGAAGGTCTACATCTAAAAAAAATTCAAAAATGCTATGAATAGTTTTAATTCAACAATATTTATTTGCTCCTTTGTTTCTCTATTCAGCAATACATAGAGGAACTTTCTATAAATGTATCACAAAACACCTCAATTTGCTTGAACTTTAGTAACACTACCTATCAGAAGTAACCTTGTGAAAAGTAACAGAGCACTTATGTGATGTTTACATCTATTTTCAAACATTAGATTTGCATTAAATTTAATAATAAAATAAGGAAATAAAGCATGAGCAAAAAATGATTGTACAGTGGATAAAGCACTATAGATATATTATGGTGGTTACTAAATATGAAAAAAAACAGAAGAAGCTAATTGATAGAGGAAAAAAGAATACCAATTTGTAATTATATAAAATTCATTAAATTCTTATAATTAAAAGTAGGCTAGAGTGAAACATAATAAATCAGCACCACATTTTGGATTAAAAAATTTTAAACCAATAGATAATAAATTCATATTCTCATTCTGTCTGTTAAAATCAGAAAGGTAAGGGTTTTTTTTTTCCACTGATGTAAAATTAACTTTTTTTCCACAGGCTCAGAATAATAAAAACTGTACGTGAGATGATGCATTCCATGTTCAACAGCACATTAAAATCCTTAATTTCTTCCCAAAATTGTATTAATATATCTAATGATTTGAGAAAAAAGTATAGCTGGACAAGACCAGATTATATGTTTTAAAGATTCTTCAAATTGCTTACAATGACAGCAAGTTTTTTGTTTTCTGTATTGGATTGTGGGAAAAGACAATCTTATACAGAAAACAAATTTACTTCAAATGTGAAAAACGATTCAGATTGGACTCCCACAAGAATGATATGGACAGAAATTTCAGATGAATCCCTTAAATCAGATTAAGTGCTTTTTATACATTTCTATTGTAAAATATACACCGTAAGGGAAACTTGATAATTTGTTTTGGAGTTATGATATGAGAAATAAATGTTTATTTAAGGGTTAGTATATTTTTGGATGCCTATCACAACATTGTTTTCCAAACTTCTTTTTTTATGTCTTTCCTTCTGTATCTTTATTCAAACATATTATTTATTATTAACGCTACTAGTACCCTGAAGGAAAAATATTTCTTCTTTTGAATAGGAAATAAAATCAAAAGTTACCTCATTCTTTGCACTTCTTCTTGCTTGGAGTTTTGTATTATCAGCTACATGATTGTTTGTCAAGTTGCAATATATATTTCAGCAATGTGTGAATGAATAGAATCACCTCATATGGAAATTTTTTCGTGACTAGTAATTTAATCAGAGTGCTTTGATTATGTGTACATAACATAGGCTATGCTTTGATAATGAGTATCTCATACATATTTGCACAATCAAATGAATTTTATTGATTAGTAACACTTAATATCTTGTCAAACTATGCCAGTGGTTTATGCCATAAAAACCCCTAAATATCTCATATTAGGAAATGCATCGTACATATTACTGATTTTTTTAAAAGTTTGGAATATTAAAAGAACAACTTTCTCTAGGGACGAAGATTGCTATAAAGTGTTTTAAATCAAATATTTGGCTAAAGAATATTTATCAAGCCATGAAAGCTTTTTCGTACTTAGCAGATCAATTCAGGGAGGATGACAATATCCAAAGTATACTGAATGTCATGTAGAATATGATGAAGGTCTTTGAAATTCTGCTAAGAATATTACTCTGATTTTTCAATAGCTTTCATTGAATGAAGCAGTAGAATTCACTGATATATAAATTTCTACCTCCCTATATATTGCCCAATTTTTCAATTCCCAGAAGCAATTTCATGCTTTTGTGTGTGTGTGTGTGTTTGAAATGCAGATTGATGGGATAGTTGTAAGTCAGTAAAAATTAAAAACTGGATGTCAAATTCATACATTTTACCCTATTGTGCCAACAACCTTTTCAATAACATGCTCAGCAGTATCACTACTTTAAATTTTCTGTATAGAGAATAGAGGATAATTTTGTCATTATATCTCTTTTTGCTAGACTTGAGGTAATTTATAAATAATTCTCCACAGCGAACTATCCAGTTTTCTGGTTTCTAAATGTCCTTGCACCCTAACTTTGATTGTTGAATAAAAGAGAATACAGAAAATTAAAATCAAAAGATTGTTTTAATTATAATTGAGCAAAACTTTTATGTAGCTGGCATTGGGAAACAGTGTATACTTCATATGGAAGTCACAAAAAAATCAACAAAGCTACTGTATGTTCAGAATTAACATCCAAAGCACTTCCTCAAATCATTTTTTGTGTGAAACCCTTTTTGCCACCTCTCTGTTGGAAAGCGTTTCCTAACATTTATCCAAGCTTTGTTTTCTTGTTAGGTAGCAGCATATTCCAGGTTCTGTGTTCTAGGATAATAGAGAATAGTTCTTGACTTTTTTTGTCTGATAATTATTTTTTTCTCTCTATTATTTTTTTAAAGTTAAACATTCATAGTTCTCTCCGTTTCTCTTGTAAGCTTTAATGCCCTTTCTTAAAATACAAGATTTATACAACAAACTCAAAGTAAGTCTGACCATTGTAAAACACACTAGAACACACTAGAACTATTCAATAATATCCAGGGGCTTTTGCTGTTTTTGCCAAAAATGATTAAATTAAGTTGTTGGGCTGCAAGCTTGGAAAATGTGTGGGGCAACATTGTGTAGAAAATGGATCAGCAATGCATCACAAGTCACAATACTGCTTGAATCACTCTGACCTTTTTTGTCCTCCAGCAGGTGCCCCTGAAATTTTACTGACCACAATTTAGAAACTATATTTTTGTTCATGCAGTCTAACATTCCATCTCTTTTTTTCTTTTTGCAGCAATGTCATCTATCTGACTCAAATTCAGCTTGTGAACAACCACAATCCTTTTCACATGTACTATTTACCAAGCCAAGTATCACTATTTGTGGTTTTTTTCAGATTAATATATATCTGCATCTTATAACTTACTTCTGAGTTGCATTATGTGACTACTTAATCAGATGAGTTTCTTCTGCCACAACCTTGTTAAGATTATTTTCTGATGTTTCTCTATTTCAATACCTTTGCAAAAATAGGAAATTTTGTCTTTGAATGGCGAAGCATTCTATTAGAAGATACATAAAAATCTAATACCATTTCATTAAAAGACTACAATTATTCAAAACCATTCTTGTGTAGTCTGTTTTCTCCCCTTAGTTCAGCTGATGTGATGCCAGGTAAGTTTAAGTATAACCAACTGATTCTCTCTGTAAATTATGACTAGCAAAATCTGCCTTGATAAAGACATTGTGGAAACCATCAAGAAGCACATTATGGTGATGTCATAAGATATTGTCAATGTTCTGGGAAACACTTTATTGTTTCTATTATACTTCCATTTTTCCTATTACGTAATATATTATTAAAATTTATTCTGCTTCTTCATTAAAATTGTTTTTATTTAGATTAGACCATGAGGGTTAAGTAATGCTTCATACATGCTCCAAATAGCCAACAATCTTTATAGATTGTTGGTTTAGTATTTGTTCATAACAGAATGCTATGCTAAAAGCTATTCTCATTCATTTATCTGTTGGAATACGGCCATAGTCATTATGCAAAACATACTAAATATACTCTTGAAAAATAGAAATATTCCTTCATTCCCTAGCATATACGTGTATTAGGACAGGACTTTTCAACCTTTTTTACAGATTGTACCAGTTTTAGGATATGGCAATATTTGAGTACCACCAGTCGCCTAGCAAGGTGTCAAAAGCTTGATGACACATAAAAAGGAAAAAGGTGATAAAATAAAGGTAGTCCTTGACTTACAACAGTTTGCTTAGTGACTGTTTGAAGTTACAATGGCACTGAAAAAAGTGACTTATGACCATTTATCACACTTATGACCATTGCAGCATCCCCAGGGTCTTGTGATTTACATTCAGATGCTTGGCAACTGATTCATATTTATGACAGTCACAGTGTCCCAGGGTCAGGTTATCCCTTCTGCAACCTTCTGACAAGCAAAATCAATGGGGGAACCAGATTCATTTAAGAACTGTGTTACTAATTTAACAACTGCAGTGATTCACTTAACAAGTTTGGCAAGAAAAGTCATAAAATGGGTCAAAACTCATTTAACAAATTTCTCACTTAACAACATAAATTTTGGGCTCAATTGTAGTTGTAGGTTGATGTTTATCTGTACACCCACTTACCATACTTTTAATGGGAAACTTTTGCCTGACATTAATCTTTGCACTATTCTATCCCCTTCTCTCCTTCTGGTTGACTCAAAGAAGCCAATAGGTGATTGCTGGGGTTTGGAGGGGATGTGGCTTCTGCCGTTGAGGTGAGGGCATGGGATGCTAGTTGGTTATCCCCCAAATATTCCCTAACTTTAAAACAACTGTTGGATGGCAACAGTTACTCAGCACGAGGGGCTCAGGAGAAAGAGATGTCAGCAATGCTAACTTCCAAGAATGAGGGGCTCAGAGGCAACTACAAGCAGGGGAGGCAGGGAGGGGGGCAAAGAAAGGAAATCAATCAATCAAACCTGATTGACAGGGAGCATAGTAATCCTGTCCCTATTCCGCAGAGGGCAGATTCCCATCATACCTGGCCTAGCAGGGGTCTTCCTGCCCCCCCTTGCAGATGAAGGGGGGCTCCAGTGAGAAGGCAGAGGAAGAGGGTTTAAGCAAACTTAGCAACTGGACTGGAATACCCCCCAAAAACAAAAGTACTTCATGGGTAACCACACAGCACGACAGAAATGACCAAAATCTGCTGCAACCAGCCAGCAGACAAGGGGGAATAAAAACCAAACAGCCCCCCCCCAATCCTCAACAGAAATGCTCACAACAACGAAAACCTCAGACAGAGGGAAGAGCGCAGGCAGGTGGGCATCTTGCTCGGTTGTGGCTTGGGGTACAAAGGGGGCAGCTTCACACCCCCAAATGCTGCCCTTTCACAAAAGCAGGATGAAAACTCCAAAAAAATGCCAAAAGAAAAAAGATTAAAACAAGAAGAAAAAAAAGATCACATCCGCATCCAACTCTTTTTGCCTCCTTTTGCTCTTTTAAAAAGGCCACTCCTCCAATGCCAGAAGCTGTGCACCATCACCATTTGCCTGCTGTGCCCCCACACATCCAAAGCCCCTCTTTCCCTTCCTTTGAAACAAACAACCCCCCCCCCCGAATCCTCCTATTCTTCCCTTCTGAATTAAAATGAAAGAAAGCCAAGTTTTTTCTTTTGTGATCTTTACATATTTAAACTGCTAGAAGGAAGTGGGAAGAAAACCATGGCAAGACACTCTTCTGTTTTAACATTTTTTCCTTGTGATTTTTCATCCTGCTTTTGTGATAGGGCAGCATTTGGGGAGGTGAAGCTGCCCCTTCCCCCTCCCAAGCCACAGGAGGAACACTGGAGGAAAATGGGTGGAAGTGGGAGGCTCAAGAAGAAGGAGGCACGGGCAAGGGTAGGAGGCAAAAGATCCTAGACCTGTTGCTGATCAGCTGTAGCTGCACATGCCTATCCTGGGCTCTCAGCAGAACCTAGACAAACCTCAGGCAGCTCCAGCTGAATCTCCGCCCTAACCCTTTGTGAGGCTGCCTGCCACTCCAAAGGCTGCCACTGATCAGCTGGAGCAGCGTGCACCAATCATGGGCTCTCAGCAGAGTCCTGACAATATCTCACGCAGTTCCAGCTGACTCTCCCATAGGCCTATGCAATGCTGCTGCCACTTTATCTCATCCATTTTTACACTTTTTTAAACACTTTTTTTACTGTGCTTTTCAACCTGTTGTATGCATACCACCTGCCAGGTGCCGAAGTACCACCAGTGGTATGCATACCACTGGTTGAAAAGCCCTGTATTAGGAGATCTGAATCCTGAATCCTGAAACCGAGCTTTTCAAACTATCCTGTGTTTGAGATTATTCTCAGATGAAGTTGCTTAATATGAAATTGGTCAATAAGATACTTCATTATTCAATATTTAAAAACTGATGTGCAAACAGAGCACCAAATTTTACATTACATATTTAACTAACTCCACTTTTAAGACTGAAGTTACAATGGCTACTGAAAATCATCAATAATATTAATCTGGAGTAATATTAACCCTATGCAGAAGACCACATGACATTAAATCTGTGGATTTCCAAGGTTTAAATGTTTTAATTTGGGATATTTAATTTGGGATATTTCAACTATGGAAAGTTGCTTTTTTTTTGCCTTGCCTTGCCTTATCTTATCTAGGAAATACAACAATCAAAGGAAGAAGAAGCATACATCTAACAAACCTCTTTCACCCAGTCTAACCATTAAAGCAGCCCCATTAAAACTGAGCAATCAATTTCTCCCTCTAAATGAAAATATACAGACCTACAACCTCCCGCTCAAAGAAAACATGCAGACGCCTAGCAAAGAAACAGCATCAAATATCCCTTAAAAAGTCACATTGACAAACACACCTGAAATAGAAAAGCACCTCATACTGCACACACACACACACACACACACACACACACACACCAAAAAAAGGAGAGTGTTGGTGATAGGAAATTCTATTCTTAAAGGAACTGAACCAGGCATCTGCAGACCAGACATGAAATCCAGGGAGGTATGCTGTCTCCCTGGAGCAAAAATCAAAGATTTGGCTGAGAACCTAACCAAAATAATTAGGGCCACAGATTACTATCCTCTCCTACTCCTTCACATTGGGATGAATGACACAACAAAGAACCTGAGCACAATATTGAAAGACTATACGTAAATAGACAATAAAATTAAGGAGCTAGGAGCACAAGTAGTGTTCCTATTAGTACTCCCAACAAAAGGCCAACACCCATTGAGGGAAAAAAGGATTCTAGAAATAAACCACTGGCTAAAGGGTTGGTGTTGCCAAGAAAACTTTGGTTTTCTGGACCATAGAGTGCATTTCCTATGTGAAGGACTCTTAGCAAGAGATGCGCTGCACCTCACAAAAACAGAGAAAAATGTACTCAGAAAAAGACTGGCCCAACTCATTAGAAGGGCTTTAAACTAAAATTAAGGATGACCAAAGTTTAGAATCTCTAGAACACAAAATCAATCACAAATACCAAAAAAAGGCAAATCAAACAAAGAAGTAGGGAGTGGTGAGAAAAAAGGGGAAAAAATCAAACAACAATTAGGAGATCCAGTAAACATACTCACAGACAGGCATAAAAGTCTTGAATATTTATATACTAAATTCAAAGCTTGGGGAACAAACAGGGTGAACTAGAAGCAATAGTACATGAGGGTGGTATGACATAGTTGGCATTACAGAAACCTGGTGGGATGAAACCCAACAGAACTGCACTATATGTAAGAGAATACTGCATATTTACAGAAATGCATATAATCAAAATTAAAATAACTCAAACAAGCATGGGAAACTCTGGAAAATGCTATCATAAAAGCCCAATCCAGCACAATACCACTGACAAAGAAAAATAAGAAAGTCAAGAAGAAATCAGCATGGCTGCACAAAGATCTCTCAGACAAACTGAAAGACAAAAAGGACAAGTACAAAAAAATGGAAAAAGGGACACATAACTAAGGCTGATTACCAGCAGACAGCCAGAACATGCAAAGACGAAGCCAGGAAAGCAAAAGCTCAGAATGAACAAAGACTTGCAACAGAAATCAAGGATAATAATAAAAAAATTCTTTCAACATATTAATAACAAGAAAAAAGTCAAGGAAACTATAATTTCACTAAAGAGAGAAGATGGCAAGGAAGTATCAAGCAATAGGGAGAAAGCAGATCTGCTTAACTCATTCTTTGCATCAATCTTCACACAAAAAGATACAACATACAAAAAAACCTGCAAAAGATAAACTAGAAACAAAAATTAAAATAAGCAAGAAAATGATAAGAGAACACCTATCCAACCTTGATGAATATAACTCACCAGGACCCAACAGATTACATCCCAGAATTCTGCAGGAGCTGGCAAATGCAGAACCATTGCACCATATCTTTCAAAAATCCTGGAGCACTGGGGAAGTACTTGTGGATTAGAAAAGGGCTGGTGTGGTTCCCATCTTCAAGAAAGGGAGGGGGGAGAAACAGACCTAGGAAACTACAGACCAATCAGTCTAACATCAATACCTGGGAAGATCCTGGAAAAGATAATTAAAAAAAAGATCTGTGAACAACTAAAAGCAGACAAAGTTATAACTGGTAGCCAGCAGGGGTTTGTTAAAAACAGATCATACCAAACCAATCTTATTTCATTCTTTGATAAAGTGACCAAATTACTAGACCAGCAAAACACTGTGGACGTAGTATAGTTAGATTTCAGTAAGGTATTCGACAAAGTAGAATTTGTATTTTTATTTGTATTTAATTTTATTTATATGCCGCCCAATCCCAAAGGACTCAGGGCGGCGTACAGAGATTAAAACAATCATAAAACAATAAAATAATACAGTCATACCGCGAGTCCGATCATATCCCGCTCCCCCCGGGGACATCAGCCCCAGGCCTGCTGGAACAGGAGAGTTTTAACGGCTTTCTTAAAGGCCGGCGGGGTGGGAGTAGTTCGAACCTCAGGGGGAAGTTGATTCCAATGCTTGGTAAGCTAGAAAAAGGTGAAATAGATAACACCAGATGGACTTGTAGCTGGCTGACAAACCATACTCAGTGAGTAGTCCTCAATGGTACTACATCCACATGGAGAGAAGTAAGCAGTGGGGTACTACAAGGCTCCATCGTACACCCAGTACTCTTCAATATCTTTATCAATGACTTAGATGAAGGAATAGAAGGGGAATTCATCAAATTTACAGATAGCCATCACCCCAGAAGACAAGCTCAGGATTCAAAAAAATCTTGACAAACTGGAACAATGGGCCCTATCCAACAAAATGAGGTTAATGTGGAGAAAAGCAAAGTTTTACACTTAGGCAGGAAAACTCAATGATATAAGTACAGATTAGGTGAGACCTGGCTCAAAAATAGTAACGGTGAGAGGGACCTTGAAGTCCTAGTGGACAATCACTTGATTATGAGCCAGTAACAGCCAAAAAAGCTAATACAATCCTGGGTTGTATAAACAGAGGCATAGAATCAAGATCACACAAAGTATTAGTACCGCTTTATAAAACCCTACTGAAACCACACCTGGAATATTGCAACCAGTTTTGGTCACCATACTACAAAAAAGATGTTGAGACCTTGGAAAAAGTTCAGAGAAGAGCAACTAAGATGAGCCAAGGCCTGGAGATTAAAACATATGAAGAACGGCTGCAGGACCTGGGTTTGGCTAGTCTAAAGAAAAGAAAAAATAGGGGTGATATGATAGCAGTATTCCAGTATTTGAGAGGCTGCCACAAAGAAGAGGGGGGTCAAATTATTCTCCAAAGCATCAGAGGGGCAGGACAAGAAACAATGGTTGGAAATTGATCAAAGAGAGTAGCAACCTGGAATTAAGAAGAAACTTCCTAACAGTGAGGAACAGCTTGCCTTCAGAAATCATGGATGCTCCATCATTGGAGGTTTTTAAGAAGAGTCTGGACAGTCACTTGTCTGAGATAGTATATGTTCTCCTTCTTCAGTGGGGGGGCTGGACTAGAAGATCTCCAAGGTCCCTTCCAATTCTGTTCTGTTCTGTTCTGTTCTGTTCTTCATCTCATCCTAAATGTACTACAGACAATAATTACATTTCCTGTAATCACAAGTTATTTGTTACTTTCACCCAAAGGACCAATTCAGACATAGTAAACAAGACATGTGACACATTTGTAATCCTTTTCTTTTATTCTGTATTCTGAAGGCATCCTAGGTCAGATGTATGAACTACACTTTGTGAAATCTCAGCAGATTAAAAGGATTCTAAATGTTAACTATATTTTGGCAAAAACTAGACAAATCTTAGTTTGGTTTGGTTCAACTACATCTTCAGTTACTAAACCTTTGTACTATGTAAGTTTATCTATTTTTTTATTTGAATATAATCATTTAGAATTTAATATTATGCTTGTTCAAAAACATTATCCCTTTTAATAAGCTGTAGTCAAAATGAATCACTATAGTTAGTACAATGTAGAAACACAATATTTCTTATTCATTTTTTAAAAATAAGAAATACAGCTGTTACTTGAGGATTAAATGCATGATTTCAAGTAGTGCTTGGATCCAACACAGTGTTCTATGCTGAATTATTCTCTATTTGCCATTTTAATATTGTGTCTAAATTTAGACTCCAAGATTCATTTGTCATTTCTTTCCTTTTCTTTTTTTTTAATATTTTTCATTTTGTATACATCATCTTCCCTGTTAAAAATTCTTGGAGAACTTGAAATATTGCCCATTAATTCTATTATTATAATTCCATTATTCTGTATTCCAACTCTATTATTCTGTATTCCCATTAATTAATTAAATGTACTTAAAGTGTACCTACCTTACAATGATTTAGTATGTGCATTTTCATTTCTAGCCATATATTCTTTGTGACAAAGATATTGCATTACATATTTTCATTTTGATTTGATTTTAGTGCATAATACACTTTATATGAAAGATATTTGAAGAAAAATTAGAAAAACTAAAATATAAATTGTTCTGTGTGATACAATCTTACTACACTGTTCTTCAACCATATTTCATTCATTTTGGATGTTATTACAGCCCTCAATACAAGGTTAAATGTTGCATTAATGTTGTGTTTGAGAAAAAAACCTCATGTATGAGAAGTGTTATAAAACTGTCAGTTTTACTGTAAACAAATGTCACATAGATATGTTAACACTCTGAAATAAATGCTAGACTACCATCTATATTAAAATTAGGAGATGTCAATCTTTTAACACTGCATAAATGTCACCACATTTGCTAAATGTTAATCTAAAAAATTACATGAATTATTTGTTTCAGTAGATTCTATTCTGCAGATTGCTTGTATGTGAAATTCCTATTTTCTTTTTTTAAATGAAATCTAAGTCAAGAGAGACATAAATTAGATATTGTGTTTTCAGCTTGTATGAACAATAATGAATTTACAAAGTCCAAGATTGCTATGATAAACAGGGCACGAAATAAGTATCCCCATGAAATGAAAATCCATATAATGTATATCAGTTATTCGCAAGAGGATTATAATATTTACAGCCAATTATAAATGGCATACATTGCTAAATTCTAAAACTGTTTCTAATTACTATACTAAAGGCTTAAATTGTCCTTTCAAACCTGACTCTTCCCCAATGTCTTCTCTTTGCAGCATAGCTAATAAATATTATATAGAACAGTGAAAACAAATAAGAAGTAGAAGCCCCCCCCCCAAAAAAAGTTAAAGCCATGGAATATAAAAATGTCCCAAAAAAATTCTAGTTTATGCCAGTACCATTTATTTTATCTTTCCATGTTTTCAAATCCCCAAACCCAGACCTCAGCCCAACAAAAGAACAGTAACTTGGGGATCAAGGAAAACCTGGTTTATTCAGGCTGGGAAAAGAAAGGCACACTTTGGCTTACAAAGTGTTAACCAGCAATTGCAAAAACAAAGTCTAAATAGACAGATACCACGTCCTGTCTGGACCCACCCCCTACCCACCTAACCACCATGATGCCATGATCATGAGCACTCAACCCACAGCAGCGTTCCTCTTCCTCCAGCAATCAGCCCATTTAGGGCTCAGTAACATGGCAGCAAGGCAAGGGCTGTAGCTATTTCAAATCCCCCACCATTTTTCTTGCCGATCAGTTGCTCAGTGGACCACCGAACATCTGAGCCAGCAAACCCAGAAGTCCCAGCCAGCAGCCATTCTCTAGCACAGTGTTTCTCAACCTTGACAATTTTAAGGCATGTGGACTTCAACTCCCAGAATTCCACAGCCAGCAATGCTGGCTGTGGAATTCTGGGAGTTGAAGTCCACATGCTTTAAAATTGTCAAGGTTGAGAAACACTGCTCTAGCACAGTGATGGCGAAACTTTTAGAGACCAACTGCCCAAACTGCAACCCAAAACCCACATGTATTGCAGGGTGCTGGGTGGGTGTGACCCATTGGGTGAGTGTGGTCCTTTGGTAGGTGTGGTCCCTTGGTGGGTGTGGCTGCAGTGGTCACGGCAAACTCAGTGGGCATGGCCAGGGTGGGCATGACCACCTTGATGTTGCTTGTGGGGAAGGATGCCTGTGGGGGCCAGGAAGGGTTGGGGTAGATCCATGGGGTCTTTGGCAGGTAGGACGGTGAGCAGGAGGCTCATCCTGTGGGGTGAGGTGAGGCAGGGGGCAGGGCTGGGGTGCCATTGCCGCAGGGCAAGGCAAGACGCAGTAGGGCCGGGGCAGCTGCTGCCTGACACCATCAGCCCTCGCACACAGCAAGTGTATGGGGGCCAACTGTGTCCATCAGCAATCAAGCCTGCTGGCCCTCGGTTTCGGCATGACGTGATTGTTTGCCTCCATTTGCCACCTCCTATGTCACACCCAATGCAGCTGCCATGAGGCCACGGAACAAGCCGGACAGAGGTAAGGAACTGGTATACTGATTTCTTACCACTGCTCAGCTTGTTCTGTGGCCTCATGGCAGCGGCAATGGGCAGGATGCGGCAAATGGCCAGTTTCGGTGCAACGTGGCTGTTTTCTGCCTCCCGTATTGTGCCCAATGCTGCTGCAATGTGGCTTGGCTGAAAGCAGCCGTGGAACAAGTGGGACAGGTTCCTCCTCAGCTGCCCATTCAGCTACAGCTTTGGTGGCTCTGTAGGCAAAACTGTGAAGTTCTCTTCTCTGACAGAGAAGAGAACTTTGCAACTCTGCCTACAGAGCCACCAAAGTAGCAGGTGGAGCGCCAGAGGGATGAAGGACGTTGGTCTTTTGACATGTTAATTAACATTTTTTGGGGAAAAAGTTCAATCAATCAATTCCAACTTCGTGATCTTTCATGAGAAGTTGAAATTGATTGATTGACCTTTCCCCCACAAAAAAAAACCCCTTACTTTATTTCATTGCACATGGCTGCAGTGGATTGTGAAGAAGAAATGGCACAGGGCTGGAAATCAAAAAAGAAAGAAATGCAATTTCTAGAAAAGTGAGGATTTCTTTCCTTACCTGCCCCACTTGTTCCAAGGCTGCTTTCCACTCAGACATATTGCTCTTGCTAATAGCCTGACCAGCGCCCTCCCTCCCCGAGCCTTCCACACTCCACCTGCTGCTTCGGTCGGCCTGCCAGCCCCCACCTCAACACCCTGCACACCACCACCCAGCACGGCCACCCAGAGCTGCAGGGGCTGGCCTGGCATCGAAAGGGCATGCGTCCCACCTTCCCACCACCATGCAGGGTAAGGTTGCCATGCCTGCCCCCACCCAGATGCCCTTGTCTCCCCCCAAGCATTTTTTTTACTACCTGCCTTTCAGCTACATTCCATTTCTCCATTCGCTTCTCAACCTTCACCGCATGTTTGTGGGACTATCGGTAAAAAAAAAAAAAGTGCCATCAGAATTTCTAACTTCTTGAGATTTCATGGAAAGTTGGAAAGTCTGTTGGAACTTTTTTTTTTACCAATAGTCCCACAAACATGCGGCGAAGGCTGAGAAGTGAACAGAGAAACAGAATACAGCTGGAAGGCAGGTTAGTAAAAAAAATGCTTGGGTAGGCAGGGGCAGGCGGGTATTGATGCAGGTTGCTCATGGATGGGACTGAACTCTTAGGACTGGGGTGACGGCATGTGTGCCCACAGAGAGGGCTCTGCATGATGCCTGTGGCATGCGTGCCATAGGTTCACCACCACAGCTCTAGCATGTCTGTCAGGTAGCAACCGGCTCCTGGCCTCCACATAGCTACTGTCTCCCAGCTGAGCTCCAGGTGGCGTCCGCTCCCCAGCCCTCAGAAGAATCGCCATCCAGCTTGCCAATGAAGAATGTTGCCACTGCCACCAGCTGCCGCCATCACTCCGGTTGCTAACAAGAATCCCCCCCCCAGCCAGTGGCAAACCCCGCAGGGGCTTGAAACCTTGCAAATTATTATTCTTGCTTCTACCATGTTAATGCATGACTTTATTTACTATTGTATATTTTGTTCCTTGAATTTCTCTTTCTTATGATATTATCAGCTTCATTTAGCTATGGCTTTTTCTGGTTTACCACTTCATTTTAACCCTTTCATTCTTCCTTCCTACTTCATATTGGTTTAATTCCACATATGTCTATAGTACTCTGCAACATAATTCTTTTTACTCCTGCACAGCATTTCCACTTCTTTTCCCCTCATGTATACTTTCCCATTCATTTTGTTGAAATATTGATCTATCTTCTTCTTCTTTCAGTTGTAGTTTTTCTTCCTCTAGTTATTCTATTTCCATTCTCAGTTCTATCATCTCTCTCTCTTTTTTTAACTGACTCTAGTTTGGACACCAAAAATATCAACCATTCCACAATTAGAAACTCTCTTTAAAATGGAGTTTGCAGTTGGGTTTGAAATTTGTATGCCCCACTCTTTTACATAAATACATTAATACTGCAAGTACAAAAGGGCAGGATTTGAGTGCAATGAAACACCTGCCATTTTGAAGATTTTGAACCCTTGTGAATATGTGTCCTTTCATCCTGTACACTTCACTAAATATCTAAACAGAGATCAAAATGCTTTAAGATTTTAGTCATTTCTTTGCCATATGCAGATATTAATAAGCTCACATAAAGCTACATATAAAAAATAATCTTATCTAGTTTCTGCCATCCATTCACACACCCAGAACAAAAAGAAAAGAAATTCCCATGTTGCATTCATTAAGAGTTTTTTCCAAAGCTCATTTCTGAACCTTCTATTTTTTTTAGATGCTCACCAGACCATACCATGGAGCTATAAACAATCTATGGATTCTTACTTTCATATGAAACCACAAGATCAAAGGTGACATGAATTGATACATTCTAAACCCTACCTTTCATAATTAAATTTATCCCTTCACTTTTCATTAACCAACTTCAGAAAAGTCATTCATATTTATTACATCCTTCTCCTTTATTTACTTTCAGAAACAATTAATATATTTTACTTTTTTCCTTTTCATTAAATCAATTAATGTTATTTACTCTTTTTCCTTTTACATTCCAGATTACAAATTTTCATATAACATGGGTATTGCCATATTACCATATTATGTACCCATTTATTCTGATCTCTGCTACCCACAGTGGCTTTGATAAGTCAATGCTATCAGCTAATGTGTTGTAAAGATAGAGAGATTAGGTTATCAGCCTTGCTCATCTTGTGCCACATGCAACATTCTCTACTGATTGGAAGGATAATTCTGTTTTTTGTTGCATTCTGCTCAAAATGCCAGAAATTACAGTTTTAAAAAACCCTGATTTTTATCTCAAGCATCATTATGACATTTTTATGATGCTATGATCTCTAATCTAACCAACATACTATTGCCTGACTAGCACCAAAATGTGCAGTGTATTGACACACTAACAGGACACGGTTTTCTTCTTTACTGAATAATGAAAGAGGTAAGTGTGAAAATCTTAATATAAAGACTCAAACATTCCTTGATCTCAGGAATTCTTATGCAGACTTAATTATACTCAGGTACTCAGTAAGATAATTATTTTCAGTGCATGATCCAAGGGAAAAAATAGCAGATAAGGCCATATGAAATGTGTTATGAATATCATGAAAGCAATTAATGTGACCTTTTAGTCACATTCAAATAACTTCTATGAGGTCTTCAAGCAGATTTGATATTATACATAATAGGTAAGGCAGTTAATTGTTTTTCCTGTGCTGAAATTCTTGTCCTGGATATTGCAGTAGTGATTTTCCTATTCCGGTTATTATAGTAAACTAGTGAAACAGGTGTAAACAGCTTTCATAATAAGTCACTATGCACTATCCACAGTAAACCACAATCATGGCCAAATAACGACACACACGTAATGGTATCATCGTGTAGCTGCTGCCCTTATATATATGAGTATATGTCTGCACAGAAACAAATGTGCTATATTTTGGTCCATTGCTCTTCCACCCTCCCTTCTTTAAATACTGTATATTCTACTCAGTTTTTCTTTTATTTCTGCTTCTGTTTTTTATTTTTCCAAGCTATACCATCCTGGAACCCCGGGTGGCGGATTGGGTGCCCCTACCCATTATGGCTTTTATACTGTAATGATGGGTTGGAGGGAATCAAATACCTCCCGTGGACCAACAGGCCTGGTGAGTGGCAGCTGGCTCCCCAGTATCGACTGTAGGAGGAGACCATATTGGTTGGAACGGATTCAGAAAGAACAGCACACGGTGTGGTGGCAGCCACTTGAACAGCATGTGCACAGTGGTGTAGAAAGCAAAGGGAAGACTACTATACTATATATTTCCCAGGAAAATCAGATTAATGGCAGCAAAACCTAACAATGGCCCCAAGTATGGGCACCCCTTAAATGAGGCAGGGGCGCTAAATATCTCCCGGTCCGCTAGAAGCATGATAAACCCAAAACTACGAACTGGTACGTGGAATCTGAGAAGCCTATACGAAGCTAGGAAAACACACAACACTATCCAAGAAATGTCCAAATACAATATCTCTATATTGGGAGTGAGTGAAATGTGCTGGCCTGAAAATGGATTAAGTAGAATTGGAAATTATACTATCTACTACTCTGGTGAGAATAGCAAACACCATCGAAATGGAGTAGCTATAATTGTAAACAATCATGTAAATAAATGCATCAAGTCCTTTATTCCTGTATCTGATAGAGTGATAATGATCCAAATAAATAGTACTCCAGTAAATATGAATGTTATACAAGTTTATGCGCCCAAGCTGACAGTGATGAGGTGGATTTAGAGAAGTTCTATGAAGATATAAGCAGTGTACTGAAAACCCTAAAAAGTAATGATATCACAATACTCATGGAGGACTTCAATGCAAAAGTGGGAGAAGGAAGTGATGCTCCTGTAGTTGGAAACTTCGGCTTAGGAACCAGAAATGGTAGAGGTGACAGATTTGTAGACTTCTGCAAGGAACATAGGCAATGTGTGATGAATACTTTTTTCAAGTTGCCAAAAAGATGCCTCTACACTTGGAGATCACCAGCAGATACACGAAATAATATAGTAAGGAACCAAATTGATTATTTTACAATAAACAAAAGATTTAGAAACTCAATAAAATCAGTAAAGACATACCCAGGTGCAGATATACCATCCGATCATAATCTGCTACTTGCTGAAGTCCAGCTGAAACTAAAAAGGATGAAAAACCCGAACCCTGCTAAACCAAGAATCGACAGAGACTTCATCATTAAACATGGAGGTAAGATTAAAGAAGAACTAGAAAATCATTTAATGGAAACCAACAACCTGAATGATGATGATGTAGAAGCAAACTGGAATAAATTTAAAAATGCAATAGTAGAAGTAACAAATTCAATACAGAGAGAGGGGTACCACAAGAAACATCATTGGATGACAGGAAATTCTTCATCTCATGGACAAAGATCTTATAAAAATAAAAGCGAAGAAAAATACAATGAATTGCAGAAAACAATTAGAAGAAAAATTTGACTGGCAAAAGAAAAGTGGTTTGCAAAGAGATGCAAGGAAATAGAAGAGACAGAACGTAAGCATGATAATTTCAATTTACACAAAAAAGTGAAAGAAGCAGCAGGCCTCCACAAAAAGAAAACCAACAACTTAGTTGACAAAGAGGGGAAAATTATCTTAGATCAGGGCTTTTCAACCTTTTTACCGATTGTACCACTTTTAGAACGTGGCAATATTCAAGTACCACCTAGCAAGGTGTCAAAAACTTGACCAAAAAAAAAAAAACCTGTTCAAAGTTGCAATTGCACTGAAATGACTTATGACCATTTTTCATACTTATGACCATTGCAGCATGCCCAGGGTCATGTGATTTATATTTGGATGCTTGGCAACTGATTCATATTTATAATGGTCACAGTGTTCCAGGGTCATGTGATCCCCTTCTGCAACCTTTTGACAAGCAAAGTCAATGGCAGAGCTGCTGGTGGCCAAGTGCTAAGGCGGGACTTCCTTTGAGGACACTAGGGATGATATAGATATGGGAAGTATAACAACTGGACCAAATATCACTATGGAAGAGGTTGAACATGCAATAAAAATAGCAAAAATGAGAAAAGCCACAGGACCTGATGATATCACAGTAGAAATTTTAAAATTGCTGGAAGACAATGGGAATTTTTTTTTTACTGCAGATCTTCAATCAGATATATGAAACAGGAAAGATACCAAATGATTGGCTAAAATCAACCTTTGTGACAATCCCCAAAAAAATAAATGCAAAGAAGTGTACCGAATACAGAACAATAAGCTTAATGAGTCATGCTCTGAAAATATTCCTAAGAATAATTCACACAAGAATATACAACAAAATTGAAGAGCGTCTAGGTAACACACAATTTGGTTTCAGAAACAATCTTGGTACATGAGATGCGCTGTTCAGCATTCAGGTTTTTGTACAGCATTGTAGAGATGTCAATCACAGTGTTTACATGTGCTTCATTGATTTTGAAAAAGCTTTTGATAAAATAAGACACAGCAAACTATTAGAAATCCTGAAACAAGTGGGACTAGATGACAAAGACATCCAAATAATAAAGAATCTGTATTGTCATTAGGTAGAAAATGGAAAACTGGGCCAAAAATACTCAGCTGATGCAGAAATAAGAAGAGGGGTCAGACAGGAATGTATTCTGTCTCCACTGTTGTTCAATATCTACTCTGAGTCAATCTTCAATGAGGCACTGGAGAACATCGATGCTGGCATCAAAGTAAACGGTGTTTGGATCAACAAAGATATGCTGATGATACAGTTCTGCTTGCCAGTGAGCATGAAGACCTTCAGCTCCTCATCAACAGAGTCACAGAAATATCTGAAAAATACAGCTTGAAGCTTAACACCTCAAAAACCAAGATCATGGTTGTCAGCAAACAACCCATTAATTTACCACCAATAAATTCAGAAGGAATACCACTAGAAAAAGTTGAAAGGATCACGCACCTCAGTTCTAATTTACATGAAAGCTGGGACATGACTGTCCCAGCATTCCTTGGTAGCTAGATTAAACTAATATAACAGTTGTGGGCATTCGTTTTTACATTATTCTGTTTTGGAACTAAGCCAAGGCAATGAATGTCCAAAACAGACAAGGATAGAAAAAGCCTGAACAGCGTTCTTCAAAATGAAAAAGATCTTCTGCAGTCACAACATAAGCCTAAGACTGAAAATCAGGCTTGTCAGATGCTATATTTTTTCTATTCTGCTCTATGGAGTAGAGAGTTGGTTTCTGACAGAAGGTCACCTGAAGAGATTAGAAGCATTTAAAATGTGGGTTTACAGGAGGCTGTTACCTATAAACTGGGTTGAAAAAATCAGATATGAGGAGGTGATAAGCTGCCTGGGAAAGCCAAGGGAAATCATCAAAACAATTAAAAAACAAAAATTAGAATATTTTGGACATGTGATGCAACACCCAGAAAAATACGGCATACTCCATTTAATCCTCCAGGGAAAGATTGAAGGCAAATGAGGTCTAGGTAGAAGAAGAACATTGTGGCTTCAAAATCTAAGAGATTGGTTTGGACAAAACTCAGCAGCAATTTTTTGTGTGACTGCTGATAAAAACAGGATTGCCAACATGATCGCCAACATCTGATAACGGATATTGCACAACAAGAAGAAGAAAATACCATCCAAAGCACCCAACACTTGTTCATATTAATAACTGTTTGGTTGAAAGTATCAAACTCTAAAGATAGGTTACAGGGCTGGTTTGCTTAACTAAATTATATAAATTTAACTAGGATCTACAGGAAATAGACATTCCTTGGTAGCTAGATTAAACTAATATAACAGTTGTGGGCATTCGTTTTTACATTATTCTGTTTTGGAACTAAGCCAAGGCAATGAAGGTCAAAAACAGAAATAATAGCAGTATTTGAAATTTTATAACTAAACACCATAAAACAACATAAAACCATTTATATTTAAATCTGCAGAAAGGGTTCTGTGTTGTCATATTTAATATCATTGATGCATGTTTTTCAAAATAAGGAAAGCAAGAGAAATATATTCACTGGATGAAGAGATGCAATGTCTGACTGTTAAGAATGCAAAAGGCTAAAATAATAGTCTAATCTAAAAATCTAAATGATTTAATAAGCATGCATATAATTAGTTTCAAAATGTATGAAGAAATATTAATAAAATGGTAATTTAAGATGGTATTATAAATTTACTGTTCATTGATTTATAGCCTATAGTCTTATGGTCTGAAGAACAAGACGATTTCCTTGACAGTGTAGAACAGAGTATATTTTCCACTTTGTAGCTGAGTAGATACACAATTAGAGAATGCAATCAGGCATGGCATGTAGTCTTGATGTAAATATGGAAATTTCTTTAATATTGGTGTTTTGATTTCACCTAGACCAAAAAAAAAAGAGATAACTATCAAAGCCTGATTTACAAGAATCAAGCATTTCATATTGCTTATGCACTCCGTTCCAAAACTAGAAGGAAAAGTGTACAGAGGAAGGATCATTTCACAAGCTAATAATAATTCAAAACATGAATTTGTAAAGGGACACCTGCAGGTTCAGCTGCTATTCATCCACTACAGATAAGCCATATGAAATTATGAAATTTCTGGAGGGAAATTTAAACTAAAAAGCGGGGACAGGGAGTTAATTGATACAGAACAACCCTGTCCCCAGCAATTTAAAAATTATAGGGCTATCAGTGCATGTAGCATAGATGTGTGTGTGGACAAGAATACCAACCTGGCTATCAAGCAAAATGAAACCTCTAATAGCGAATGTCACACAAAGTGCACTAACCAAATAGGTGGTAAGACAATAGGGGAACTCAGGCACCACACAGGTTATGTAGAAAGGAAACACAGGGCCACTCACAAAGGACTCAAATGTTTATACACCAATGCACAGAGTATGAACAGCCAACAGGGTGAACTAGAAATTCAGGTTAATGAGGGCAGATACGATATTGTTACCATTACGGAAACATGGTGGGATGAAACCCACACATGGAACACACAGCTAGAGGGATTTAAATTATTTAAAAGAAACAGACCAAATAAAAGAGGAGGTGGAGTTGCTCTCTATATAAGAAATAACGACATCTCCACAGAAATAGAGCACAACAATGATAAAAACTATCTTGAATGCATTTGGGTCAATATAAAAGGGGGGGGGTGACATTGCCATAGGTGTATACTACAGACAACCCAACCAAACAGAGGAAATAGATGAACTTTTTGCTAGTAAGCTAACTAAGGTATGTAGGAAGCACATCACAATAGTAATGGGGGACTTTAACTACCCTGACATCAACTGGGAGACAAACTCCGCACCAAGTGGAAGATCAAACAGGTTCCTGGCAAACCTAGTAGACAACTTTGTCTCCCAAAAAGCAGAGAAGACAACTAGGGGATTAGCCATTTTGGATCTAATTCTCACTAACAGAGATGAAATGATAGAAAGTGTTGAAGCCATAAGAACCCTGGGAGGAAGTGATCATGCAATATTAGAATTCAACATTTTAGAAGCACAAGCAATAGAACACAGTCAAACTAGAGTCTTGGACTTCAAGAGAGCTAACTTCAATAAACTTAGAGAGGGCTTGGGAAGGATTCCATGGATGAGAATCCTCAAGGGGAAAACAGCTCAAGAAGCTTGGGAAATTTTGAAAAATGAGATAATAAAAGCACAGTCTAGCACAATACCAACAAAGAGGAAAACAACAGCTCCCAAAAGAAACCAGCATGGCTGCATAAAGAACTCTCTGACAAATTGAAAGATAAAAAGGACAAGTATAGAAAGTGGAAAGAGGGGAACATAACTAAGTCAGAATATCAGCAAATAGCCCGAGCCTGCAAAGATGAAGTGAAGAAAGCCAAGGCTCAAAATGAACTAAGGCTTGCGACCAAAGTCAAAAATAACAAAAAAAAAAGCTTCTTTCAACATGTAAAAAACAAGAAAAAAGTGAAGGAAATGATTGGTCCATTAGTGGGTGGAATTGGCAAGAAGGTGACAAGCAACAGGGAGAAAGCAGAACTATTTAACTCATTTTTTGCATCTGTCTTTACACAAAGGGAAAAAACAGACCACCCTATCAAAAATAGTGCCATAAAAAACAAAACAGAAACACAAGTTAAGATAGGCAAGAAAATGGTTAGGGAGCACCTGTCCAGCCTAGATGAGTTCAAATCGCCAGGACCAGATGGAGTACACCCCAGAGTTCTCAAGGAACTGGCAGATGTGATATCGGAGCCACTGAACTATATTTTTCAAAGATCCTGGAACACAGGGGAACTACCAGAGGACTGGAAAAGAGCTGATGTAGTTCCCATCCTCAAAAAAGGAAAAAAAATGGATCCAGGAAATCACAGACCTATCAGCCTGACCTCAATACCTGGGAAGATCCTGGAAAAGATAATCAAACAACGAATCAACGAACACCTAGAGGAAAACAAAGTCATTACTAAAAGCCAATATGGGTTTGTCAAAAATAGATCATGCCAGACAAATCTTATTGCATTCTTTGACCAAGTGACAAAATTAGTGGATCAGAGGAATGCTGTGGACATAATTTACTTGGACTTCAGTAAGGCATTTGATAAAGTAGATCACAACCTATTACTTGATAAGATAGAAAAATGTGGGGTAGACAGAATCACCACCAGATGGATCCGTAGCTGGCTGACTGGCCGTACTCAGCAAGTGGTCCTCAATGGAACTGCATCTATATGGAGGGAAGTGTGTAGTGGGGTGCCCCAGGGCTCTGTTCTGGGCCCAATACTCTTCAACATCTTCATCAACGATTTGGATGAAGGGATAGATGGGGAACTCATCAAATTTGCAGACGACACCAAGCTGGCAGGAATAGCCAACACTCCAGAAGACAGGCTTAAGATACAGGAGGATCTGGACAGACGTGAACACTGGGTACTAACTAACAAAATGAAATTCAATGGTGAAAAAAGCAAGGTTCTACATTTAGGCAAGAAAAACCAATGCACAAGTACAGCATAGATGGCACCATGCTCAATAGTAGTAACTGTGAGAGGGACCTCGAAGTCCTAGTAGACAATCACCTAAATATGAGCCAGCAGTGTGCTGCAGATGCCAAAAAGACCAACAAAGTGCTAGGCTGCATTAACAGAGGGATAGAATCAAGATCACGTGAAGTATTAATACCACTTTACAATGCCTTGGTAAGGCCACACTTGGAATACTGCATCCAGTTTTGGTCACCACGATGTAAAAAAAAATGTTGAGACTCTAGAAAGAGTACAGAGAAGAGCAACAAAGATGATTAGGGGAATGGAGGCTAAAACATATAAGGAACGGTTGCTAGAATTGGGTATGTCTAGTTTAACGAAGAGAAGGACAAGGGGGGACATGATAGCAGTATTCCAATATCTCAGGGGCTGCCATAAAGAAGAGGGAATTAAACTATTTTCCAAAGCACCTGAAGGCAGGACAAGAAGCAACGGGTGGAAACTAATCAAGGAGAGAAGCAACCTAGAACTAAGGAGAAACTGCCTGACAGTGAGAACAATTAATCCGTGGAACAGCTTGCCTCCAGAAGCAGTAAATGCTCCAACACTGGAAGTTTTTAAGAAGAGACTGGACAGCCATTTGTCCGAAATGGTGTAGGGTTTCCTGCCTGAGCAGGGGGTTGGACTAGATGACCTCCAAGATCCCTTCCAACTTTACTACTATTACTATTACTAATACTAGGATGTTTCCAAATAACAAATAATTCAGTTGCTGAAATTTTTGGAATTCTATCCTTTTCATTTAAAAAAAATCTTGTTACAGAAAACTGAGTGTATTATGCTGGGAATCACTTTCATTTCAAGCAGTTAGTCAAGAGCCTGATAACAAGTGTTTGAGATTTGGAGGAAAAATTAAATAGATTACTGTTCTTCTACTGGAGTTGATTCAAGAAAGCTAAAAAGCCACTCCCACTTCATTTATTTTTTTGGTAAGAATCTATGACACGATGAAGGAAAAATATGTTTCGCATTGAGATTTTCCAAATTTTCCCTTTTCTTGAACCATTTACTGTAATTCTTCTGATTAATTCATTTCAATTTATCTATTTTTTGTATTAACAAAAAGACATTTTTCACTACCATAATTGTAATTTCTAACTTTTCCTTTTTTACATTGACAAACTGACTTATGTAATTCATATTACACTTAAATAAACCCCTAAAACATGATAAATAAAAGGATATAATAAAACTATTTGCATTTATTGTCAAACTATGAAGATTGCTTGCGTTGGGACAGCCATGCCGTTTCTAGCTTGCCAACAGTTATGAGGGGGGAGGGGAGCATATGGAATGCACAGGTGATTTATATCCCTATGGGTAGTAAGGTCACAGAAGAGATGTTATGGCGAGCAGAGAGCTTCTTCTTCTAATAACTGCCTAGAGAGACTAATTGGACAATGTGACCTGAACTGTCAGAGAGGGGAGGGGAGGTTTTACTCTTTTAATTATCTTTTGGGGGCCATATTGCCAGATTTGGTTTTCCATTCATTAGTGCTGGTATGCTGTGCTCAATAAAGATTTGCATTAGAGATTGGAATGTCTCTGGTGTGCTTACTTCACTGGGATCATCAGCCACAACCTTGTCATTTATCTTTCAGTAAATGAAAGATTTCTTCCTTACTCTGATAAGGGTTCTACAGTACAAAACATTTTATGGGGGAAAAAATGAAAATATCATCTCTGCAATATTTCTCATTTTGTACAAATCATGAATGAAGTATTTTTTTTTCAGAGAAATCTCCTTTTTTTTCCAAGTGGAAAACTGACATTTCCTACCATAACTGACATGCATTGTCCTGCATACTCCAATTGGGTAGCTCTTTCTGAAACCTAATTTAACAGTGTAGTTTCACCATAGTTTGGTCATTTTCTACAGCAATCTAAATGCATATAAATAAAATCTATGAAATAATAATATTAAGATTTACAACTGATATGAAGAAATTCATTATTTAATAAAATTATAGCATGCTTTATTTAAACTATATTTTAAGATTGGGAAGAAGAAAACAAGATAATTCTAACTAAGCTAATACAGAAGTATAGGTTTTTGTAAATCTGATTAATATTTCCCTTCAACACAGTGATGCAAAATCTACAAAACTTGTAATGTCTTCTCCTCCCACTGATTCTTGTCTAGTTGTATAAACTGATATTTACCTCTTATATTCTTTAGTCATGTTTATTCCTGATCTCTAGATACTGTGGGAGGTTCTAAAATCAAGGGTTTCAATTTGATCAAGTGCTATTCAACACCGCCATAGAATCTTATTCCTGATTATGCTAGGTTAATGCTATTTTTTTTATCATCTCTTGGAAATTTTAATCAAAATGACTCACCTCTTTTCAGTGCTACATTATGTTACATATACCTAACTAATTTGCTTTCTATTACCATCTCTATGGCTCTTTAAGTTTTATTGCTTTTCAAGTTTCAGTCCTAAATTGAATAGATCTGTGTCAGATTTCCCCTCTGATATTATCATATTGCTATTTTCCAAAGAGAATCTTACTTTATTATTAAGAATATATTTCCAATATTTTCAGCTTCCTTATATTATTTTGATCTTGTGGCTAGTTTTGCAATGTCTCCGAATTCATATAAAGTGTGAATACATTAACCTATTTACTTCCCTTTTCAGATCATTAATGAAGATATCAAATAAATATGAAAGCAACACTGGTATTTTTAGTTTCTGGTAGAGCTTTTCTCACAACTAGATACCTTGATGTGTATCATTATATTTTGTTAATGGTTGTGCAGACATGTTTGAGTTCAGATAGACCCAGAATATTATTTTCTTCACTCCTGTTATAACAAGCTTCCTAGCTGTAACCATTACTTTCAAGTTCAGTTCAGTTCAAAATCCCAAATCTCACCAAAGTCTAGGGTTCATATTTTGCATGTCTCAAACCCTTAAAAATTGTGACAGTCAGCTATTAGCTATTATTTATTCTCTCCAATATTTTTAAAGATACTTATAAATTTCTTATATAAAATAAAAGATAGATACAGTAAAGAAGAGATACAGTACATTGGTAGATTTTCTTAGGTATCCAACTAGAAATGCTACAATGAAGTTAAGAAAAATGATTGACAGATTATATGCTATCAGGTCATTGTCAACTCTTCAGTAGCCACATAGGTAGATTTTTTTCCATGATGATTTGTCACTAACCTGGTCTTTCAATGATACACTTATAACCACCATAACTAAGTCATCCATATTTCTGCTAGTCATCCTCTTATTTTTCCTTCCATTTCTTCCGCTCCAGCATAGATGAGAAAGACTGTATGACAAATCTAATAAAGAAATAAGAAAATAGAAATTAACATGTCAAAATACCAGGAGATCTCACCTGATTTCATCCCTATGAAAATCCCAAAGGTACTTTCTCAGGTGGCAACTGGACTTTCTTGTTTTTCTTTGAAGACATTTCGCTTCTCATCCAAGAAGCTTCTTCAGCTCTGATCAGATGATGGTGAATGGGAGGATTTATATTCCTTGCAGACATCTGGTCATTTAGATTCTTTTAGATAGTCATTGGGTCCATTTGGAGCTTTTCTGTGTCCTCAGGGAATGTGTGTGGAAACTTCTGGCTGCAGGATGTTTTCTTGGATGAGAAGCGAAACATCTTCAAAGAAAAACAAGAAAGTCCAGTTGCCTCCTGAAAAGCAATTTGGGGACAACCATGACCTGGATCACTCCATAGACATTTAACTGTGCACTTTGGGATGAACACCCTTCATATGGTGCAGGAGTATGAATGGATTTTCAGAAAACATTGCAGACCACAGGAACATGGCAGAAAACATCCTGCAGCCAGAAGGCTCCAAGAAGGCTGTCTGCAAGGAATATAAATCCTTCTATTTTCCACCATCTGGTCAGGGCTAAAGAAGCTTTTTGGATGAGAAACGAAACATCTTCAAAGAAAAACAAAAAAGTCCAGTTGCCTCCTGAAACAGCACCTTTGGGACAACCATGACCTGGATGACTGAGAATAGACATCCCTATGAAAGCAACTCTGAAACAGGTTGGGCTAAGTCATTTTGCTTAATGCAAAATTGCTTAGTGACTAAGGATGGACATGAATTTGGATTTCCCTAGTTGTAATCCAGCTTTTTAACCAATATACCATCCCTGATCATTTGTAGAAGTAATATTGTTGTAAATGGATATTTTGATTACCACCAACATTTTAAAACAAACTCGCACTTGAAATTTTCAAATAAACTTTATTTCGATAATTGTATTCATGATTCAATGCCTGAAGTAATCACAGCCAGAGATGCTTATATTCATATAGTCCATTAGTCTATTAGTATATTGCTTTAGTTGGGACCAAGGATTTTTGTTTGTCTCTCCATCTCATAGGGGATTCAAATTTGTTCCAAGAATCCCAGTATATTATTATTATTATTATTATTTCATTGATAATTAGGTAAGGAAAATGAGCTCAGTTTAATGCATACTTGCATGTCAGTGCAGAATGATCATATACTTCCTGTGGAGGATTATTTATTATTATTATTATTATTATTATTATTATTATTATTATTATTATTATTATCTTCTATGTTATAGACAGCATGTTTCCTTCTAACATTTTGTCCATTAGATAGTAGTTCAGATATACAGTATAAATTATAGGTTTAAGATTTCCTGATGGAAACATCAAATCTTGCTGTTTTCTCAGTTATTATATAATACTTTTATTGTAAGAAAAATATTTATTTTTTTATCAATTCATGGGCCAAAGAACTTCATGTTTAATGGCCCTTCTCTTCTAGGGAAAACTGGGTTTAGAATCAGATTTTTTCCTTGAACAACTTCTGAAATTTCTTTTTAAACTTCATTTATTATTATGTGTGCCAAACACATTAGAAATATGTCATAGAATATATGATATATTAAAACCATAAATTAATTGTAAAATGGTTGGTAGTGAGAGAAAATAAGCAAAGAGTATTACAATTTAGTTATCTTTGATAGCCCCAGTTCAGGTAGGAAGGCAAGAAAGAAAGAAAGAAAGAAAGAAAGAAAGAAAGAAAGAAAGAAAGAAAGAAAGAAAGAAAGAAAGAAAGAAAGAAAGAGAGAGAGAGAGAAAAGTTTCATTTAAATACTTATCTTTTCCATCCCATCTCCTAAACCTTATCTATTGGAAAGTAATCAAACAAGCTTTGTATAAATCAAAGTATTGCTATCTTCTAGGGTGATATAAAAAACTTAAGATTGTTGACAAAGGTTACATAGTTATTGTACATCAGATGTTGGATTAAAATTGGAGAGACACAATGGACTTTGTGCTTGAGGTGGAAAAAATGATACTATGATTTTGAGTTTTACTGATTAGACTGATTTGTTGATGTAGAAATGGCTAATTCATACTACTATAGAAATGTAAAAAGAGATTCAATCTTAATGTCTTACTTTACTGTGCCTTTTGTTTCTTTCCTTCCCCTTCTCCACACTTCTTTCCCCCCTTTCCCTATTGTTGTCCTTTACTATTTGCTTTTTTATTTTCATATTTTATGTTATAAATGAATAAAATTATAAAAAAAGAATTGGGGAGACACAGATTCAGGTTCACTTTCAACCATAGAAGTTCTGTTTCAAAGTTCAATCTAATCTTTTAAAAAATTGAACTCTCTTAAAAATTAAATTCAAACTATTTTTTCTTGGAATCCTGACTCAAGCTTTAAACTGTCATTGCTCTTTATTTAAAATTACAATATGGGCCAGTTCAGATAAGTTTCATATTGCTCTTGGGTAAGTGTTCTTAAATGGGTTGTTAAGGTCATTAAGCTGCTATCAAAAATCAGTTTTTATAAATGAACAGGTACCTAGGAAACAGTCAGATACCTCTCTTCTTTTGCTATTAGGACAACTTATATAAAAAAGCAAAAGGCTGGTGTGACTTTTACAGCTCAGTAAGGCCACACTGATGGATGTTTTGCAACCATCAGCACAGCATAATCAGGTGATTAAAAGAACTAATCAGCTCTCACCTATGTTTTTAGTTTCTGGCCTGATTTGTCATTTTTAATAGTTGATGGATATTTTTTGCTTCTTGAACATGAGTGAGATTTTCTCCATGTCTATCTAGATGCATTCAAACTTAATCTGTCTATTATATTGTTTTTAAATATTGGATACATGGGGACTATCATGATTATTTGATAATTTGTGTGTGTATGTGTTGAAATGGATTAGAATGAAATAATAAAAATTAAGAAGTTTGCTGTTGACCCTAAAACAGAGTATTAAGTTTCCAAAGGTGTAAACACATAGTCTGAAATTAAGAACAGTTTTATGATATGCAATAATAAAACAGTAGAACTTCAGGGTCTTATTTATGACATGAGATTTATCCATAGTTCCTTAAAAGGAAGCATTGGCTCTGTATTTCATATTTTTGTTATAAAAATAAGCACTCAAGCCTTAGGCAGACCAAGAAATTGTTTTGTTTCCTGTCTCACAATGCCTATAGCCTGTTAAAATTCACAGAATTGTTGCACTATGGTGATCATAGATTGAAAACTCTTAATTTCATATAACAAATTATTGCTTAATGGTGATATGAGATGAAAATAATGAGATACATGATTACATTTCTGAGGCATTGCTAGATTTTGTTTTGGATCTTAAACTGCATTTTCATCAGCAGTTCATGTAACATCTGTGGTGCTACATTATAAAATCTGAGCATTATGTCCTGAAAACAGCACCATAAAAGAGATTCACTACTATTCTTACTGTGGCTTTCTGCCAATACTTTGAATACTTTCTGCTTTCTTTTTACTTGATGTTATCATTAAGCTTATGTTTTGCATATATAACAAATGTGTTTTTATTTTTCTTAGACTTGTTGTTTATTCAGTTCATGAGGTGGAGACCATATGCCTAATGCTACATGTCTTAAGACTGTGTGTTCTTTAATCAGGGGGATATTTGAAGTTAAATATATCATAAAAAATTAAAAAGAATATTGCATGAAAATATTTTATGACAATTTTATGCAATATCAGGATCACAGAAAACTTTGCTTTGTGATTTGCTTTTCGAAGTGGTTCTGTTGAAGAAAGAAGTGTCCATCATGCCATCTAACTTCAGGAAAAGGAGATAGTTGACAAATATTATAACCAAATCTCCCAGTATTTGAGCATAAATTTGTCAATTTCTCATCTTCCCTTGAGCACTCTCTAGAAAAGAACTTTCAACCATTTTCCCCTGGCCTCAGCATAGCCACAGAGGAAGTACTGAATTAAAGAGTTTGAAAGATTTAATAATGAGATAGTGGACTCATCTTGCCCAATGGCATGACCAACTAACCACTTATGCATGTAGAATTCTTTTCTGTGTCTGGAAGTATCCCAACCCATCACTTACCACATATCTTTTTCTTTGCTGAACTGTTACTTGGTGCAGTTATTTCTTTTGAAATAAAACCTTTAGTTACAACTTGGATAGCATCAAATCCTACTGAAGATAGTAGCTGAAATATAAAACTTTAGATAATCAGGAGATTTGATATGCACTTCAGAGGTAGGGATGCTCTTGAAGAATAATGAAGATGAGATATTAAAAGTGACAAAGTAAAAGTTAAAAATAACTAAGTGAACTCCCCAACAGAATAAATGGGACAGTTTTTCTAAATTGCAAAGCTTTATATGTAGGATGAAATGCTTATCTAGAAACTGCAACCAAAGCAGGACCAAAAGTTTGAACCCAAATACCACAATTTATTTTACACATAGATGTAGATAACATATTTTCTGATTTGAAATAATATTATACATTTTTTTGAATTCATGTTATTATGTATATACTTAACAGAAAAACAAATGCACAGATTCTTAAATGAAGGCATAGAAATACCACCTTATTTTGCTGCTACTGTCTCCAGATTTCTCTTGTCTTGGCTCTTGGAGTCAGCAAGAATTGTCCATTTGGTCAAGAATAATTCTATTTAATTGGACAAAGTTCAGTTTCTATTTAAAAACAGAAAATGGTTTCAAATCATTACTGGGCAAGTCTGCCAACATTAACTCTAGGAAAGTTTTGATAAAGAGAGCTTACTAAAATACATTTTGTTTTATCAAATTGCTTATTAGATATAAAGGTTATTATAATTATAATGGAGTGAATTGGCCAGATGCCAAGAAGCAATTAAGGAAACCCAGCATAAGCAACCAATGTGATTGAATTTAATCAAAGTAGTGATAAAATAAATTGGTTAAAATGCTTCATCTTTGAGAAAATCATGTTTTTGTTGTGAACTGGGAATAGGTATTAAAAGAAGAAAGCACTTTAAAAATGTACTCTGTGTTTCTTCACAACATATAGTTGGGAAAATAGAACAGAATATTTGTGTTGGTTTTTGTGATGAAGTTATACATACCTATCTATTTTGATTCTTGCAGAAATCTGGGTGAGCTGTACATTTGACAATACAGTAGGTAGGGCAGCTTCACAGAATTGCAGACTTGGAAAGAACCCAAATTAAAGTAATTCTGACAGAAGGTTGTTCAGCCTCTGCTTGAATATGGCGGATGCAGTGGAGCCTATGTCTCTCTGGGTATTTGGTTCCATTATCAATAGAAACTTACTATTGGACATTTTGTGTAAATTGTTCCTATAAATGAAATCTATTATTCCATATCCTGCACGCAGAAAGTGAAAGGAATTTTAGCCTTTATGTGACATTATTTCAAGTATTTGTAGATTGTTTGTATATTTCTCATTCTCTAGTGTCCTCAAGGTTAATTCCTTCCATCTCACTTAATAACACTAAGCTTTAGTCTTCTGATCAATCCCAGTCAGATTCCTCTGAACTTCTTCCAGCATGACTTTTTTAAAAAATGGGTTGGAATCTTTTTAAAAATGTTTCAAGTTTGCACAAGTTATTTGAGTTGTAATATGAGAAATGAAGAATAATGGCTATTTCATCTATATAAAGGAGCATGACTAACTTGTGTTAATTCTACTATAGTTCGAGCAGTGACTGTAGAGTTGACATATATATTAAAGAGGTAGGGAGAGTTACAGCTTCTTTTCACTCTTTTCTGCATGGAAATATCTGCAAAGAATTGGCCATTACTGCTGCATCTAACTTATGTGATAGTGTTATCATGCAGTATTCTAATTAAGAAGAGGAACCTCTGATCCAAAGATGATTGCAACAGCTTTTTCCAGATACAGAATGAAATGCTGATTTTAGATAAATAAAAGTGACATATAGGGAACATATGTGTGTGCATGCATATATTTCTTTGCCCAAAACTGCAGGATAGTACATAAATCCATGGTTGATCTAATCTCCTGAAAGCTTGTTTGTTCATCAGCAAAAATTTTCTGCTGTTATAACCATTTAAGAAGCTTATAAAACAAGAAGTGTGTATAGAGTTTACTGGGAATATAGAGAATACTAATTGGGCTATTATTGGGTGAGTTTGTGCTGTTATCTTTTTAAAGAGTGAAATAGTAAGAGGCAGGTTCCAGTCATTACATATATGAAAACTATTACTGATGTGAATGAATAAAGAAGCAAGAAATGCAGCCCACCAATCAAGGTTACTTTTTAACAATATAGCAGCTATCAAATCATTAACAAGACATTTAATGTTTTTAATTGATTTATTAATTTGATAAGTTCTAACTGGGATACTATTGTTAACTAACCAGGTAGATCATATCAAGAATCAACTGCATAGAAAGGCTAAAACTCCTTCTATTGAAATTGGTCATTGATTCACTTGGATTTAATTGTGTCTTGGAAGTCTGATTGTATCATATTTTCTCCCTCTCTTATACTCATATGAATTATGAAAAAGCCTGCTTGAGATTTCCACATATTTTCTGCTTCTTTAGACTTAAGAAATATTTTTTGCCTTGCCACTTTTGTAAGTGTATTTCATGTATTTCTGTCAAAGACATTTTTATTACTTTCTACATTTGGTAGCCAATTTGGTGGATTAGTTGACATGGGAAACTGAAAGAGGAAGATGTTATGTCCCGAGCCTTGCAAACGGCTCGGGCGTTTGTAGGCAGTCCCGGGCAGGTGCAAAGCTGCCTGGGACCAGACAGGCTGTCGCCAGCGCCGTGCGCATGCGCGGGCGCTGGCGCGGGAAAAGTATCGCATTTACCCGGGAAATGTCTATATAAGAAGCTCGGAGGTTTTGGGAGCTGCTGAAGCCATCTACTTGTAAGCTGAACGCAGAATAAAGAAAACTGAGAACTTCAACTGCTTCTCGTGTCTGCTTCCCGCCAAGGACTCAACACTGGCGATGAAGGTGGGATCGCCTTACACCGCCTGGAAAGGAAGAAGTGTAAGCTTACCCAAGTGAGTCCTGAGCGGCAGAACGGCGTCGACTTGGCAGCTACCCGCCAATCCGGTGCGCATTTGGGGGTAGGCTGGCTGATAGACCCGTCTCCTGAAGATGGCGAAAATCGGAAGGCTTTCGGAATTCGATGTCTCACATCCAGAGCAGTGGGAGTCATACGTAGCCAGGGTGGCAAGGCAAACCAAGTGAGGGAAGAGAGCTTGAAGGCTGCTACCCTGCTTTGTGTTTGCGGTCAAGACGCCTTCGACATCGCAGAAAACCTTGCAGCACCTGTTCCAGTAGAGTCTGTCAGCTACGCAGATCTGAAGAAGCTACTGAAGGAGCACTTCCACCCCAAGATGTCCGTCATCGCATGGCGCCACACCTTCGAGCAGAGGGATCAACGGCCCGGTGAGTCGGCCAAAGAATTCATCGCTGCATTACGGAAGGCCGCCAAGCACTGCGAGTTCAAAGACCTCGAAGAACGACTGAGGGACCGATTCGTGTGCGGGTTAAGGCATCGAGATCTACAACAGAGACTTTTCGCTAAAGAAGAATTGTCCTACCAAGATGCCTTAAGGGAAGTCACCGCAGAAGAAGCAGCAGGCGGCGCTGTCAAGAACATGCGGCCGATCAGAAACAGTCCAGAGGTTGCATCTGTGCACCAGGAAGACGCCCAAAGAAACTCTGAGGAGGATCCGGACGAGGAAGTCGACCGTCTCCACCCCACGAAGGAAGAAAAACAGAAGGGAAGCTCCTCAGCTCCGCTCAAGTGCATCGGCTGTGGAGGTCGCCACAGGAGAACCGACTGCAAGTTCCGCTCTGCTACCTGCCGGGCATGCGGCAAACAAGGACACATTGCAGCTGTGTGTCTGGGCCGACGAAAGGTACAACCTCAGGAAGAACTGCGCCTGAAAGGTACCAGATTCCCCAGCCAGAATAGGGTAGGGTTTTGCGCTTCGCGAAGAAGCATCCTTAGGACAGGCACACACAAGCCCATTAAGAAAAAGCTGTCACTCAAGGTGAAGCTACAAGGGGGTTCCATTATCTATGGAACTAGACACAGGGTCTGCCTTTTCAATTATCTCCTTGCATACATTTAGGAAGATTTGTTCCGGTAGTGGAACTCAGGCCAAGTTAAGGCCTTCTGACATTGTGTTAACAGATTTTCAAAATTCAAGAGTGTGTGTTAAGGGGGAGGCCACCCTTAACGTGCAATACAAGAGTTTTGAAGGTCCACTAGACTTATTAGTAGTAGGGGGTGAACGAACGAGTCTCATAGGACTCGATTGGTTTGAGGCCCTGGGGATACACGTCACAGGACTCAACAGCTTACAAACACTCGACCTACAGGAAGTCTGCAAAGAATTTGCAGATGTTTTCAGCCCCCAGCTGGGCACATTCAAAGGACCCCCTGTGTCCTTAAAGCTAGACCCCACTGTCACTCCCATTAGAATTAAAGCAAGAAGGGTCCCTTTTGCTTTAAAGAGTAAAATTGACACTGAGTTAGACAAACTGATTCAACAGGGAATCCTAGAACCTGTTGATTCCAGTCCTTGGGAGACCCCCATTGTCACGCCTCTAAAGGCAAATGGGGACATTCGCATTTGTGCTGACTACAAATGCACTCTGAATAAGGCATTGCAGCAACATGCCTATCCTGTTCCTGTGGTCAGTCATATTCTGGCCTCCCTCAAGGGGGGGCGCGTTTTTGCAAAGCTTGACCTAGCTCAAGCGTATCAACAGCTGCCTGTTGATGATGATGCTGCTATAGCTCAGACTATTGTGACCCACAGGGGAGCCTTTAAGGTAAAAAGGCTGCAGTTTGGAATGAATGTCGCTCCTGGGATTTTCCAAAGCGTAATGGAAAACACACTGCGGGGCATACCGGGTTTGCCCCTACTTTGATGATGTCTTAATTGCAGGAGACTCCACACACATTCTAGCTGAAAGGCTAAGGGCTGTTCTGTTAAGATTCAGGAAATCAGGCCTCAAGCTCAAAAAAGACAAATGCCTTTATTATAAAGCCTTAATGGAGGAGATGATCCAACCATTAAATGATCTTTTTAATGGTATCTTACAGGGTTTAGAGATTCCTCCTTCATGGCGTAGTGCTTTTATATCATTGATTCCAAAGGAGGATCAAGATCTTACTTTACCAAAAAATTATAGGCCTATATCTCTTTTAAACGTGGATTATAAGATATTTGTAAAAATTTTGGTAAATAGGCTTATGAGGGTGGTGCATCATCTTGTGCATAAAGATCAATCAGGGGTTATAACAGGAAGGTATATGAAAAACAATGTTAGACAAATTATTAATTTATTAGAATACTTAGATAAGAACAACCAAGTTCCTGCAGGGCTCATATTTTTAGATGCTGAAAAAGCATTTGACCAACTGAATTGGCATTTTATGCTAAGAGTAATGGAAGAAATGAATTTTGGTGAAAACATATTACAAGCCCTTAAGGTAATATATCAAAAACAAACAGCACAACTTATTGTTAATGGAGGTTTGTCGGAGGTTTTTACAATAGAGAAAGGTACTAGACAGGGGTGTCCTTTATCGCCATTGTTGTTTGTTTTAACATTGGAAATATTATTGATCAAAATTCGAGACTCTCAGGAAATTAAAGGAATATATGTTAATAAAAAAGAATATAAGTTGAGAGCTTTTGCGGATGACTTGGTTGTTACTTTGTCGCAACCTGATTATTCTGTAGTAAACTTATTACAGTTGATTCACCATTATGGTTTGGTCTCGGGTTTTAAGATTAATGTAAATAAGACTAAAATTTTACCTAAAAATATGTCGAGTCAGGAGAAGCAGATTTTGGTTAACTCGACGGGTTTTGAGATTGTTAATAAGGTAAAATATTTGGGGGTGATGCTGTTTGTTTCTAATGCAAAATTATTTAAAAATAATTATGAAAGGTTGTGGGTCAGGGTACAGAAAGACTTGAAAAATTGGGAAAAGTTGCAATTATCCCTCATGGGAAGAATTGCAGTGATAAAAATGAATATTCTACCCAAGTTTCTTTTCTTGTTTCAAATGTTACCAATTTTGAAAAATGAGATTAATTTAAATGAGTGGCAGAAGGGTCTCAATAAATTTATTTGGGCAGGTAAAAAACCAAGGGTTAAGTTCAAAATTATGCAAGACTTCCGTGAGAGGGGTGGACTCAAGGTACCAAATTTGAAATTATATTATGATGCGGTGGTTTTAACATTAATTAGTGACTGGGTAAATTTGACAAACTCTGAGATACTTTATCTAGAGGGATGGGATTTACTTTATGGGTGGCATGCCTATTTAATATTTAATAAAAAAATAGATTGGGCTTTTAAATCTCATATTTTAAGAATTTCTTTACTTAGGATCTGGAGAAAATATTATAAAAGTGATTTTAAAGTACCATTATGGGCTATACCTTGGCATGCGATAGAAGGAATAAAAAGAGGGGTTAAAATGGATATGGTGACTTATAGACAGTTACTTAAATGGGATGGACAAAACTGGCAATTAAAATCACGGGAAGAATTAGCACAAGAAAATTTTACTTATTCTTGGTTCCAATATAGGCAACTACTAGATAGATGGAAGATGGATTGTAAGGTGGGTTTTCTTAGAGAAGATGAGAATCTTATTAAGCAACTGAAGGATCAAAGACAAACCCACATTAAGAGAATTTATGGGGTTTTAGTCGAATTGGACTCAGAAACGGAACTAATTAAAGATTGTATGATTAGATGGGCGCAGAACTTTGGTGAGCCAGTTTCATTGGACACCTGGGAAACTATTTGGGTGAGAAATGTCAAATTTACTCAAGCACAGAATTTAAGGGAGAATTTTTATAAAATGTTTTATAGATGGCACCTTGATCCACAAAAAATGTCTTACATGTACCCTGACGTGCAACCTAAATGCTGGAGATGTGGTTATAAGGAGGCTTCCTATTATCATATTTGGTGGTCATGCAGAGAGATAAAAGCATTTTGGATCAAAATATGGTGGAATATCCAGAGAATTTTTAGAAGGAGGGTAAAATTTACTCCGCAATTATTTTTGTTAGGTATTGTTACAGATTGTGATACAAAGGAGGTTGTATTGATGTTAAACTTGATCACAGCCGCGAGGCTGTTAGTTGGACAATATTGGAAGAAGGAATCTTTGCCTACATTGCAGGAATGGTTTTTTAAAGTAGCTTATCTGGCGGAAATGGCAAAGATTTCGGCTTTCTTAAAGCAACAAACGCAAGAGAAGTTTTTTGCTATCTGGGACAAATGGATAAAATTTATACAATTTAGATTGGGTATACAAAAATATCATATAGCTTTTTCATAAGTTTTATTTTTATATATATTATAGATATCTTTTTTATATATATAAACATAAAGTTTTTAATTTAATTTTTATTTTTTTTTATTTCTCAAGCCTATATTCTGCTCTGGGAAGCTCAGGGGGGGGGAAGGGAGGGTTTTTGGGAGGGGTGTGGGGTGGGGTTTTTTTTTTTTTTTTATATATGTATTGTTTAACTTTTTTTCTTTTGTATATGTTGTTTTTTGTTCTGTATTGTTCTTGTTTTTCTTGTAAAATTTATAAAACTTTTAATAAAAAAAAAAAAAAAAAAAAAAGACAAATGCAAGATTGGGGTGCCTTCTACTGAATTTCTGGGGTTCAAAATTGATGCTGCTGGGATTCACCCTGCTGAATCCAAACTAACTGCTATTTTAGAAGCACCTAGGCCAAAGTCCAAGGCCGAACTTCAGGCCTTCCTGGGCCTCCTGAATTCTACAATTCTTTTCTTCCACATAAAGCTAGTGTAGCTGAGCCTCTTCACAGGCTACTAGACAAGCAAGCAGTGTGGCGGTGGTCACAGACGCATGAGGCCTGCTTTAACGAAGTCAAGGCCTTGCTCACTTCTAACAGTGTACTTGCACATTTCAACGAGTCCCTTCCTGTATGCATCGCTTGTGATGCGTCCCCTTACGGGGTTGGAGCTGTCCTGAGCCACCTCAGGTCTGATGGAACTCAGGTTCCTGTTGCATATTACTCCAGAATATTGTCTTCTGCTGAGCGCAACTACGCTCAGATAGACAGGGAGGCTCTGGCTGTTGTTGCTGGAATTAAAAAATTCCATGACTTTCTATATGGCAGGCACTTCACGGTCTTCACTGACCATAAGCCTCTGCTGGGACTGTTTACCACACGTAAGCAGACTCCCCAAATCATTTCCCCTAGAATGCTTAGGTGGTCTATTTTTTTGTCTGCATATGATTTTTCTTTACTCCACAAGCCTGGAAAAGAAATGGGCCATGCTGATGGCCTCAGTAGATTGCCTCTGCCAGTAGTAGAAGCTGACCCTGCGCCAGCTGTCAACATTCTATCAATCCAAGCCTTGCCCGAGCTCCCTCTTAGTGCCAGGGATGTTGCCGCTGAAACAGGTACAGATCACACACTTTCACGTGTCCGTTCCTGGGTTTTGTCTGGTTGGCCTGAGCACTGCCCTAGTCCTGAGTTTCAGAGTTTCTGGTCCAAAAGGAATGAGCTGTCCCTTTCTCAGGGTTGTCTGCTTTGGGGAAACAGAGTTGTCATTCCCACCTCAATGAGGACTAGGGTCTTAGAATCCCTCCACGAGGGTCATCCTGGCATTGTTCGTATGAAGGCTCTTGTGCGCAGCCACTTGTGGTGGCCTGGTTTAGATAAAGATATTGAGGCTAAGGTGCATGCATGCCATCTGTGCCAACGATCTCGCCCAGAGATGCCCCAAGCTCCCGTGCATAGATGGGAGGAAACACAGTCCCCATGGTCTAGGGTGCACATTGACTACGCTGGACCCTTTCAGGGCCAGTTCTTCTTGGTCCTTGTTGACAGCCATTCGAAATGGCTTGAGGTTGTACCTGTCTCATCCACCACCACTGCAAAGACTATTCAGGTACTGAGGGGGATTTTTGCTGCACACGGGCTGCCAGATGTCATTGTGTCCGACAACGGCCCTCAATTCACTTCCTCTGAATTCCAAGCTTTCTTACAGGCAAACATGATTCGTCATGCCACGTCTGCACCCTTCCACCCGTCCACCAACGGTATGGCTGAACGTATGGTGCGCATCACAAAGGACGCATTGAAAAGACTCACCTACGGGGACTGGCATCACACGTTGGCTGACTTTCTCCTTTCTTATCGCACCACACCGTCCACTTCTACAGGGAGAAGCCCAGCTGAACTTCGTTGGGGGCGTCAACTTACTACTAAACTTGACCGGTTGCATCCGGACAGACTGCCTTCATCTACCTCACATCCTAGGGCACCTAGACAACTACTTGTGGGTGCCCCGGTTTGGGCTCGCAATTACGGGCCTGGTCATACTTGGGTCCCTGCTTCTATTTCCAGGGTCACAGGTCCTCTCTCCTACGAGGTAGCCCTGGACAACGGTCGTGTCCTGCGTCGGCACATCGACCAACTCCGCCCTAGGCGGGACCTTTCAGATGAGACTCCTGGGTCTTTTCCAGGGGGGGAGGGGGACCCTTTGGAGCAAAGGGAAGGGCACGAGCTGCTGCCCATCTCCACTGATGGAGCCACAAACGGCCCATCCCAGGGTTCCGCGAGAGCTCCGAACAAGAATTCTATGAGCCTACCTAACTACCAGGCATCCACGCCTACTCCAGCCAGGGAGTCACCCCGGGGGCATACTCACTTTCCACACACATCACACAGCACTCCAGTCACGGAGGATACCCGGGGGCATCCCAACAAATCATTCCCCGCAAGAGAGCTGGCACACAATCCCCAAGGTTGGCCTGACCTTACCCCAAATCCTACAGGGGGTCAAACATACAGGGAGGTGGTCGAGGAACCAAGTCCCGACTACAACACCTCTAGCCCAAATCAGGGAGTAACTGAGTTTTGGGAAAGTACAGAAACCCACACAAGCCCGGACACAGAACGGGGTTCAGGGAATGGACAGCCTCCTGACAGGTCTTGGACGGACCTAGGAGGTTCAACAGAGACGCCCAGCAGTGGCTATCACTTCAAGGGGCCCGAGGGTCTACAGCTAGGCAGGTCAACCAGGTCACAAAGTGACAGAAGCCCTGGCCTGACGAGCCCGGTGGGCGAGCAAGCAGGCCAGGCAGCGGGGCACAGTCCTTGGAAGGCACCAAGGCAAAATAAGGAGAACAGGCTCACATCTCCCTCCAGTCAGGGAACTCATGCTAGTAACCCAGAGCTGAGAAGGTCACAGAGAGCAAAGAAGTCTCCTAAATACTTAGAGGATTACATAACATTGCTGGCTAAACAAAAGCCAGGTAACGATAGGAGCACTGAGAAGCAGAACACTGCATAAAATAAATGATTATATGTTGGTAGTAGTTTTAGCCCGGGGGAAAGGGGTGTTATGTCCCGAGCCTTGCAAACGGCTCGGGCGTTTGCAGGCAGTCCCGGGCAGGTGCAAAGCTGCCCGGGACCAGACAGGCTGTCGCCAGTGCCGTGCGCATGCGCGGGTGCTGGCGCGGGAAAAGTATCGCATTTACCCGGGAAATGTCTATATAAGAAGCTGGGAGGTTTTGGGAGCTGCTGAAGCCATCTACTTGTAAGCTGAACGCAGAATAAAGAAAACTGAGAACTTCAACTGCTTCTCGTGTCTGCTTCCCGCCAAGGACTCAACAGAAGATCTATACAATTTTCAACTGTTGGTTGAAATTCTTTAAATTCTTTCCCAGAAGACAGCAGACTTTTGTTTCCTGTGGTCTGTGAAATGTGTTCCCAGTTACTGCTTTCTTAAAGATCTACAGTGAATGCTGATTTCTAGTGATAGGACAATTAGTGGATTTATACATTTGAAGCCTATGACTAAATCTGTACTGACTTGTACACAATCCTGATCAAACCAAGATTTTTCTTCCTAATGTGTGAATTTGTTCATGAGATGATGGTATACTAACTGTAAACTCTGAAATTTATATATCAGTTTTTATGCACAGTAAAATCATCTACAAGATTTCAGATTT
The DNA here is from genome assembly GCF_016545835.1 of Crotalus tigris. Lineage (NCBI taxonomy): Eukaryota > Metazoa > Chordata > Lepidosauria > Squamata > Viperidae > Crotalus > Crotalus tigris. The sequence continues at coordinate 659,919 of NW_024100112.1, read as the reverse complement.
CAGTTAAAAGTTGAAGAATCTCTAGGATCAGATATAAGGCAAAAAGTCTTGCCTTTTTTTTTTTGCTTGATTTTTTTCATGGGAACTCTTTCCCTGTATCATTTTCCTAACATAGGAAGGATTGTTTCAATAAATCTGGTATGAACAAAGGCCCAGATGAAGAAAGTGATCATTGTTTGGCCATAGTCTAACTTTAAATGCCACTACTAAATCATAATAAATTAGCACACAGTCAAGTGAACTGTACCATCAAGTCCCCAATAAGCATGGCCCTGAATGTGAGCATGTGCAGTGTTTGGTTTGATTCACTTCTTGTCTGCTTCTTTGTTGCTTTAGGCATTAATTCACTTGTGTATAAAAATCAGGATAAAGGATCTGGGTAAAGATGGGTAGAGTAAAGGTAGAGTAGAATAAATACAAATTTCAATTTCTTGTCCATGAAATCACCACACCTTAACAAATTCGACTTAAAGGGTAAGACATAAATGACATAATTTATTTTCCTTCCCAAGCAAAACAGGCAAAGCTTATTGTCAGTTGTTCGTGTCAATATAATCATATCATTTATCCTCCCAATAAAAGGAAAGCAACAATAATTGAAATTCTGCTTATTATGTCCAATGAATTATCAATTTGTTTCTTAATTTTCCAAAGTAATCTGAAAGCACCTAGTTTGATTCAAAACTTTGATTCACCCCAGAAATATAATTAACAAATTCAATTTGAAAGTGTAGTTTAATCTCTGTTGAATCAAATTATTCCTCTGAAACATCACATAGCAATAAAACACACACACACACACAAGAATGGTAGCAATAATGTATTTACTAATAAAACCAATATAAATCAATCAAATCAATAAGAAAAACAAACCAGAGCTTTTGCCTAGTTTGTTTTAGTGGTCACTAACCATACATAAATTCTTAATGGAACAGATGGGTCTTAATACTGTAATCTGCTGTAAGTGAGTATCTAACACATTTCTGGAGAAAAAAGCATTTCATATTTATGATGCTATAACAGAGAAAACTTATGAGACGAATCCTTATTTATTTATACACTGCAAATCTATTCATATTTAAGACATGAGCAAATTTTGGCAACCAGAAATTAAATATAATTATTCTAAACTAATTATAAAACATAACTTGCATTTTTACTTATCCTGTTGTTGCTGCATTTTTATAGATTATACAAACTACTCTTCTTATGAGAAACAGATAATTTTACTTAAATAGGCTTGATTTTAAATGTACTATTGTATGATGGTTTTGATACTTACCATCTTATGATATAGTCCAGACAAGAAGAATGCCCAAAAGTACTAGCTCTACTTTATTGTAGAATTACATTAACAGAATCTTGCAAGTCTTAAATTATGTTTCTTCTCTGTCGTGTTTAAAGAGAAAGAAAAGAAGGAGGGTCCCTTCTGAGACTTTGCCATGCCCACATTTCCTCTGCATGCTAAGATGGCATCATAACCTGGCTAAGATGCCATTCTAAGTGGCATCATTGCCTGGACCATTGCCCTGTCCTCTTCCCTTTGTATCCTAAGCTAATTCCCATGTATCATTACAGGAATAGATACTATTAAGGAAATCTTATTTCCATTCATTTGTTTAAATTAATCCTGTGCAAAATTTGTGGAATAACAAGTTTCCATATTCTACAGTAGATAGTTGACACCACCCTATGTGCTGACCTTTGACAGATTGGTATTTTAATCTTGTACATGAAAATTACCCTTCAAAAGACTCAAACTCAAATTGCCTACAGGCTGTCTCTTGTACCATGATGTGACTGAAATGTTAAAATTTGTTTTGGTATATAATGTAATCCACTGTGACTGATCAGATGCAACCTTCCATAACACAGCATAGGGCAGTGCATCACAGTAGAAAATTAAAATCAAGCTGATGAAATTATTTCCGGGTAATGACGTGTATGCTAATGAATATGTGTTAATGTTTCATTGGCAGTCTGCTATCTTCTTCAGAAGAGATCTAAAACTGAATTCAGCAAGGAGTGAAACATTTATAATTATTTTCTAACCAAACAAATTGATATATACATTTCCTAAATATTCAAATTATAGATGTATATTATATTAAATTATATTAACTCATATCAAATTGTGCCAAATTGCTGACATTCTCCAAACCTTTTTTTTAAAAAAATAGCTCTTGTGATCATTATTCAGTCTAGATCAGGGTCCACATATCTGGAGGCTATCCTTTTGAAGAAACACTGGGTTATACTTACAATTAAAATCATGTTATTTGTGGGAAGCCACATTCAAGGATACTTGAGTCAAATAACAAAATATTTGACTCAAATATTGTAGGATTACAACTACCATAACAAAGTAATAGTATTTGGGAAAGAGAAAATTAATTAGCTTTGAAATGTAATCAGAAAGACTAATCACCCTTTTCATCTTATTTTTAGGTCTTTTTTAAAAAATATATTTTATTAAAAATTATGAGGGTAAAGGAAAAATAGGGTCAATAAGGGTATGACAAGGGGTAACAAACAAAAAAGGTTAGACCAGAGGAAGGGATAGGTACAATAATGGGGTTATCCTACACACTAAATCAATGCTTCAACAAGTAAACCCATCTGGGTATACATATTCAATCATACTAATTAATATATAAAATAATGATGCTTAATATAATATTACTAATATATTACTACTTAACTATAACTTTAACACATTAATATATTACTTATTAGTTATAATTACTTATTGTTAGAATCACAAATAAAAAAGAAAAAAATTCATAGGAATAAACATAAAATTTAAATACAAAATTTATACAATACTAAACAGTTATAAAGATCAAATTAACTATAATCACATAACTAAAATTTGATAAATGGGTAAAAATCCTCTAAGTAAATATCCATACTTAATAACTTATCAGTTATTTCTGATGATCACTAGTAATAGAGGTATTATTAATCTAACAAAATAGAACTTAATTAGAAATCTATCATTTATTCTATTCAATTTTAAAATTCCATTCACATTTAATCTCCATTCATATTCTGGTGTATTTCTAACCATTGATAAAACTTTTCCCAAGTTTTAAAATAAATTGAGTCTTCTTTCTCCTTCATTTCCAAGGTTAATCTGTCCATTTCTGCACAATCTAAAATTTTCGAGATTATAGCCTGGTCAGATGGTAAATTTTCATTTTTCCAAAATTGGGCAAATACTATTCTTGCAGCAGTTAATATATGTAGTATTAAATAGTCATTCTCTTTACCATAGCTAGATCTTACTATTCCTAACAAAAACAATTCCGGTTTAATTTCTATCTGTACTTTCATCATCTTTTCCAGCCATCTATGAATCTTAAGCCAATATTTCTTTGCGATAGGGCATATCCACCTGGCATGGTAATTAGTGCCTGAGTTTTGTTTACATTTCCAGCACGTATTTGATACATTTTTAAACATTTTCGCTAATCGAACTGGTGTCATATGCCATCTATAAAACATCTAATATAGATTTTCTTTATATGTTGCTGCTTTAGTAAGTTTAATATTTTTATCCCAAAGTTTCTGCCTGTCTTCTAAGTCTATAGAGTATCCAAAATTCTTTGGCCATATTATCATTGTTTCTTTTACTTGTTTTTCTTCCATCTTCCATCTTAACAGACATTTATAAAGTTTCTTAATCAAGTTCTCGTCTGTTTTCAAAAGTATTTTATCAAGTGGAATCTGCTCTTTGTAAAATCCCATTGATTTTATATCTTTTTCATATCTTGTTTGAATTTGCAAATAAGACCACCATGTTAACTTGATACCTTGTTGTTGAAGAGTTTGCCTGTCTTTAAGTTTTCCATTTTTGTCCAAAATATCTTTATAACTAACAAGTTTATCATAGTTAATCAAGTTCGGATAAGCAAATGCTTCCATTGTTGAAAACCACTCAGGTATTTTCATGTACATTTTGTGTCTAATTCTCTCCCATTCTGAAAGCAATACGTTTCTTATGGCATGATTTTGAAAGTATTTGTGTGTTTTAGTTTTCTCATACCATAAAAAAGCATGCCAACCTAATTGGAGGTCATGTCCCTCTAAGTAGAGAAGTCATTTATTTCTCAGTATAATCCATTCTTTCAGCCAAAGCAAAATAGCTGCTTTATAATAAAGTCTCCACTCCGGAAGTCCAAAGCCCCCTCTGTCTTTGGAATCTTGTAAAAGTGTACATTTAATTCTTGCTTTCTTTCTTTGCCATATAAATCTTAGTATTATTGCGTTCAAATCATCAAAAAATTTCTTGCTCAATTTAACAGGGACTGTTTGAAAGAGAAAAATTAACTTTGGTAGAATGTTCATCTTAACTGTTGCGATTCTTCCTAGCAGTGATAATTGAAGATTTCCCCACTTTTCCAAGTCTACTTTTATTTGTTTTATTAATCTCTCATTGTTGTCCTCTTTTAATATTGTATATTTTGCACTTAGGTAAATACCTAAGTATTTAACTTTTTTGGCTATTTGAAGATTTGTCTTTTTGGCAAGATGAGTTTTATGTTTATCAGTTAAGTTTTTTGTTAAGACTTTAGTCTTTTCCCTATTTATTTTCAATCCAGCCACATCCCCGAATTCCTCGATTTTCTGCAAAAGTTTAGGGGCTGTTTCCAGTGGCTCCTCTAAAATAAAGACCAAAAGCCTGTAGTTTATATTTCTGATCTTTAATCTCTAAACCTTTAATTTCCTTATCTTGTGTAATATTTTTAGCCAATACTTCCAATATAAGAATAAATAACAAGGGGGATAGTGGACATCCCTGTCTCATGCCTTTTTTGATATCAAATCCATCTGTATAATCTCTTTTTAAGAGTATTCTTGCTGTTTGTTTCTTATAAATTGCTTGAATTGCTTTAATAAAGTTCTCACCAAAATCCATTTCCTGTAACTGTTGAAACATGAATTGCCAATTTAAATTATCAAAAGCTTTTTGTGCATCAAAGAATACAAGTGCCATCTGATTCCCTGGATAATTTTCATAGTATTCCAAAGCATTTAAAATAATCCTTAAGTTGTTCTTTATCTGTCTTCTAGGTCGTTTTGATCTGGATGAATGAATTCAATTAGAAAATTTTTCATTCTTTCTGCCATTATTGCCACAAAGATTTTGTAATGCATATTTAATAATGATATTGGTCCATAATTTTTAATTTGTGTAAGGTCAGTATCTCCCTTGGGTATCAGAATAATACTGGCTTCCATCCATGAGTTCGGTATTTTTGTCTGTTCAAAAATTTCATTACACAAGTCTTTCAAAATTGGAGTTACAGTATCTTGTAAGGCTACATAAAATTCTGCGGATAATTCATCCAGCCCCGGTGTTTTGTCTTTCTTTTTTCTCTTTAGAAATCACCTCCGCCTTATAAAGTGTCTCATAGTAGGTCTTAATAATTTTTTTCATTGCATCATTATGACAATGTAACTCTCCCTTTGAATCCTGCAGTTTACTTATTTTCTTTTTCTTTTTTCAATCTATATGCAAACATCTTCCCGGTTTATTAACATTTTCAAAAAAGTTCTGTTTGGCTCATTTAATCTGTTGTGCCAATATATCCATCTCAAGTAAGTTTAATTTTTGTTTTATTAAGTCCATTTGTTTCTTCAAATTTTTCTTTTGTGGATCAGTTTGTAACTCTGATTCTAAAGTACTAAGCGATTCTTTCAATCTACACTGTATTTGTCTCTTTTCTTTGTTATTTTTGGCAGCATAAGTTATCGCCATACCTCTGAAATATGCTTTTGCCATGTCCCATACATTTTGAATAGAAGTATCTTCTTTTTTATTAATTTTTTTAAAAAGTCCATTTCTTTTGCTGCTAATAGTAGAAATTCTTTTTCCTTCAATATAGATTTGTTCAAGAACGATCTTAATCTTTTCCTAGCTCCTTTCCAAGTCATTTTAATTGAATTATGGTCTGCCCAAATATTTGGTTTTATTTCAACTTCTTGTATCATAGTCTTTAAATCATGAGAAGTCCATATCATATCGATTCTTGATCATGATTTATGTCTGTTGGAATAAAAGGTATATTGCATTTTTCTGGATTCATCTCTCTCCATATAACTGTAGACAAAGTTCATCTTTCATTTTTAAAAAGGATTTTGGTAAAGTATTACTTCCTTTTTTCCCTTGCTTATGACTTTTGTAATCTCGTACTACATCGGCAATTGCATTAAAGTCTCCAAGTATACAAAGATTATGATAATTTAAGTCCACGAGTTTATCATATAATTGCTGAAAAAAATTGATCTTGTTTCTCATTGGGAGTGTATATTGCGACCATCAGTATTTGTTTTTGGTTCCAAGTAATTTCCACCATTAATATTCTTCCTTCTTCATCCACATAAATTTGTTTTGGGTTCATTTTTTCTTTTATGTATAAAGCTATCCCTCTTTTCTTTTGTAGTGCCAAAGAAATTATTTTTAGGTCATAACACAGAACATAATTTAATTATTAAATCTCAGCAAGGCTAAGAAAGTACGATTTCTCTCTAAGGGAATTAAAATTATATAAGAGATTATCATTATCTATTCATTCTACTGTGATTACTGGAAAAAATGTTTACATCTCTACAATATCACAAATATTTCAAAAGTCCTTTATCTCCTAAAATGTTTTCCCAGAGCTTTATTCTTACTTAGTAGATGGTGGAACTATTGTTTCTTTCTTATGATTAACATTCACTCTATGTCTGCTGAAGTTTCATCCATATCCATATCTGGGTTCTACCAAGGGTTCAACTTTCACATATTTCCTTTCTGATAGTAACAGAAACTGATAATTTGGTTTGTATGAGTGAATGCATGTTGTTATCTGAAATCATGTTTCATAGCAGACATGCATCTTATACCCCAGTGGTGGCGAAACCATGGCACACATGCCAGAGGCAGCACTCAGAGCCCTCTCTGTGGGCACACGTGCCATGCCCCAGAGATGGTGAGGGACTGACCCCTGCCACCCTGGCCCTGCCCACCCAGTCTGCTATGACCACCGCGGCCATGCCCACTCGGCACCCGGTGATAAATAAGTGGGTTTTGGGTTGCAGTTTGGGCACTGGGTCTCTAAAAGGTTCGCCATCACTGTTATACCCTGTCACTATAAGCTGAGGTGTTTCTGAGGTTTTCTCCATTATCTGCACCTTGGGTCCTGTCTAGTATTGGGTGTGTATGGGTGTGTGTACACATGCAAAATCACTTAGCAATAGCAGTTAGACTTATATACTACTTCATAGTGCTTTACAGCCCTCTCTAAGCAGTTTACAGAGTCATCAGATTTCCTCCAACAATCTGAGTTCTCATTTTACTGACCTCAGAAGGATGGAAGGCTCAATCATCCTTGAGAAGGTGAGACTTGAACTGCCAGACTGCTGTCAGCCATTTGTCAGCAGAAGTAGCCTGCAGTACTGCATTCTAACTACTGTGCCACCAGGGCTCTTACTTGCTCATTCACTGACAGAGGACTATAAGCACTCTTCTTAGCAATATTAGCAGCAGAAAAATAGCAATTTCACTATGGGTATGTAATCATAGGTGTGGGCATGAACACACACAGACATGCACGCACACACACACACAATTATTATCAATACTGAAGTTTCTGGGAGGTAGAAGAGAAAAATATGCTGCATAGTTTTCAGCTGACTTCTTACCGGAAAGCCTCAAGGAAAGTGGCAAGACAACAGTCATAAGAAGAAAGAAAAAAAATTGGAATTGAATCATACAAGATTCAGATTGTCTATCACTAATCTACACCATGCTAGCTTTTTCCATTTCAAATTACAAGTTGAAGATATAGGAACACAAAAGAAATAATAGCATGTTTTCAGAAATAGGCAAATCTCATTGAAAACGGGATAGTTACCTATTGCATTATTTTTCCTAATATTCTTTTCATGTATTTGTCCTATAATTATATTTGTTAATTATAGCTAACCTTATGTTGAGGAAAGCCTTATGATGACTAATTAAGAATTACCATTAACCTGGAAACTACTAAGGCCTTCTTAGCATTCATTTTTTTTCCTTATTTTTTCCTTGTTTGCATTGAAAGGTGATAAACTCTTTTCTAATATGATATGACTTTATTGACAGTATTCATTCTTATAATGTATAATCCAACAAATTCATAGCATAGGCAATGCATCTTACAAGAAATGTCAATCTACATATTACCAATAAATGAGGAAGAAGCTCAGTTAGTTTGTCAATTCCCCCTTCTTTTTTCCTAAGCTTTCTTAAAAAAGAAATAGCTCTAAAACTGAGTGTTTCACATTTCTACAGTTCTTTCCTCAGTATATATTTTCTTATATACAGAGGAGTGCTTGATAATAAAGAATATAGAGAAAGCTTTATATGGAGCTGATCGATTGTCATACTATCTCTGATTACATTATATACTTAACAGTCCAGAAAGTAAACATGGTTTGTGTTGAACTGTCTTCTGGCTACCTCTAAGTTGATCCAATCACAATCAGATCCTGTCAAGGTAATAATAGAAATTTTTGACTTTGAAATAGCTATTGGACAGAATCCTGAAACATTCTATGATTTATTATGAAATTGCTGCTTAGTGAGAGAATGATGTAGTTTTACAGGCTGTTTCAAAACCCAAAATGAATTATAGAACGTGGAAGCTTATATTTAATTGTTTCTAAACTGACATAACCTCAGATATTATTTTGGACATATGCCTTAAGGTAAAAAGACTGCGAATTCTCTAATTCTGACAATGCTAAACATGGCATATTCTGGGGTTCTAGTTTGTTGTTATTGTTATTTTTTTTAGTCAACACACCAAGAGAGCAAACAACTAAAAAATCAGGGATCATATTCCAATTCACTTAAAACTTTTTTAAATGTTTGATCCAGAAGCAATTACTGCACTACCTAGGCAGGGAATAACATCTACTTCTGGCCATTTTGCAACGAAGGTAATAGCTGATGCACCAAACCCTTTCTATGAAACAAAGCAAAACAAACAAACAAACAAACAAAAATACTAATAATTTCTTTTCTGTTACAGAAAAGTTTTGTTATTTTATTAAGCAATTTTATTTCTATAAAACTGTTTTCAAACAAACAAAGAAAAAGAAATATTTTTGAATCAAAAGTTCTTAAATAAAAGTGACTAAACTAATAGACCAGCAAAATACTGTGGACATAGTATACTTAGACTTCAGTAAGGCATTTGATAAAGTAGACCACAACCTACTCCTTGGTATGTAGAAAAAGGTGGAATAGACAACATCACCACCAGTTGGATCTGTAGCTGGCTGGCAAACCGTACTCAATGAGTAGTCCTCAATGGCTCTACATCCACATGGAGAGAAGTAAGCAGTGGGATACCACAAGGTTCCATCTTAGGCCCAATACTCTTCAATATTTTCATCAATGACTTAGATGAGGGAATTGAAGGGGAACTCATCAAATTTGCAGATGACACCAAACTGGCAGGAGTAGCCAACACCCCAGAAGACAAATTCAGGATCCAAAAAGATCTTGACAAACTTGAAATTGAAATGGGCCCTATCAAAAAAAATGAGTTTCAGTATGGAGAAAAGCAAAGTTTTACATTTAGGTAGGAAAAATCAAAGGTACAGGTACAGATTGGGCAAGACCTGGCTTAAAAACAGTAACTGTGAGAGGGACCTTGGAGTCCTAGTGGACAATCACTTAACCATGAACCAGCAGTGTGTAGCAGCAGCCAAAAAAGCTAATACCATTCTGGATTGTATAAACAGAGGCATAGAATCAAGATCACATGAGGTATTAGTACCACTTTATAAAACCCTAATAAGACCACAACTGGAATACTGCACCCAATTTTGGTCACCATATCACAAAAAAGATGTTGTGAGTTTGGGAAAAAATCAGAGAAGAGCTACTAAGATGATCAAAGACCTGGAGACTAAAACATACGAAGAATGGCTGCAGGACTTGGGTTTGGCTAGTCTAAAGAAAAGAAGAAATAGGGGAGACATGGATAAGATTTCTTACAAGGAATTACTTAGTTTGGTTGGGCAGCATTGGCAATTAAAGCCCTTAACTGAGTTGAAGCAAGAAAATATTGTATAGTCTTGGTTTTATTATAATCAATTGTTAGTGAGGTGGAGTATAGATCAAAAGGTTGGTATTACTTTAGAGGATGTGAATTTGGTAAAACAGATTAAAGAGCAAAGTCGAGCTCATATAAAAAGAATTTATAGTGCCTTAATAGAATTGGACTCTGAAACGGAGTTAGTTAAAGATTGTATGGTCAAATGGGCTCAAAATATTCAAGATCCGATTTTATTGGATACATGGGAGACAATTTGGGTTAGAAATGTAAAATTTACTCAAGCGCAAAATTTAAGAGAAATTTTTTATAAAATGTTTTATAGATGGCATTTGGATCCCCAAAAGTTGTCTCGCATGTATCCAAATTTACAGCCCAAATGTTGGAGATGTGGAAATTTAGATGCAACTTATTTTCATATCTGGTGGACCTGTAGGGATATTAAAGCCTTTTGGATTAAGATTTTTAAGAGAAAGATAAAGTTTACTCCGCAATTATTTTTGTTGGGTATTATTGTAGATTTTGATGTTAAAGAAATTAATTTGATGTTGAATCTTATAACAGCTGCAAGATTATTGGTGGGGCAATATTGGAAGAAAAACTTACTGCCTGCTTTGGAAGAATGGATACTTAAGGTGTCTAATTTAGCAGAAATGGCAAAAATCTCCGCCTATTTGAAGGATTACTCACAAGAAAGATACATTATGGTTTGGAGAAGATGGATTGATTATATTCAAAAGAAATACGAAACTGAAAAATATTACCTTGCTTTTGAGTAGATTTTAGATAATTATTAATAGTTTTACTTATATTATTATTTTTGTTTTAATTTGTTAATATTTGTTTTGAGAAGGAGTTAAAGTGTGTTATGGTTTTGATTGATAGTATAGTTGGTTTGTGTTAGTTAGATTATGTTTGTTTATTTGTTACCCTGTAATCAGCTCTGGGAAGTGGGGGAGGGGGGGAAGGGGTGAGGGGTGAGGGGTGGGGGGTTTATATTGTAATAAATTTGTAAAATGTTTAATAAAAAAAAGATGTTGTGAGTTTGGGAAAAAATCAGAGAAGAGCAACCAAAATTATCAAAGGCCTGGAGACTAAAACATACGAAGAACAGCTGCAGGACTTAGGTTTGGCTAGTCTAAAGAAAAGAAGAAATAGGGGAGACATGATAGCGGTATTCCAGTATTTGAGAGGCTGCCACATAGAAGAGGGGGTCATGTTGTTCACCAAAACACCAGAGGACAGGACAAGAAACAATGTTTGGAAATTGATCAAAGAGAGAAGCAAGCTGGAATTAAGGAGAAATCTCCTGACAGTGAGGACGATTAACCAGTGGAATAGCTTGCCTTCAGAAATCCTGGGCGCTTTATCACTGGAGATTTTTAAAAAGAGACTAGACAGTCACTTGTCTGAGATGGTACAGGTTCTCATGCTTGAGAAGGAGGCTGGACTAGAAGACCTCCAAGATCTCTTCCAGCTCCTATTCTATTCTATTCTATTCTATTCTATTCTATTCTATTCTATTCTATTCTATTCTATTCTATTCTATTCTATTCTACTCTACTCTACTCTACTCTATTCTATTCTATTCTATTCTATTCTATTCTATTCTATTTTCTATTCTATTCTATTTTATTCTAAAAGATTTGGCTTATCAACCTAATTGGCTATATAACATCTAATAATATAACGTTCTGTATATAGACTGAGGGGCACATGACATGGCTTTTGTAACTTGTTAATTAACATATATACTTTCTATTTTAGTTTGACTTACTTTCTCTTTTCTCTTTTCTCAGGCTCATTACAGACTGGAAAGTAGGAATAGCTTTTAACATTCCTAAACTGAAAAGATAAATTGACTGGAGATAAGAAAAAAATTGTTAGTACAAATTGCGGTCTTGTTTATCTCTTTCGTGAACTCTGAACAACCCTTTTCCTCACAATTTATGCCCTTTCTGGCATCAGACCTTATTTTAATGAACATGTCTGATATTATGGGATGCAAATATATAACATGTTTGACTATATGTAACTGATTTCCTGTACAAAGAGGAGGTTATTTTTATTCTGTCCAATCAACTTTCCTCTTGCATTTTCTTTGTTGTGTTTATAAAAAAGAATGTAATATGTGTATCTAACCCTAACCCTTTTTCGTAGGGAGATCCCACTTTATCAGGGTATCCTAATAAACTGCTTTTAAGTGATCTTCCTACTCGGTTGCTTATTGGGAAGGTAAACCGAGGCAGAACCTAGGGCCAGATTTGGCTATCAAGACACAGACAGACATAGAAACACACACACACACACCCGGGGGGGGGGGGGGGAGATGGGTGGGGAAGGGAGAGAGAGAAAGAGACAGAGAGATAGAGAGACAGAGACAGAGAGAGAATAGAAGATTTAATTTTCCATGGTTACTTTTATAAAATCAGTATTTGAGGTCCAGAATATGAAAAATTATTTTGAACCTTCATGCTGAATGACAAAACCACATGAAAGAAAATAAAAATAATATCCCTTTTGTTTGGGTTCCAAATCTTATACAAAACTCAAATTTATATTTTGATTTTGGCAACTACGTGTTTAAGGGACACTTGTCATACCTCAGTTTTTTTGCAAGCTAATCACAGAAAGAAAGATGCCAGAAAAATCTCTTAGTACTTTCATAACATATGTCCAAGTAAATCCTGCATTAACTGACACTTGTGTAATGACACTTTAAAATGATAGAAAAATAACACACAAAAGTGAGGATACCTAACCAATTTCATTATGAGTGGGACACACTAATTTTTTACTAACAGAACATTGAATATTCAGGAAGGGTTGCCTAATGTACACTGATGAAGTTATAATGGTGGAGCAATGGGCCTAACTAAATGGGCCTCTTGAAATAACCTAGTGGTTTAACTTTGTCTTATTTTCTAGTCAGATTTCCCTCTCCTCTTGAGACTGGATTTACTAATCTATACTATTTCTAGATCCTATGGATTTGTGACTTTATTTTTAAATTTTTGCATATATCTTTGACACTATATTTTGTTATTTCTTAGTATTTTATATTTAGTGTGATCATATTGTTTACTTGACTACATATTTATTTATTTTCTACCTTTCTTTTTCTCTTCAAGATACTTTTTTGTGTGATTTATTTATTTATTTATTTTTAAAAGTTTTTTATTTATAAAACAGTTAAAACAAAGATGGACATAACGTAATATTTCAGTGTATATATTCCTAACAATTAATTCCTCATCATACATATAACTCTTAATCTCTCTCTGTATTGTATTTTTCTATACAATACAGTCTCTAATTTGTTTCTCTATATACTAACATACAGTTTTATATATCTCTATCTTAACACTAACTTAAAACTCGATACTTTTAATTGTTTCTTTTCTAAACTGCCTTGAACGGCATGACTTTCAGAAGAATATTGTAAAATTATTATTTTTTAATTGAAGTGATTTAATGAAGTGATTTGATGAATTGTTGCTTAAGACAAGATACATCATATATTTGATGAGCTGTTCTGATGTTTGTAAGCCTGCCTCACATAAAAAAGACCTGACAAAAGAGAAATATGAATCTGCTGAATTAAAAGGATCATGTTATAAAGTGTTCCAGATACTAATGGAATTATCATTGTGCTCTAAAGTTCATTATACATAAAAATCAAATATTGTTGAGGCCATTAATCAGGTTGGTAGATTCAGCAAGTCTGTAGTCACATGATATCAACAAGTTTTTTTAAAAAAAAATCACAATATTTTTTTAAAATCATAATTTAAAAATCTCTACTGCTTTTTCCTGTTTTTGGAATGTTATTTATTTTAAACTTCTACCATATGTTCTTCAGTCAGTGAAGACATATGGTTCATATAACAATACCATATGTTTAGTAAATGTTGAATATATTGCTGTTAAAACCAACCATTTTAAATGGATAAAGAAATCCTATTTGATTTTTTTTTCATTTCTTGACTTCTTTTGGAAGTATTTTTGGTGATGTGAGAAAAAAATTTAATGCCAAAATATTAACTTATTTCAGAAAAGAATTTAGAACATAATATATAATAAAAAGTAGAGCATGAAGCATATTACAAAATTATGCCAATTTACATCTATCATGGCATTTTTCAGGATAAGAAGAATGTTAAATGTAAGTAATATTGTGTATAAAGCAACAGAATTTTAAATTTTGAAAACAACTCTGTTTTTGCATTGTGTTTTTTTTACTATGTGATTTATACCAGCAATCTTTGTAGCACTGCACAAAAGAACTCTTGCTTGATGATTTTTAACTTTGTGAATCCCTGGAGGAAGTTGCTTTCAGTCTATTGGATTAGAGGTCCAATGGAGCAAAGCAAAATTCTCTAACGTCAGAGACCTTTGGCATATCCAGTACTGGCTACCAAAAATTAGCAGGTTGGAAATGAAGTCAGGAATTCACTAAATTTGCCTCGCTACACATTTCACAGTTAATTAAAAAAAAAATATTTTGCCCATTTGTAGCTCACATCTCTCAGTCCCTTCTTTTCTCTTCCCTTTCAAGGTTACAATGGTAAAAATATTTTTCATTTAAAATTTGATACATTGTATTAATATAGAAAAAATAAGAACGAAAAAGAAAAATAAGAAAATATAACACATTATCATCCAAGAAAAAAACTTCTCAAGTTTTAAACAGATCATTAAATTGCAAGAGCCAGATGAGTGCAGTTGTCAAGGCACCAGGCTAGAAAGGAAGAGACTGTTGAGTTCTTGTCCCATATTCTACACAAAGCAGCTGGGTGGTTAATTCTTCTTTCTCAGCTCTAAGAAAGAGGCAATGGTTAGCCACATTTGAAATCTTCCCAACAAAACTGTGAGGACTTATAAAGGCAGTCTCAGGAATCAAAACTGACTCAAATGCACACTCTCACACATAAAAATATGCCTACCTGATTATCATTTCCAGATAATATATATAATTGTGACTGTCTTGTATTTTCTCTATATTCATCCTATTTTTAGGCCCTACAACATAGAATCTAATTTAATTATTTAATCTCAGCAAAGCTAAGAAAATACAATTCCCTGTCAGGGAATTAAACATTGTATGAGAGTTTATTCATTCTACGGTCATTCCTATAAAATATTCCTATCTCTTAAAAAAACAACAACAAAGATTTCAAAACTCGTTTTGCTTCTAAAATTGAATATGAGCTATTTTCCCAGAGGAAAATAAATTTATCTTCTAAATGGTGGAAATATTGATTTATCTGACATGATTGACATTCAACCTATTTCAGTTAAAACCTATTGATAATCTACAGGCATATCTAGAAATAAATAAATCTTTGCCACCCAGAATAATATTGATTATTAGTGCCCTTATTTCTACTGAAAGATTTAAAAAACAGTTTATCAAAGAGAGTAATCATAAAGTTTCAGTCAGAACTGTAATCATGATGACATTTTCTTTTCTGTTTGAAAAAATACTTTTTATTCACTATATGCTTAATAGATCTGTAATTATATTAGTACACTGTTTTTGGCAATATAATGCAAAATTACATTCATATCTTTCAGTTTTTTTTTTAAACCTTAAAAGGGTTGCCAAAGAAAAATATAGAAATCATGTACTATTGATTTTTTTGTGCTATTGTCTTTTGATTTTCTCTTGTTTGCTTTTTTTGTTTTCCAATTGTAATTTTGTTTTTTAATTGTATTTTTAAGTTAAGTTTAAGGAGAGCTATTGTGTATTACTGTTTTTTAATGTTGTTTATTGATTATCTTATTGGTTGTACTTAATTAGTGAAATCAAAATTTCATTATTGGGTGTTAGTATTACAAAGTATAAGTCTATTTAAGAAGAAGCTCCATTGAGCTTATGGAATTGTAGTTCCCTATGTAGTTCCATTGCTTCTAGAAGCAATGAATGGCAAAGTATAACCTTTTTAAAAATTTTCTAGATAAGAGAAGGAATAGAGTAAGATTATTATTTGAATAAATGTAAATATTTTTTTTATTTTACATATAATATTATGCTTTAAAATATGACATATTTTATATACAATATACAAACTGTCATTATTTAACCTTATACATAAAATATATGAGGAAAAGACTTAACTTAAAATTATTAAATATTTGACAATTGCTGAAAATTATATTCAAATTGATCTGGAATTCCTGTAAGAGAATATTACAAGAAAATACTAATCATTGGCATGATTCTCTTTGTCCATTCTTAGACAAATGAGATATAAGTGATTTTCTTAACTTCACATGAGTAATTTGCTTAGAGTCAGTTGAAAAGATACAAAGTCTAAAAATAAAGGAAGGATAACATTGACCTACTCAGAACGTTTGGACATCCTTTGAAAATGAGCAAATGAAACAGCATAGTAAGGATACTTCTTGGACATTAATTAGTCATTTATGTATTGTTTGATGCAATTTATCTACTCAATCAAGTTTCATGGATTCTAGGCAGTTTACGATTTGACTAATACAACTTAGATTCTTGATTTTTCCTGAACAATATCATATTGCTATTTACAATACCCAGTTGGCTTTTGTTACATGACATTTGTATTCACTTCAGTGATTTATACTTCAGTAATAACATCAAAAATGATTGTTTCTTGTCATTAAAAATGGCAGATCACAGGAGCAGTAGACCATTGAGTCATGCAATGATTAATTAGCAACAGTATTTTTATTGTGACACTCTAGTCCTATGCAATTATAAATCTTAAAAGGCTAACTTCTAAATGTCCATTAATAGACTCCTGATAATTTTTCAACCATAGTCTCAGTCTTAGGACTGATTCATATATTACCTCTTTCCTTCTCTCTCCCAAACAGATTTTGCATATCTGTTAATATAAGCTTTTTGTTCTGTAAAATATATTTTGCACAGAAAAATACTATTAATAAAGTCTCTGAACCAAAACATATGAGTTTTTGACCTATTTAAATCATGTTTTAAAATGCAGAATTAGGGGATTCACATTTCTCCATATCCCTGGCAGATTTCTGTGGTTTTAGAAACATTGTTTTACATATGGAATATATGGTCAAAACATTTTCTAAGTGGAAATTACAGTTTTTATCTCAGCTGCTAATAATCAGTCCTACCTCCCTTTCTCTTTAAATAACCCACCCACCACCAATCTTCCTATAATGTTCCACTTTCACTGCTATATTTCATGGCATTCTGGGTCAAAAAGGGCATCTTAACTTTAATTTGAAAACCCCTGAACCAATTTCAGTTAGCATCAACAAAATTGCCTTTCAAAATTCTCCACCAAATGTGAAGGTAGGTAAAATAGGTAAATGATTTCTCCATGGCTTTCCAATATATATGTGTACAAGTTTTAAAGTGCAGGTTTCTTTCTGTAGATGTCAGCAACATTTCTTATGGTAGGATTTATTTGAAATATATAAAGCCAGGAAATTGATATTAGCATATACTGTTGGGATATTCACAAATAAATAAATGAAAACAAAAATGCCGTAGTTTATCTGTAAGAATTTATAATGCAAACTTCATTGTCCAAAGTATTCTTTTTCTCTGAAGGAAGCTTTGCATCAAACATGATAGGAGAACAAAAAAAAAATTGCCTACACTAATTTCTACACAGTGGCATCTTCATCTCTAACTACATATTTAGATTTCTTCTATATTTCACCTCACTTTATGAAACAAAAACAGAAATTTTAGAAAAAGATTCTAAAATTATGTTGCTCAAAATCCACTGAAATGATTTCAGTGTAATTTCTGTTTATTGATATATCTTTCCTATACATTTAATTTCATTCTGATTATTTTTAAATAATATTTTAGAATGTTTTTACCATATTAGAAAATGTAAAAATAGAAGTTTGCATTTTCTAATTACAGCCATGCTGGGTCCCTCATAGGAACTCACCAAAGCAGACTAAGGATCTAAGTGTCAGTCAAGTTGGACAGACTTTCTTAGCTTCAGGCTATCTTCTGAGTGGTCAAACATCTATGGGCCTCAGGACATGAGAAGATGGATACCAGGAAAAGAGTGGATAAAGAAAATCCTGTATTCTCTTTCATACATATCCAAAAATCTATATTTATTTATTTATTATTGCATAACTTCTATCCTAATTAATTGAAATCTAGATGAATTAATTGAAAATAATCCAAATACTGAATACAATTAAATTTAACATTTGAAACAGTAAGTGAAATATTTAAATCCCAAACATTCAGTGAAAATGTTTTCCTAAATATTAACATTGGATATTCATATTCACGCATGTACAATTATACATATTCATAGATATCCATACATGTGCACATTACTTCATCTATAAAATTCACCTCTTTTGTTAGAAGCACTTGATTTGGAACATTATTATCATATAAATATGATAAATGAATGATTGAGTGCATGAATGAATGAATTATAAAGCCTATTGCACATACAATTTCTTATACCACAATATAACCTCTTATAGAATACTTTTTAAAAGAATCATTTTTTGGCAGTAATTGAAGGTTTTTTAAAAAATCTAATATCTAATATCAGTGAAAAACTTATGAAGAAGTCACATTTAATGTATTTCCTGTTAAATATGTGTGATGCTAATATCAGTGTCAGCTTATCCATTATTCTGCTTCTCCAACCACATAGAATCACAACAGGTGTTAGGATTTGGCCACGGCTGATTTAAAAAAAAATCAAACTAAGTTAGTAATCTGAAATCAGCAGGAAATTACAGAACTGTCAAGCTTAGCTTGAGAGTCTTCCCTTTTAATATTAACATATGACAAAAATATTTCCATAGATTCATCTCTACATTCTGTCTCACAAAATTTCCAAGTCACTCCAGTTTCAAGAATGGGTCTTGAGGGAATACAGCATGGTTAGTCGGAGAGGTTGAAGAAAATGGATAATGCTAAAAAGCTTTCTATAAATATGGATAGCTATGGATTCTGTTTTATCATAGAAGGCAGTTATTTTAATGTGTCTAATAATTATTCAATACATTTAGTTCTATTATGCATTGGTATAATTATAAAATGACTACTGAGAATGAACAAAGTTTATAAATATATCTGCTTTTAACAGATTTGTTTATTTTTTTTTCCAAGATAACTGTTGCTTGCAATATTGGCATTAAATCAATAGGTAGACATTCCCTAATCTTGCTGAGAATCTGTTTTCATGAGGTTGAAAAAAATACTATGCCTTGAAATGATTAATGGGAGAAGTGAAATATTCCGCAAGACAAAGTTTTCTAAAGCCAAGGAGCTGCAATGGTAGCAGCATAATTGATGCAAAGGCTGGCTGCCCGCTGTTCAGACAGTGCAGCGCCAGTTTTTCTCAAAAAGCATCCTGTTTATTGTGACAGCTCTTTTGCTTGACAACTTGAACTTCTTGACTAATGAAATTTATTGTATGTTGAGCCATACAATATGTTGTATGTTGTATGTTGAAAGCTGCTTTAGCTTCAACTAAAGGGTGTCTGACTTGAAAACTATGCTTCTTTCTGTTTGAATGATTATTGCAAGTCACATTTCTAACTTTGATCATAATAATTTCTGGTGATAATTTCAACCAGGTTTCTTTTGTTTACTTTTTTGCTACTTGGTAGGAATCTGTGCACTTTTATATTACCATACTGAATAAAGAGATGAAAGGACAAAGTTTCTTTAACTTTTCTACAGAAAGTATTCTACATGTTAAATTTTATTAATTATATATTTTTGTTAGATAAATTTGCTGTCAACGCTGCAAATATTGTATATTCTTGCTTTTGACAATATGCAGAACTGTCTGGTATTTATGGGGTTAATACAGAGCAGAAGGGGGGTGGCGGTAAAGCCCTGGAAAGAAGAGGAAGGAAACATTTGACCTTCACACTAATTGGATTATGTGATATATGACAGCTAATTTAGGGAGGGAACATGCTGATAATTTAACTGCTCAGAGGAAGAGAATTTAGATCTTAGTATCCCTCCATTATGCCTGTGCCAGGATTTTGCAACAATAAAAGACTTTTAGGAAAATAAATCTGGGTGGTGGTAAACCAAGTTGTTTGTCTCATTCCCCTACAATTGTTTTTACTGCTACAAATTAAATTAAGAGCACATTATTGACCCAAAGTCTCCTTTGAGTTTTCAGGCTAAGTGACGTTTTCAACCAGAATCACCTCAATCCATTTTAATCACTATACTGGACAAGCTTTAAACTGTAACTTGATCATTTCTGAATTTATGAACTGTGTTTATTCTGTAAAACTGAACTAGAACACATAAATTGTACCTCAAAGATAGATAATCAGATAGCCGCCAGCCAGTAGGTGCATTATAAAAGGATTATAGAAGAAATAGGCCAAAATTTCTGGAGAAGGCCTCTATTCTAATTTATGTTTAATTTAAATCAACTGTGCATGATAAAATTATTTTATAATAAGCTGCTGGAAAGATTACTGTTTTATTTACTAGATTCATTCATTTATTTGTTAGATTTATAAGGTTATCAAATTTAAACAATGTGATTCTGGGTGATGCACAACCACAACAAATAAGCAATAAATTAAATGTATAAATATGAATATAAAATTCAGAAAATAAAATTGTGTCAAAGCACCATATTAGAAATAACTCAAAAAGGATTCTGCTCAACTGTCTCCCCCTGGGAGAAAAGCCAGGTCTTACAGGATTTTTTTAAAGATGAACAAGTTGGTGTCTATTATACATTGGAGAAAATTATTCCTGAAAATAGACAGCCACAGAAAAGGCACATTTATAATTTTAATGCTGCTATTCAAGGTATGCTTACTGTATTGGGTATTCTTTTAAAGTCTTACGCTTTAATTCTCATTTTTTTGTTCTATGGATATTTATATTATTGTTATAATTGCTCTAAGCCATTTTAAGTTATGAAAATGAAAGTATCATAAAAATGTACATAATTTAATGAGGGTGGAGGTTCATTTTCCAAGCTTGTGGGTTGGTTTCCAAGCATTTCATTACCAGGCTAGGTAACATCTTCAGCAGAGTTTAGGGGATGCCAATGTCAGTGTTTCTCTGTTTACAAGGTCTTCGTGTGGTCAGTAGGTCTTGTGATGGGTCAGGTATGGATCACATCAAGTGAGGGTCTTGTAATGGTGAAGTCACATCAGGTGAGGGTCATTGGGAGGTAAAGTGCTGGTTTTGGGGTGGGGATAGGTAACTTTTCTTAGTGCTATGGAAGAGAAAGGGCTGCTTGACATCTTTCTCCACAAAAGCTATCCCAAAAAACTTTATATTTCAACACACAGTATCCAAATCTAAATGCACCACACAGTCAACCACTATGCAAAAACTAACCCTACCATACACAAATGATGTATCAGAAATGACAGCCAGAATTCTCCCTTGTCTAGGAATAACAATAGCTCTCAACCCACAACCACACTCCATCAGGAATTATCCAGAACCAAAGACAAGATACATAAGGATAAAAAAAATGTAATTTACAAAATCAATTGTAACAATTGCAATTGATTCTAAGTGAGACAAACATCATGTCAATTGAAAACCAGAGTCCAGAAACACCAACTGGCAGACAATTGCCATGATCCCACACTCTACCCACACTGACACTGAACAGTACCAATTTGTTTGGAGCAATACAAGAATCATTGGCCATGCTACCACCTGCCATGCATGCCACAAGCAATTCCATCAACAGACACATCAACCTACAACCAGACTATGAACCTCTCAGAATTCAAATCAACCACACAGCTAACCAGCTATGACACCAACTCTCTATCAACCCGCCCCCCACAACCTAACCAGCACTTCACCTCCCAATGATCTACAGCTAATGTAATCTCCCCATCACAAGACCCATCACAAGACCCTCACCTACATGACCCAGGCCTAACCCATCACAAGACCCTTACATGATGCAACCCATTCCTGACCCATCACAAGATCCATCACAAGACATACTGACCACACAAAACCCTTTTAAATAGAGGAACTCCACTGAAGATGTTACCTAGCCTGGTAATGAAATGTTTGGAAACTGACCCACAAGCTCGAAGAATGAACCTCTACCCTCATCCTATACCTGAGCTACAGATATTTGTCACCATTGCAAACATAATTTAATACTCTTATTTCCTTCTTAAAGAGATATTTTGACAAATAACCAAAGAAAATGTACACAATATTTCAGGCAAGTTGAAAGAAGCAGCTACCAGCGATTACCACATGTGTTTAGAAAATAAATGAAATTTAATGAAATGAAATGAAAAAAAGTTTGAGCCCATCTGGAGACATGAATTTAAATGATAGGAAATCAGGGAAACTGATTAAAATCATGAATTATGTTGTACACATTTTGTTATATTCCAACATATATTGTTAAAATCTATACTGATATATAGTCACTTCCACATTATCTCACTTTTTATTAGCCCTTTATATATAGCTTGGGAATTGATGATTGCCAGATATTTTCCAATAGGAAAATGAATCTACAGCTTTATCCCACGGAAGAGGGAGAAAAACCAAGAACCCTAACTTTGCAGGGGTTCAGTAACACAGATGAATCACAAATACCTCTGTTCAGCTCTCCAATATCAAAAGTTTGGAATTGTTTTGAATTATCTATGTGAATTTTGCACATAGATGAATTAATAGCAATTATGTTCCAATGTTCCAATGTTTAATTGAAATAATGACATTATTTTTAATGCACTGGGATTTACTGATGTAGCCAATCTGAAAATATTAGTACAAGAAATATTTCATATATTAGATGTTAGAAATAAAACAGGTACCCACAGAGCATAATCTTGCTTCATTAAAGGCAGCTAAACCAGTTATTAGTCAATTGTTCACCAATAAGCCTCATACGTGCAAAATGCAAATTGCTACAAATTCAGAATTGAGAGCTAAAACTATCTCATTTAATTTAGATTTTATAGACTGTTTATTCCTTTTAAAAGTGGAACAATCGTCAGTACTGACAGCATTGGGTTAAACAAAGAACACAGTGCTGCCAATATTGAACTGAGTTCCAATTATTCCATCTCTGTAATAATAATCTCTGTACACCTCAATTAATTCAAAGTTAATTCTTGTTTGTTTTTATGTTGCACTGACAAAGATCTATATTACTAATCAGAAACAATGTAATTACTTCTGAAGTTCTGTCATGTTATTTTTTTAATCACTGAAAACTGATCTGAGATAAACAACTTCACAACTTTATTCCAGAAAAACCACTTTTCAAAGATGTCAAAGAAATGGGGATGAAATGATTTTCTACAAATTACTAATGGCTGAGAGGGAGCACTAGTCAGGACAGAATAGAGTCAGGACTCTTAGGGGCAGAATAATTGTCTTCACTTCAGAGAATAAAAAGCATTGTTTCCTTAGAGACCTTTTCTGCAGACATTGGAAATAAAGGGCAGAGTGACTGAGACAGAGGAACTTGTTAAAATGTTCCAAATCCAATAGGACAGAACTAATTCACACATTAAATGAAAATCTTAACAACTATAAACACACAAACAAATAAAGCTATTATAAACACAAGCTTAAAG
Source organism: Crotalus tigris (assembly GCF_016545835.1). Classification (NCBI taxonomy): domain Eukaryota; kingdom Metazoa; phylum Chordata; class Lepidosauria; order Squamata; family Viperidae; genus Crotalus; species Crotalus tigris. The sequence goes on along the minus strand of NW_024100112.1, from coordinate 636,241 downwards.
TAAATAATTGGTTGCTTTCCAATTGAGAAAATAGCAATTCAACAGAGCAATAGCCCCCATTTCTGAGTCATTATACTGAGCAGCAAGCTACATCTTTTGCTGTTGTTGGCAAAATCCTTACTATGGCAAAATTTTAGAACTGTCACAATCTACTGCAGAAATTTTCCCCTAGCCCGTTTCAATGTCTTGCCCTCAGCACTACTCAACAGGCGATTCAAGAGGCTCCCGTTTAGTGAGCGACTATGCCCCTGTGACAGGCTGAAGATGAAACTGTGGAGCATGTTTTATTATACTGCCCTATGTATAATACAGCCAGAATTAAATTATTGCCTCTCCTTGGAATTGATCCCTCTGGTTCTAATGTTAGTAATTTGGTTTTACATTGTCTAGCGGATGGCTCCTCCTATATTACTTCTCAGGTTTCTAAATTTCTTTTAAAAGCTGTAACTATTAGAGGAGAATGTTATAATTTCCTTTAGCCAAAGCTTCTGGTGTTAATTGTTTGTGATTATATTTTTCTTGTGTTTTCTTTTGTTGTACTTGCATTTTGGTCTGTGACCGCAAAATAAATAAATTAATTAGTAATTAGTACTGCAGAAATGTATACCAGTATTAAATATAAGCAAAATATCATGAAAGAAGGGGTTTTGTCCGGTTAGATCCCACAGGCTGGGCCTCCTTCAGGTCCCGTCGGCCAAGCAGTGCCATTTAGCGGGGCTGCAGGGTAGGGCTTTCTCTGTGATGGCGCCTATATCTTGGAACCAGCTCCCCCCAGAGATTAGGACCGCTCCCACCCTATTGGCTTTCCGCAAGCGGCTTAAGACCTGGCTTTTCTGGCAGACCTGGGGTTTATAAAATCTGACCCCTGGATGAATGTTATTGTATTGTTTGTCTTGCTAAGTTATATTGTGTTTTTATTGTTAGCCGCCTGGAGTCCTGCGGGAGTGGGGCCGTTTATAAATTTTAATAAATAAATAAATAAAAATAAATAAATACATAGTCCAAACCGTTTCATCAAAAGCAAGGCAACATCTCTTTGCATGGCTTATGAGTTCTGCTGTTTCTAAATTCCAAGTCTGCCTGATGAAGTCCTTTTGGCCAGAAATGTCTATTGCTGGAATTAGAAAGGTAAGAACCTGTCAGCATAAAAGCAATTGAACTTGAATGCTGTAAACTTTGTTTAGCATATTGAATACATTCAGTAAAATTACTTAGGCTCTTTATATTCCACTTCAGAGAATTGACCAAACATGGGAAGCTGAAGGACAAATCTGACTCTACTTTCAGGGTAAATATGTCAATCATTATCACTAATTTTGTTGGAAGAGAATTCAAGTTTTGTTCCTAGCAGATCCATGATGGGATGAATACCACCAGGGATAGTATTCTTTCCTTAACAATCTGAAATGCTTTTGAAGATGTATGAGATCGCTAAGTTTCTTGGCTTATTTTTTTCCTCCCAGCAAAAATTCTCCTTGTCAAATCTCTCCACAGAAACTGCTTCTTTGTAGCACATCCTACTGTGCCCGTGTGACCACACAACTTCATATGATTTACATGTTTGTTCCAGAGAATACTTCAAAGAGACAGCAGTGTATTCTATACTGCAGTTCTAAAGAAAAAAAGCAAAATCCTTTGATTACTTCATGCATTTTCAAGAGGCCCCTCTCACCCTAGTCATAAACAGATCAGTGAATATATCTAAGGCTTTTCATTAAAAATACAGACATAAAACTGCTGGATGGGAACATCTGCTTCATAGGACACATTGAATTTATCAGCTCATATTCCTACAATCCCAACTTTTGTGGCTTGTTCTTGATGTTGAATGGGCAGCTTTCAGTGCAGAGCTGTATACTTTCAGTGCTATATACAGAAGTAGAAATGGTGCTGTCAGACATATTAATATTGAGAATAAAATACCTTACTCACTCTGTCCATTCAAGAAACATTTAGAGGAATTTCTGTTAAGAACACTTGTATCAGTTTTAACATCATTATTAGATATAGTGGCTTGAATTATTAGATGTTTTTAAAGCAACATTTGAAGGACCACAGATTTTGCATCTCTGGTAAACAGTACAATAATATACAAACCATATGAAAGTCATGTTGCTTTCAAGCAATTCACATATATTTTTATTTGTTTTCTTTATTTTTAACATCCTTAAATAAACAAATATCAGAAGGTAAATTAATAATCTTTCTAATATTTATCTTCTTCTCCATGTTCCATTCAACCCCCCATCACAGAAGTAGAGTGAGATGAAGCTTTAACAGAAAAAGAGGGGTTTTTATTTCAAGCTATAGTATTTAAGTATTCCTGTATTGCTGATGGCACAGAATGTACATCCAACATCCAAGCTCACATCTACTTTGTACCAGCTCCTTAGTCCTGTAATACCTTGAAGAGTGACACATACAGTTTGGAACTCTTCCAAGCCAGACCCTCTTTCATCAACATGTCCCCTTTATGGTTCCTAAACTATTCGTTTACTTCCAGGGATTCCCTCAGCTTTTTGGTGACCATTATCAGCTGGCTGAGTGGGAGCTAGCAAAATTGGTCTCATAGAGCCCTGCACTGCTAGCTGCTTTGAAGGAATTATCTAGTTAACGAATTCCTCCATGGAGCTCTTGTATTGTGGTAGGTGTCATAATGCATCTGTCAAGAAGTTTTTTCCTCCTGGCAGGTACCGAAGGGTAAAGTTAAATCAATTAAAGTATTGAGCCCATCAGACCTGCTTGAGAGAACAGTTTCCTTGGGGTCTTCAGGATCTCCAAATTCTTGTGGTCTGTCCAGACATCAAAAGGGATTTTGCTACCCTCTAAGACACGGCTTTTCAACCCGTGGTAAGCATACCATCGGTGGTAGTTTGGCACCTGGCAGGTAGTACACGACCGTCCTAGAGAAGTGGTAGCAGGGGGGAGAGGAATGAGCTGAAGCAGCAGCACACAAGCCTTGAAGGAGAGACAGCTGGAGCTGAAGGGCTGTTGGGGCTTGGCAGAGGCCCCAGGATCTGCATGAGCAGCTATAAGCTGATTGGCACTTCTGCAGAACTGTCAGAGCTCAGCTGATTGGCACTTCTGAAAGCAGCGCATAGCTGGAGGTGCATAGAAAAGGAGGGGAGAGAGAGGAAAGAATATAAGAAGAGGATGTTTTGGCAGGAAAGGGCCAGAGAGGGGCTGCTCCTGCCCCGCCCCCTGGGCATGTGCACAGGAGGAGGCAATGAGTGCCCGGCATCCCTGATGACCGCTCAGAAAGAGAAGAGGCTTGCCCAGGCCGACCGGATGCTGATTTACAACCTTGTAGGTCTACTATCAAAGCCAGAATGCACTCAGCCTTAGATCCATGGGGCAGCCCTGGAACCAGTGACAGACTGCCTCAGCCCGCCCAGCCCTGTCCCCTGGGTGCATGCATAGGAGGCAGCGGTGACCGGGCCCAGCATCTCTGGAGACTGCATTCTGAACGCTTTGCAGGTTTATTTTTTTAAGCTGCCCGAGGCTCTGGGCAGGAGGCTTCCCATTTTGACCCCTCCCCCATCATTGCCTCTGTGACTGAAGGGCCTCTGCATGGCTCTCAGCACATCTCTCCCAGGCCTGTGGACATGTTTGTTTGTGTGTGTGCTTGTGTGTGTGCATGTGCTTGGAGGAGCTCTCACTCTTTGCAGCCCATACTGTGATATTGGGGAGAAAAAGAATGGGAGAGATAAGAGAAACTGTGATGGGAGCTTTTTGTAGTCTTTCACAGGGCTGGGGCTGAGGGGAACAGGGTGCAATGCAATTGGTGGCATATTGAGAAAAAGCAACAAGTACTCCAAAAAACATCTTTCATTAGTTTGCAGCCTGCCACCACAGTAGTTCTCTGTTGAAGGCATGGGGCTGCAAGGGGTGATACCCTCCCCCCGCATGCATGCACGCACACAAAAATACATGTACGGGTCTGGAAGAGGTGAGATGAGAGCCACACAGAGGCAACAACAATGGAAAGGGGTCAAAATGTGAAGCCTCTGCCCACCATTGCCTGCCTGTTGCCACCTCTGCCCGAAGCCTCTGGCAGTTTAAAAAAAAAGCAGGGGAGGAAGGAAGGAAGGAAGGAAGGAAGGAAGGAAGGAAGGAAGGAAGGAAGGAAGGAAGGAAGGAAGGAAGGAAGGAAGGAAGGAAGGAAGGAAGGAAGGAGCTGGGAAAGGGACTGCCTTCTGAGCGCTTCTCAGGTTTATTTTTTTTAGCTGCCAGAGGCTCCTGGCAGGAAGCTTCACATTTTGACCCCTCTCCCTGTTGTTGTCTCTGCTTGGCTCTCAGCTCACCTCTTCCAGACCTGTGCATGTGTGTGTGTGTGTGTGTGTGTGTGTGTGTGTGTGTGTGCATGTGCACACACACGTGGAGGGGTCTCACTCCTTGCAGCCCCATGCTGTGACATTGGGGAGGAAAAGAATGAGAGAGATAAGAGAAGCTGAAATGGGAGCTTCTTGCAGCCTTCCATGGGGCTGGGGGCCAGAGCTGAGGGGGGGGCAGGGTATGATGCAATTGGTGGCACATTGAGAAAAAGCAACAAATACTCAAAAAACCCCAGCTTTCATTACTTTGCAGCCTGCCATCACAGAAGGTCTCTCTTGAGGGCATGGGGCTGCAAGGGATGAGACCCTCGCCTCCACATGCATGCGTGCACGTGCACATACACAGACACAAAAAGGAATATTTTCCTTTGCTATATTTCTAGTCTGAATTAGACCAAAGCAGGGTCCTTACAAGAGAGCCCTTTTAAGGATTATTTATTAATAGAAAAGCAACTAAGCTACCTCCGTTCCTATCAACTAAAGCTGTTGCACATAAAAAATGGAGGAGCTCTGATCAACTATCACAGCCATAATTTTGACAGTTTTACTGTACTGTTGTCTGCGGATGCCCCCACTAAATGCAAGCATGGGAAAAACTGAGATTATAACGAGAGGAAGGGAGGCTCTGAGGGAAGTCCTGCCTTAGCATTTGGCCACCATCAGCCCTGCTGCCCTTTTGCCATCCCCTTGTCCCCTCCTCTTGTCCTGTCCTGGTGATCTCCCATCCTATTGTAAAGGATGCTTTGGTTACAAAGCCAGGTCTCCTCGCATGGAGAAGGAATGGGCCTCCCTCTAACCCAAGCATTTTGCCCTCTTGCACCCACCATGAGCAACCTGGCCAAGGAGAGTCAGCACAGCAGCAGCAGCCTTGAGGAGTAGGTAAGTGCAGCCAGGTGCCCCCTCAGGGAAGTTGGACTGGACTGGGTTGAGCTGCAGGGTCCTGGTGTCCTGGGAACTAAAGAGCTGGGCTGGGCACTTGCCCTCCACTGCCCAGAGCTCCAGGCAACCCGCACCATCCTCTGGGAGTCTCCCGCATGTCCAAGAGGGATTGTGAGGCTCCTCCAGTGGACCATGCCCTGGTGCCCACTCTAGTCCCACCCCCTCCACTGAAGACCCCCGACAGCCCTACCCACCCACCTCTACAGGCCACCCTCCAACCTGAGCGATGTTGAGTTGGCCACGCTTCCCAGCCATTGACTTGTCAAAAGGTTGCAAAAGGGGATCATATGACTCTGAGACATTGTGATCATCAGAAATATGAATCAGTTGCCAAGCATCCGAATGTATGGGGATGCTGCAATGGTCATAAGTGTGAAAAATGGTCATAAGTCACATTTTTCAGTGCCGTTGTAACTTTGAACAGTCACTAAGAGAACTGTTGTAAGTTGAAGACTACTTGTACTTTATCACTTTTTCCTCTTTTTTTGGTCATCAAGTTTTTGACACCTTGCTAGGCGACTAGTGGTATTCGAATATTGCCATATCCTAAAAATGGTACAATCAGTGAAAAGGTTGAAAAGCCCTGCTCTAGGAACTACCTCCAAGTGAGCAATGCCCAACAGACCATATAATAGAAGCTACATTGCTAGCTTCTGCTCGGATTACAAAGGGTGCTGTTGGGACCAGGTGCTTAAGGGTTGGTTCAGCCGTGAAAAGCTGAACCAACCCTTTTCAAAAGATGCTTGACAGCCCATAGTCCAGTTGAGAAGCTGGCTCGCCTTGGGTTTCAGCCGCCCCCCCCTCCTGTTTTTAACAGCTTTGTAATAGGCAAGGCTATCTAGGGTGGGGGGAAGACAAAGGGAGAGATGAATTGTCAGTAGAAGCTCTGTAGTTGCCTCCAGGTTCAGGGGGCTTCCTACTCTAATATGGTTTTCACTTTCCCAGGGTTCATTTCATCCCTTGCTTAATATGCAATAGCCTAAATAATCCAAGCTACTTTTGTGGAAGTCACACTTGGATAGTTTGACATAGAGTTCGGCTCTCAGTAGCTTCTCACTAGTTTCATTGTCTCTGAGTAGATTAGAATATCACCAGGTAGACCAGCACTCCTTTGTACAAATAATCATGCAGCACTTTGTTAATTAGCTGCAGTCCAAAAGGCATCACCCTGAACTGGTAGCATGCCAAAGGGCAATTAAAACCAGTCTTCCATTTATCTCCCTTCCTGATCCTCATGTGATTATATGCCTCTCTCAAATCCAACTTGGTGAACACCTTCCCCTTGGACAGGTACAGGTGCCCAGCTCATGGGGGAGAGGGTACATGTTTTACACACACACACACACACACACACACCATTAATCCCCCTAAAATCAATGCACAATCTTAACAATCCATCTTTTTTCTTCTTAAAGAAGACTGGTGGCACTCTTTGGATTTAGCTGGCTGGATGAAGCCCCTGGCCAAATTCTTGTCCACAAAGGTTTGGAGTTCCTCCATTTCCCCTGAGGTCATGGAGTACATTTTTGGTTTATGGTGTTTTGTCCCTGGTAGCAACTCAATAGCAGTCTGTAGGGTGGTAAGGAGGGAGTGCATCAGACTCCCGCTCGCTATAGACTTCTGCCAGGTCTCAATACTCCCTTAGAATACTTGGCTCTACTGGGCTGCTTTCAGCTAACATGTTGATTGTCTCTGCTTTCACTTTCACAACCAATCATGCTTGGCTAACTTTCTGTGACTTTTCCACCCCCAGTCCTTTTTCTTCTTTAATCCTTAACTGCCACATTGTTCCCCCAGTCAATTGATGGGTTCTATTTTTTCAGCCAAGACAGCCCCAGTATCATTGTCTTTGCCATCTTTGGGGCTACAATAAACCAGATAGTTTCTTCATGGCTACCCAACATCAGGCTCACTGACTCAGGCAGGGAGGTTGAAGGCACCTCCTCCCGCCATAAGTGAACCATCCACGTGCTCAAACTTCATGGGTTGTTTCGGTCCTTAAGCCTTAGTCCCACCAGCCTATTGTTTTCAGGCTGATTAAGCAACGGGTACAACCTGAGTCAAGCAGGGCCGTGAAGACCTCCTTGCTCCAGACTGGGGTACTACCACCTCCACCTGGGCAGTCAATGGGGTGATGGTGCCACTTACCATTGGATCGAAGCCACAGTTTGAGCCATCCCCAGTGTTGACCCTCGGTCTGGGGAGCTTGTGTCCTTTGCTCCTCACACCTGCACTCCCAGTGTGCCCCCCCGACCTGGGATCTCACCTGTTCCACTCATCACATGTCCAGATTAGTACTTCTTTGGGATAATGAGTAATAAAGTCATATTATGGTTGGCCATATAGCAGCCTTTCCTAAGTTGGTTCCATTTGTATGCATAGATATTATATACACCATTTTTCCTGCAATTTTCTTATAAAAGTAGATTCTCTTTTATTATTCCTCTGAGTAGGCTGGCCAAGTAAATCCTTAGATTTTTTAAAAGGGAATATCTATATCCTCTACATCAGTGGTTCTCAACCTTTTTAATGCCGTGACCCCGAACCGGTCGTAAGTCGAGGACTACTCAACTGGTCGTAAGTCGAGGACTACTCAACTGGTGCAGCACCGTTTGCAGAATGGGACTTTTGGCGGGCTCAGCAGGGCAGAGACAGCCTGGACAATTCCTATTGGCTTTTGAAAGCCAATAGAATTAGACTCTATTCAAGAGAGTCTATTCTATTGGCTTTCAAAAGCCAATAGAATAAAAGGCAGTAGACAGCTAAGGAAAAGGGGGGGAAAATGGCGGACTGCTTTGTTTGGCAACCCCCGTGAAATGGTCGTTTGACCCCAAATGGGGTCCCGACCCACAGGTTGAGAACCACTACTCTACATACATACACATTTGCTTTCCATGAATGTTTTTTCCTGCAGTTTATCTTAAGAGCATTATCTTTCTTTAGACATTGTTAAAGCTGACCATTTATGCAAAGAGGGATAAAAGATGAGTTGATACTGTCTCATGTAACTTTTGAATACTACTAGAAAAGAAAGTATAATAGAATATTATTTAATCTGGGAAGTCCCTTATAGGGATCAGCTTCAGCACAGACCTAATATTTTGAAAACATGCTATGAATTAGTTAGAATAATATGAGCAAATGTTATTGTCTTTGAAAATGAGGAGCAACCAGCAGCTGAATGTCTTAAGTCCTTTATTAACTCTTGTATAAAAGTTGCCATGTCTTGTATTAATGCCTTGCTTTTGAATAATCTCTATATTATTTTGCTTTATTTTGCTCAATCTTTCAGCTTTTTTCTCATTTGAGTGTTCATTGAATTTGAATCCACAAATCTCATGCCTATATTTTGTTGTGGCAAAACATCTGCTAAGATGAGAGTTAATGGGAGAGATATTACAAACTATGGTGTATCTTTGAAGAATACAGAGTTGAATAGAGAATTGAATAACCTGTTCTTTTCTCCTTCTTACACTGTTAATCAGAACAGAAGATTCTAACTAGCAATTCTCAATTAGGCTAAATCTAGACATCATTGTATTTTATTTTTTATTTAAAAAGGAAATTTGAGACAAATTGCTTTCTTCTGATTACAGAATATTATATTCAGATAACAATATTCTGTAATATATTTGTTCATCAAAATTGATGTTTTGGCTTGAACACAGGGTCTCATTTTTCATATCCTTTCAGCTATTCACTACCAATCTTTGACACAATAGTGCTAGTCTGAATGGAATGTTTCCCTGTTAATTCTGGCACGAATTCTGTCATCATATTTGCAAATGACTAGATTGTTCTAGGGCAGATTTTTCATCAGGTTGATAATTAGACAAGTAGTAAACAATTATTGAATATGTTCATAAAGGTTAGTCTGTTTGTTAATTTTACTTGTTTTATTATAGTTTTTTTTTTAAAAAAAGAATACAGACAAAAGAGCCAAAGCAATAAACATTAATAAACAGAAGAAAAATGGGAAAAACAAAATAAAGTATGCAAATAATATGCAAATGAAAAATAAGATATAAAATATTAAACACCATAACAATTTCTAATAAAAAATTAAAAATAAGGTTCCATTGTTACAACACTCATTAAATCTATGCCAGAGGGAATTATTTTGTGTCATTTTTTTTGACTGGCAGAAAAGACTGCTTTTTCAAAAACTGGTAAATTACATATCTCCTAAATCAAATCCTTAATATATAGAATAATATTACTTTTCCAATTTCTTAAAATAATTAACTTGGTAACCCCTTATGCCCAATTTAGCCTCAAAAACATTTAAATCCCAACTTTTGGAAGATAATTCAACACAACATTAACTTCTTTTAGATTTTAAAAAAATCACATAATCTATAAAAATCACATAATTTATTAAAATATTGTTCCAAAACAATGCCAATAACTTACAAGACCAAATAATGTGTGTCGGTGACTGCTCCAAGAAAGTCTGGCATCAATTGTTTCAAATACATTCTTTGGGGCATCTAATATACTGAAAATAACATTTTTCATGAATCAATTTCAATCTTAAATCAAATGAGACCAATTTAACATCCTTTAGAATGGCAATAATTGATGTTCCATTATTAGATATACTAGTTCTTTAGTTCATGTATTATGAATAACATTGATATAAATTATACTTTTTTAAAAAAAAGTTTAAAGAAACACAATGTAGATTTAATTTAAGATACTGAGTCTATCAAAGGGGAAAAAGCACTTCAGGTTTCTTTAAAGCAGACAAGTTATATGTTTCATACTGAGCCATTAAAAGATTCTTAAGTTGAGTACATTGACATTGTTGTGAGTTAAGCAAGCAATGTTATATCTGAAATTTAGAAAAAATCCTTAAAATAATCATTACAAAGTAAATTATTTAAAGTAGTTTTCAACATGCCACCCAAACTTTCCAATAAAAGATTTTGCCCCTTATTTTTAAAACAGAATTCTTCCAGAATTAAACATTCATGAGCATGAACATCAATATCCAATCTAACCCAACCCAATGATGTCTAACTGTTCTCAGTCCCAGCAATGAAAGACCCTCTTTACTGTACATTGTTCCAGCAATTGCTGAATCCTTAATGGAGAGAACATTGTTCTTTCAAAGATGCCCACAAAATAATCTACTAATCTTCATTCCACATAAATATGATTAGTTCAATACAATACATAAATTAATCATGGAAAAAGGGGTGTTGTCTTACCTGAACGCCTTTTCTCAGCATGATGATGGAGAATCCACAGATGGGTTGTCTTAATCTATCTGCTCCAATTAGACTAAGTCTGAAATTTAGTACCGCCCCTCTGTGCCAACTGCACCCCAGTTTTAGGCTAAGGCGATACTCAGACTTTAGTCCGATGCGTCTGATCAATACGGGAACCAGGGCAACTGACCTTATGGGAGGGAGTGGATTCTCCATCATCATGCTGAGAAAAGGCATTCAGGTAAGACAACGCCCCTTTCTCCAGCATGATTGGATGGAGAACCCACGGATGGGACATACCAAAGCCCTGTGTCCCTAGGGTGGGGAATTAGATTGGGCCTGGGTCCCATCCAACGTTAATGTGTGTTCTAGAACCTTGCGGCCAAATGAAGCCATAGAAGAGGCATATATATCCATCTTGTAGTGACGGACAAGGAAAGAGGGCAATGCCCATATTGTTGCTCTAGAAATTCCCTCTATGGAGGCCTGATTAGACCAGGCAGCTGTAGTAGCTGCGCCCCAGGTGGAATGGGCTGTGATATGCCTAGGAGCTTGCAGTGACTGAGTCTGGTATGCCAGAGAAATACAAGCTCTAATCCACCTGCATATTATGGGTGAAGAAACCTTCTGACCTAGTGATGAAGGGTGATAGGACACAAACAGAGCCTCTGTTCTGTGGAAGGATGAGGTTCTCTGTATATAACAATATAAAGCCCTGCGCACATCCGATTTGTTCCACGGAACCTCTATGTCATTAGATTTGTTCCACTGAACCTCTGTGTCATTAGATGGGTTAGGACAGAAGTCCGGCAAAACTATTTTCTGAGATCTATGATACAAGGACTTGACCTTAGGCACGAAGGAGGGTTCTAGCCTAAGGTTACCCTGTCCTTATGGAAAGTACACAGGTCCTTCCTCACTGAAGAGCAGCCAGTTCAGAGATCCTTCTGGCTGAAGTTACAGCACAAGAAATGCCACCTTCATCAATAACTGTTTGAACAAACAAGTGTCAATAGGTTCAAAGGGTGGCGAAACAAGAGCCTGTAAAACCTGATGAAGATCCCACGAGGGATATCTATGTACAGTTGGTGGTCTGGCGTTGTTAACTTCCTTCAGGAAGGAGCGTATCATAGGGTGATGTGTAAAGGATTAATTGCCGCAGGAAATAACTGTGGCAAGTGCTGCTACCTGCCTGCGGATGGTGCTTGTGGAAAGCCCCTTGTCCAGACCATCCATCAAGAAATCCAAGATAACTGGCACTGAAACCACCAAAAGGTCAATTTTGTGAACCTAACACCAATTACAGAAGCTTTCCCATGTGGCATCGTATATTCTATTCGTCGAGGGTCGCCTGGATTGCTGAATCATAGCTATGACCCTTGACGAATATGAGTCTCGGCCTAAGGCTTGCCTCTCAAGTGCCAGACGGTTAACTGGAGCCATTGAGGGTCCAGATGGCATATTTCCCCCCTGAATGAGGGAGATGCGATTTGCTGGGATCCTCCATGGAGGGGATGCGGAGAGCTCCATCAGGTCGGCGAACCAAGAGCGTCTCGGCCAATGCGGCGCAACCAGGAGACCTCTGCTCATTCGCGAAGGATCTTCCTGATCGTGGCAGGAAGAAGCGGCATGGGAGGGAAGGCATAGAGCAGTTCCTTGGGCCAGGGACTGCGGAGCGCATCTGTTCCCTCCGCTGATGGAGACGGGAACGTGGAAAGGAATCTGGGAAGTTGTGAGTTGGTTGGGGAAGCAAAAAGGTCTAAGGTTGTGGAACCAAACCTGTCCATGATCTCTCTGAACATTCGGATCCAGCTGCCATTTGGAATGGTCGACGGTGGCTATGCTCAGTGAGTCCGCCTGCTGGTTGGTCACTCCGGATATGTGCTCCGCCCTGATGGAGGCAAGATTCAGTTCCGCCCAGGACCCCAGCAATTTGGCCTCCTCCATGAGAGGCCTGAACCTTGTCCCCCCCTTGTCTGTTGACATGGGCCTTGGCTGTTATGTTGTCGGTTAAAATTAGGACATGTTGGCCCTGTACTATATCGCTGAATCTCTTTAGGGCCATATGTATGGCTTTGAGTTCCAGCCAGTTTATATTGTTCTTTAGATCCTGCTTGGACCACTGACCTTGAGCCCAGTGCATGTGGCGGTGTGCCCCCCACCCAAACAGGCTTGTGTCTGTGGTAATGATAATCCTGTCTGGTTCTTTGAATTCTGCTCCCCATGACAGAGCCGAGGAGTCCCACCATCGAAGGGAGTTCAACACCGACCGTGGAACTCGGACCTTCTGGTGGGATGTGCTGGTGTGAAGTCTCTAAAATGGAAGAAGAAGCCACTGTAATTCTCTGGCATGGAGGCGTGCCCATGGCACAATTTGCACACAGGACACCGTCTTCCCCAGTAGCTGTGATAGGGAGGTCAATATGACTACTCTGTCCCTTCGGATCTGATGTACAAGAGTCTGAATAGGGTTCCGTTGGTCCTGAGATAGGTAGACCGTACAATTGTCCGTGTCTATAACAGCGCCCAAATGGTTAGGGCGAGGTCTGACTGAGCGTTTCGGAATGATGATGACTGAATTAGTATGTCATCTAAATGGCCTTGAATTCTGATTGGAATTTGTCTAAGGTGGGCTGCAAGCACTGCCAGTACCTTGTAAATACCCTTGGTGTCGATGAGAGGCCAAATGGTTGGGCTCTGTACTGGTAGTGGTGTTGGGCATAGCTGAATCTGAGGAATTTGCGGTGGTTAGGAAAAATGGGAATGTGCAAATATGCCTCAGTTTGGTCTATTGAGGTAAGAAAATCATCTTGCCTGATGCTGGCCAGGATTGATTGAAGTGGTTGCATCTTAAACTTCTTATACCTCAAGTAAGGTTTAGACCTTTCAAGTCTAAGATTGCCCTCCAGCCCCCTGAAGTCTTAGGGATAATGAAGAGGTTTGAGTAAAACCTTCGTCCTTCTTGGTCTTGTGGTACTGGTTCAATTGCTTGTATTTGTAATAAATGAGCTATGGCCTCTGACATAAGGTCAGCCCTGGACCTGCTCATTGGAATAGGGCAAGAGCGGAATTGTCAGGTGGTTGAGAACAAATTCTAGTCTCAGACCTTGGGTGATGGTGTCTAACACCCATGCATCTGTATTGGTGGCTGCCCAAGTGTTGGATTAAATGGCCAGCCGGCTTCCTATGGAAGCTGAGACTGTGAGATCACTTGCCTCGTTTACAGGAATGGCCCCCCGCGCCTCGAAGAGGCCGCTTGGCCTGGATCTGTGGTCTGCTTCTGTATGCTGAACGATCCTGCTGTCGTTCTTGTCTCTGAAAGGAACAGAGGGATGCCTGGGCCCAGTCCCAAGATGGAGCTGGTCGAAAGGCTGCCTCCTGTAATTGCTCTGTGACATGAGTTAACCAGAGTTTTACAATTGTCCTTACCTTCAGTTAAGTATGGTTCTAGTCCCTTACCAAAGAGATGTCCACCTGTGTAAGGTTTAGAGGCCAGACGCCACTTGGCCTTGGTGTCTGCTCGCCAATTCCTAGGCCAAGGAGCCTTTGTGCTGAGATGTCTACAGCGATGGTCCGGGCAGTGTATCTAGCCATGTGCAGAGAAGCGTCGGCTAGGTACTTGGACGTAGCCACTAACTTACCCAGATTTTGGTGAGCTCTGAGCTGGTCTGGAGGGATCATGTCCTGGAGCTCACATAACCCAAGGGCTGAAGCCCTGGCGAAGAAGGACATGGATGTTGCTGCCTTTGTTGCCCAGGCTGATGCCAGATGGGACCTACGCAATGCGGAGTCAATCTTTTTATTCTCCGCCCTAAGTGCCTCATTTATATCCCCAGGAATGTTAGCATTGGGAAACAATGAGTTCAATGTTCATCAATCTCAGGAATCTCCAATAGGGAGGTCAGAGAGGGCGCAACATTGAATAATGTCTTCTCTACGGCACCAGGACTTGAGAGGGATCCTAACTTCTCCCATTGTTTTTGAACCTTATTGAGAAAAAGGGGAGGGCAGGGGAGTTCTCGGTATATATGGCATGGGGACCCTTGGATGTTGTAGGTGGGCCTCCTGCTCTTGAGAGTTGTGCAGGCCTTGATTAGCAAGGAATTAAAAGTGAATGGTCAAAGAGACCGACAGGAGGGGTGGGGTCAGATGAAGTGATACCTTCATCCTCTGACATAATCAGGCCCGATGGTTCAGCCCCTGTTGATTCTAGATCTGATGAAGGTTCATCCATGATATCTGGAGATTGTAGGGGTGGCTGTTGGGTGTGGGGAGCCATGAATTGAGCCACAGCCTGAGCTATCATGGACTGAAGGTAGTCCGTGTTTAGAGTCTGGTTCTCAGGGCGGCGAAGCCCTGCTGCAGTGGGGGTGAATGTGGTCTGGGGGACCACATTAAGGGTATCCTGGCTAGTCAAGCCTCTCCCTGGGCCCGCCCTTGTGGCTGATTCTAGTTGGGAAATTCCACTGGGGGGAGACCAGGCCCCTGGGACTGAGGCACAATGTGAGGAAAGGGGTTCAAAAATGGGCCTTCCCGTTGTGCCTGTCTGACCTGGGGAAGCTGCCCTCTGTGGATTAGTGGTTTCCCTGCTTGACTTGGCTCGCTTGGAATTATTCTTTCCACTTGCCTCAGTAGGATGTTTCCTCTAGGCCGGCTCGTTGGTAGACTTTTCTGCCATGATGAATCTGCTTTGGGCTCAACCTTAGCACAACGACCCCCCCTCGGCATTATAACTTACTAAGGGAGCCCAGCAGAGATGATCCGGCCCGGTGAGGGGGGTGAGCCATGGGGGGTTGGTAGGCACTGCGTCCTTCCGGAACGAGCTGGCCCTCCCCAATCCAATCACTCTTGTCCGGTGATAAGGTTGATCAAATCTAGATGCCTCTGCCTCAACTTGTCAGAAAACTGCTTTCTGGAATGTTCCTGCAGGCAGTCTGGGCCTCTGCAAGTTTCAAAATGGCGGCTGGGAGGTGATTCAAAATGGCGGCTGCAAGCTCTGCGCGCCAAAAACGGACGTTAGAAGGAGGCCTTGAGGCCTGAGGCCTAACTGCGATGAGCCCTCGTTCCGGAGAATCGCCTGGGCTCCTAGCGCAGCGGAGGGTGTTAGGATGGTCAGCTGAGAGGCGCTGAGGCTGGCCGAAGCCGATAATGCCTCCAGGCCTTGGAAGATAAGATCGCACCGAAAACGTTCTTCTGAGGCCGAGGGACCTAGAAAAGGCTCCCTCCAGGCCTGGCGAGCTTCGTCGCCGCTTGCGGAGCCCCCCAGTCGATCGGCAAGGCTTATCCTTGCCTCCGGAGCTGCATGCGGTCGGCAGACGAGGATCGGGCCCTCCGATGATCAGCTGGCAGCGGGGAATCCTCGGAGCGGCGGCTGACACTTCGGACCTTCCGACGCCGAGGAACGGCCCCCTGTAGGGCTTGCCTTGTCTCAGGTGACGGTAAAAAAACCCAAAGGAAATTGCTCTTAAGGAGAGTTCTCCAAGATAAGAGGGGTTCCCTTGAAGGGAAGAGTCTTTAGATGCCCAGCCTGTCAGCCTAGTCAGGCTGTAGGCTGAGGGTGGATGATCACTAGATAATCCTGTACTAATATTAACCTGTGTTAATATTATCAATTCACAATGATGAGGATTGGAACTAAGCTAAGAAATACAAAGTCTTCTGCTCCAGGAGCGAAGAAAAAAACGTGTCTTAGAGCAAAGAGACTAAGTCTAAAACTGGGGTGCAGTTGGCAAAGAGGGGCGGTACTAAATTTCAGACTTAGTCTAATTGGAGCAGATAGATTAAGACAACCCATCCGTGGGTTCTCCATCCAATCATGCTGGAGAAATTGTTAGTCACAAAAGTTACTGCTCAAATGTAGATGCTTTTTGAGATTTGTTCAAGCCTAATAATATTGCAGGTTATTTATTTATTTCAAAGACTTGTATGGCTATTCACCTTATGTGTCACAGTTATGGATGGTTCAAAAAATCATAATAAAGCCAAAACAACTAATCCCCAATTCTATGTCTATTCTAGTACAAATTATGCTTTCACTAACAAAGGCAATGAATATTATATAAGTTAAGCAAACTTAAATTCTATTAATTTGAATAAGAAAAAATAATCTTCTATAAGTGAAAGAAATCAGTGAGACTTAAAACGTAACTGTGATCATACGTTTATATTATTCCTTCCTTGATGATTTGAAACCTTTGTTGAAAGATGTGACATCAAGTAAATAACTGTCATGTCTGGACTGTAAAAATCCAGACAACCACTAATTGGCAGCAAAGATATACAGAAAGCCATGAATTTTCTACCTCACATATAGTCATCAAACATGATTTCCGTAAGCAATCAGTTTAGAATCCAATGGCCAATTAATGGAAACAAACCTCTGAATATGACTCAAATTCAAAGTGCTGAACTTTTTCTTATACAACTCTAAGATTCTTTATAATTTTTAATTTTTCCATGGATATTCTGCTCTATTAAAACAAACTTATCCCTGTGCTCTTCAATCATTTCTCCAAAAAAACTCTCCTGAATACATCTCATTTGTTTTCCTACTTTTGAAGTCTAAAATTGTTATTTCCATTCATGCTTCATAGCCAACATGTAAACACTTATAGTAAGACTTTTATTATAATTTCCATTTGTTTCACTCTTTTCATTATTGTAACTCTTTAAATGAATTTGATTCTGAATGACATACTGTTTAATTGGTTCATTTATTCAATTGATTATTTTTATTGATAGATTCTTTGGGGAAAGTATTAATAAATTCATCAGTGGAATATAATTAAAACTTTAATGAATTAACATTTTGTTCTACTGTTCTTATTCATTAAAATATAAGATAAAGTTCCATGATACAGAAGAAAAAAAGACAAAGTTTAGTTGTTTGGTTTTCTGGGCATAATATAAAGGAATATGTATATTTGTAACAGAGTCCCTTGTGGAGAGAGAGCAATGGAGCTAACTAATAAGGAACAAAAGTCAAACTCTGGACTCTTCAAGGAGTAAAGAACCTACTGAGATTTTATTCTCCCAGTTCCTTGAGCATTCAGGGACAGTACATGACACCAAAATGAACTCTTTGGAGCTTTAGCAATCAAATCAAGTATTCAAAATAAATGTTAAAATAAAACATATAGCCAAGGAAATACTGTAAATGGCTCTGGTAGCAGAAGTCTGAAGGTTGTTCTCATGATCCTGCACATTTTTAATAAAACTTCCAACTTTAGCTGTGAGCATACTGTATAGGCATCTCCTTACTCTCTGGCCCTTTTTCTTTCTGGGTAAGATTTCTAGTGAGGGGAACCATGTCTTTCTCTGCCTGAGCAATGAGCTCAGTCTCAGTCAAGTGGCCTAGAAAGGTAGAGAGATTGTTCTGGTAATGATAATCCAATAAGTATTTTCTCTGTAGACTTATTTTTGTTTTTTTCATCATCTAGCATCTGTTATTCTTCTTAAACCTTCTTTTCCAAACCCCCAGACCTGGGTTTTCTTCAAAAGCAACCTGTATGCTTAGCAACACTGATGCATAGTATGTGGCTAGGCCTAATTCACAAGAAAGCTGGTGTTTTCTCTTCACACTAATATGAGATATTAAAATGCCTAGAAATTAGCTTTGCTCCTTGATTTGTATACATTTCCTTGATGTGTATACACTGAAAAAAATCTGGTACCAAATGCTTTTGTGCTAGGAATAGCAGAAAAAAGTAGATTGATATTGATATGCTCACATATATGTACAGAAATAATGCATGTCCAGCATCAAATCTACCCTCTGAGTGCCAGTTTCAATGCTCTTTCTTAGAGAAAAGTCATCAATCTAGTCTGACATCTGAAGTACAGTGAGCAAAGTTCAATACACTTCAGATTCAAAAGGGAATGTGGAAAAGTATAAGGACAAATGAAAACACCAGAATGTAAGATAAATATTGGTATGTGTCACTGAACAAAGCAGCAAATGTACAATATGAGATTTATAGCATCAGCCCTGGAAAAGAAAGAATTTATAGTTTTGACCAAGAATGTATCATTTAAACAATAAGAAGAATTCTGAAGAAAACAAGAATAAAGAAAATATAATAAGACCAGCTGTTTTAATCCCAAGGAATTTAATTGACCAAGTAGAGTTTACAAATCTACTCTTCAATTTCAAATGGAGTCTGTTAGATGAATTAAGAAATACAGGAGCCACTGTCAAATCCTTTGCTAGGCTAAATTAGTGCTGAGAATTCATAAAAATACCTTGCATCACTCTTGTGTTCAACCTTTATCCAGTTTAGCTAAGTAAGGATTGAACAAGAAGATCTAAGATCTTTCTCACAAGAATATAAGGCAATAAGCAATGGCTGATATCTCTCTTCACTTGTTCTAGCAACCAGTCAAAATGAGTGATTGGGTGGATAGCACAAAACAAACAAAGAAACAAACAAAGCTGCCTCTGCTTAAAATGAACTTAAAAAATTATTTATAGAAGTGTTGAAAGGGACCTATGGAAAGGGACCTATGATTTATCTAAAACTGTGATAAATGTAACAATGTTTTATATAAAAAAATAGGAAGTAAAAGTCATACTCAAAAGTTCAAACTAAAACAGAACCCCACTGAGCTTAAAGAAAGCTGCTACATTTCCAAGAAAATGGTTGGGAGAAACATTTTTATGTATCTCTTTGAGGCTATTAATGTTTTGAGAAACTACACAATAGTGCAAATGTCTTACTTTTTTATGATTCATGATTGTCAAGTTTTCTAAATAAAATAATTCTGATTACTGAAGTTCATATAAGTGTAGAATTAATAGAACAATCTTCTAGTTTAAGTGCCAACAATAATTCAGAATCACTGTTTCTGACAGATACTTATAAATTATATTCCTTTTTATCTGAAATGCATTTCAAATGAGCAAGATGATACTTATAATGTCATACGTAAATGTAACCTTTGCTTGAAAATCTCCAGTAATGGAGCACTCATTACTCCAGAAGGTAGGCTTTTCCATTGCTTAACAGCTTTCCCAGGATATTTGCCTTTATTTTGAGTTTGAACCTCTCTCTGTAAAGCTTCCACCCATTGGTTCTTGTCCTATCCTACTGTCAATTGCATGCAATATGAGTCCAACTCCCTAGATAATGAGGGACATGATGTGGACAGCTGTTCCTATATTCAAGCAAGCATGATCTTCAAACTAAATGTGTACAGACAGTGTAATGAGCACACAACCCCGTTCTCTGATAATTTCCAACTTTTCCTACATTCTGATAAATTTTTGAAAAGGTATGCTGGTTTCATCCATATTAGACCCTCATGGAGATGTAATTTAATATGATCCCTGCATAAAAGAAGTCAATAGTGTATAAGACAAATAAGATAAGCACTTCATCATGTAAATATTTTCCAGTGCCAGTTTTCTCACTTTTTAAAGGATTTTCTTACAATAAACAGTGGGAAATGCTGTTATATCAAGACATTCTTTTGTCCATCAAATCATTTCTTTTTCAGGAAGAGATTGTTCTATTATTTGCTTTGCAATTATTTTCACTGGAGGGGTCAAGAACTATTCTTGATACTTACTGTATGATCCTTTTTTTTTTTACATTTAGTCATGAAATTATACAACAAGGGCTAAAATGGTACTATAATTGTAACAGAAAAACAAGAATACAGTTTAAAAGTTATGTTTTGTAAAAGACCTTCTTGACAGTCTATATGAAGATATGCAGCCAGAGTTTCGAAGAGCTTTTAGGCCAATGGTGTATCTAAATGAGTTCTTAAGTCAAAGAGCCCATACATTATTTAAAGAGTGACTCATAAAGAGGTCAAAAGGTAACCTTTGGTTCTTACAACATGTCCTTACAGGTTGGCAGAGAAATGGTATTTTCTTTAAAAGAACTAGCCTAGATTCGTGTACTAAGAAATGAGACAATCATTTAATTTTATTATTTAATTAACCTATAAAAAGAGTAGTTAAAGTATTATTTTACTGTGACCATGCAGATCCCAAGTGCTAGACTTCTACATTTTCAATTACATTTTAAGTTAAAGTATTTTGTTCTGAGTTTTCTGGTTTTTAGAATAGCTTGTTTGTATTGAAGGGACAATATGCCTAAGAAATTTCCACAGAGAATCCCCTTAATCCCAAAAAGTAGCAGCAGGATTTCAATGTAGCTGGTGTATTAGATGTGGTGTCAATATTGCTATTATCTTGAAATCAGAAAATGATATTAAAAGGTTGAGTAGATGAAGTCTCTCTTGCCATAATGAATTTTTATTCCATTTGTTTTTGACTATGTACATAAACTTGATGATTCTGACTCCTAAAGGGCTTTTTTTTCCTCCTGCAAATCTCAGTTTTACAGAGAGCTTTTTGGCCTTAGCTAGGTCAAATGAAAAATTTAGCTTGTTTTACCTTGTAACTGTGAATGTTTGTGTGTTAATATGAATGACTATGCTTGGTGATGTTTACCTGTTTTTCACAGACTTTTACTGTTAAATTCTTTATCATAGCAAAGTCAGGGTCCCCCACCCAACTACACTAAATATATGAGAATCTTCAAGTTCATTTTTTTTTCATGTCACCCAGGGATTTTATTGTATGTTTCTGTTAGGCAAATTCATAAGGCAAATAATTCTAGAGGACCAAAACAGAATTTAAATATCAGCATTTGGGCAACAAAATAGCAAGATGGCCTATTCTGGGTCAAGGCAGAAGCACAATCCCTTGCCCAAGCTCACAAACAATAAACATTGCTTCTATCAGTGAGCAACTGCAAGCATGAAGCTTTCTTCAGATTTCTATAGCTACCAGGAAGGTACAAAACTGCAAAGCTTCCAACACTTATTTTTAAATGCATACCTAGAAAATCTTTAAATCAGCATGCTGACCTTGCCAGGGACAGTGAGTGCTTTGAGGGCTATGTCTTTCTTATAAGCGCTCCTTTACTTTGATTATTCTACCCTGATTCAGCAGATGCTCAATAAATTTAGCATGGTTATAAGATTATCTAGATGTATTGATTTAAGATCATTAACTCAGATGATGCTCACCAACTTGATCTGGCCACAAAATCATCCAAGCATGCTGTAAGACTCTTAAGTAAAATTTTATTCCCTGATGCTCCTCAGCAACTTTGAAAAGCCATTTTGTTTTTCCTTAAGAATTCTAGTGCCAGCTCAGTGTTATGGCTGGGAGGCTAAAGCTGAAAGCAAGATGGGGAAGATGACAACAGTGAGCCAATTCCACAATGTTTGAAAGAAAGCTATCAATATGTGTTTATGTGGTCACAAGAAAGGGATTTGAATAAAATTTTACTTATATCTACTGTAGGGTGGATACTGGTGTTTGCATGTGCTCTGGCTCAAAATGATAAATTATGATTTCCAACAGAAGGGTCTGAGGTTTTATATATGAAAAATAATCATGTTGTACTCAGTGAGAATAATGTCTGAGTAAACGTGATTATGTTCTTCATGTAAAGTTTTGCCTCATAATTCTTAAAAGAATTCTTTCTTTCATTTCTCATAGTTTCATTATTTATGTTTACGTCTTATTAGAAAAAAAAATGTCTGAACCTGATTTGACTAGCTTGTACTATACATATTGTAATATATTCATGAACTCAGTAAGTCTTGCTTCATGTATCATTCATTGTATCAATGATAGACAACTTTATAGTTGTCTATCATTCTTGTCTCATTCATTGTATCAATGATAGACAACTTTATAGAAAATATGTTTCTGTATGTATGCTCTTCTGGAAATTTGCATTATCTATAATAAATAGACACTCTCCCATACTATTCATTTACCTTAAATTTTGTTTTTTTAAAAATAGAATTAAATACATTAAAAATATGAAAAATCAAAGGAAAAGAAAAATATAATTATGGTTTTTTGCTCTTCTTTCCATTAAATAGTTATCATTCTTTCTCTTCCTTTTCCTCTTCCTTTATAATTCCCTTCATTTTAACCATTTTTAATCCCAAACCCATAGATTTCAATTCATTTTTTCTTCTTTTAACAAAACATCCATAGAAGGTCCTATCTATTAACCTTAAATTTTCCAAAATAGAAATACAAGTCTATTTTTCCTCCGTAGGTATCCTGGTATTTGTGAATATATTTGTGTATTCCAAGAAGATCTTAAATATTCATTTCCTTCCTCCAGTTTTTTAAAAAAGAGTTCATCTTTATTAGCTGTCATACATTGACAGCCCTGATGATGTGGTACCATCTTCTTGTAATGATGTGTTGTAACGTGCTCCAAAAAGTCACTTTAGCAAAGTGCAGCCATTTGGCTTATAAGTAAAGGTCAATTAGCAAGAAATCTTTGGGTAAAGTTAAAATGCCTGTCCTTGGAGAATATCAACTCTGCAATTCTTTGAAGTTCTTGGAATCTCTGAGTGGCAAGGGAGTATTTTCCAGTTTTTTTCCCTATAATTCCCTGCTTTCTAACTGATTCTATTGATTTATATCTTGTAGTATGAATAAACAAATTAAAAGGCATGATTCTCTGAATTATTTGCAATAAAGACATAGAAAACAAAATAGGCTATTTCTTTGGGGAAGACTCTTTTGTTCATATGTATTTTAATGATTTTTGTACAAGGATACATTCCTAGTTTTTCTGGAGGAGGTGTGTCATGATTCCGATAAATGAAACTCTTCAAAAGAACTTCAAGGCATTGTTTACCTTAAAGAATCTTTTATCCAAGAAACAAAGTATCAGCACTACGTAGTTGAAAACAGAAACTAAATTCCCCTCCCCTGGATGCAAAGTAACAAAGTGCAATTCCCTCCTCCAATAAACAGTCATAAATCACATTCCTCTATTAGCTTGAAGTGAGGGCTTTCTCCCCAGCTCTCCAGCCCATCAAAACACCATCAGCTCTGGGCCCAATGTTCTTGGGTTCCCACAAATAAGTTATTATTGTTATGACTAGCTGCACTCTCATCTCTATTCCCCCTCTCAGCAGCAACTAATTCTAAAAGCAATAGAGAAAATGGCTGCATTTCCATCTGTTGTCAAAGCAAGAACATCCAATGTTAGCAGTGTTGACATCTAGATCCCTTACGAAAAGGACAAATCCTGTGATGCAAACAAAATCATAGGTTAAGGGTTGCCACTAGGTTTGTTAGGGTGTTTCTTATAATATCTATTAATGAGTCTGTCAGCTTTTACATCACTAGATTTCACCCAGGTGGCTTCAGACAACGGATACCCCTTCCATTGCACTAAGTACTGCAATTTCCCTTTAAAAATTCTAGAATCAAAAATACGCTTTACTTCATAGTAAGTCTGTCCTGCTACTACAAGAAGTCCAGGTGCCTTCTTAGGGGGAGGTCTTAAGGTAGAATCCTGAAAAGATTTCAGTAGGCTACAGTGAAATACAGGGTGAACTTTCCTAAGAGTCTGGGAAGTTTTAGTTCTACTGTGGTTAATAATCTTTACAATGAGGAAGGGTCCTAAGTACTTTGGTCATAGCTTCTTACTAGGTAACCTAAGCCATAAATATTTTGTGGACAAATAAACCTTTTCCCCAACTTGGAATGTCCTTTGGGGATCCCTTTTTTTAATCTCCCTGCTTTGGAAGCCTTTTTAAAAGCAGTTTTCATGGATTTCCAGACTTCTTCCCACCCCCTCACCCATTGATCAAGTTTGGGGAGTGGAGGGTCTCTAAGATATTTGGGTATTGGGCTGAACTCTTTTCCTGTGGCCACTTTAAAAGGCATGAAGCTGGTGCTGCTGTGAACAGAGTTATTGTAAGCCACCTCTGCAAAAGGGAGGAGGTCAGTCCAGTTCATTTGTTGATAATCCACATAGTATCAGATATATTGTTCCACCAGTGAGTTCGTGGATTCAGCCGCCCCATTGGTAGATGGGTGAAAGGCCGATGATAGTCCTTGAGATGAGCCAATTAGTTTAAGAAAATTCCTCCAAAACTTAGCTGTAAACTGCACCCTCCTGTCAGAGATTATTTGTTTTGGTGTGCCATGCAGTTTGTAGATGTTTTTCAGGAACATCTTGGTTAGTCACTGGGCAAACGGGAGTCCTTTGCAGGCAATAAATTGAGCCTGCTTTGAAAACAGATGTATCACAATCCAGATGACTGTATTTCTCTTACTTTCAGGTAGGTCTACTATAAAGTCCATAGCAATTTCTTCCCATGGTTGGAAAGGGTCTGCCATCGGTTGTAATAACCCAGGGGGTTTCCCTGGAATTTTTTTCAAGGTGGCACATATAGCACAACTCCAGACATAATTTTCCATGTCCCATTTTAATCCCAGTCATCAAAATTGTCGGCAGATGAGGCGTAGTGTTTTTAAATATTCAAAGTGCCCAGCCTGTTTTACATCATGGTTGTATCGGAGCACGTTAAGATGGAGGGTCTCAGGCAAGTACAGCTTTCTCCCCTTGTAAGCCAAACCATCCCTGCATGTTAGGGAGGTTTGATTGTCCTTGAACCATTAGTCAGTGAGGAACTCTCATTTTATTTTCTTTGCCCCAGGGTCATCGAGATTTGGGGCTCTTGAAAGTGGGACTCTGCACAGCATGAGTTGAGAAGCAGTTTGTGGAGTGGAGATAATTGCTTCATTAACCTCTTCATGCTGGCTCTTGTACTGGGGCAGTCTGGATAAAGCATCAGCTAAGAGGTTTTTTTCCTCCCAATAGGTACTTTAGGGTGAAATTAAAACAGTTAAAGTATTGCGCCCATAATACTTGTTTCGGGGACAACTTGCAAGGAGTTTTCAGTGCTTCTAGATTTTTGTGATCAGTCCATACCTTGAAAGGCACCTTGCTCCCTTTTAGATAGTGTCACCAGTGCCAAACGGATCACGAAGGTTTCTTTTTCCCACACATCCCACCTCCTCTCGCACTCAATGAATTTTTTCGAGGTGTAGGCGCAGGGCTGCAGGGTCTCACTCTGGTTCTTTTGCAGTAGCACAGTTCTGATGGCCATGTCACTGGCATCGGCTTGAATCACAAAGGGCTTCCCTGGGCAAGGATGTTTTAAGACCGGTTCGACCGCAAATAGCCCTTTTAAATTCTCAAAAGTGGTTTTATAGTTCCTAGTCCATGCTAGTGATTGGCCCGGATGTGGCTTTTGTCCCTCTTTGCCTTTTTTCAGTAATTCCATAAGGGATAAGGCAATTTTAGCAAAGGAGGGGATGAATTGACGGTAGAAGTTGATGAATCCCAGAAAGCTCTGGAGCTGTTTGCGAGTCTTTGGGGGCTGCCATTTAATTACAGCTTTCACTTTTGTCAGGTCCATTTCAATGCCCTCACTGGAAATTCTGTAGCCAAGATAACCTAGTTGGGTCTGGTGAAACTCACACTTTGATAGTTTAATATAAAGTTTGGTATTCAACAGTTTCTTTAGCACTTCTCTCACTAGTTTATGTCATCAGTCATATTTCGTGCTGTATATCAGGATGTCATCAAGATACACCAAAACCCCTTTATATAAATGGTCATGTAGTACCTGATTAATCAGCTGGAGCCCTCTGTAGTCCAAACATCATGACTTTAAATTGGTAGCTCCCTATGGGACAGTTAAAAGCAGTCTTCCACTTATCTTCCTCTTTTATCCTCACCCGGTAATATGCTTTTCTCAAGTCCAACTTAGTGAAGACACTCCCCTTTGCCAGGTGGGTTAGTAAGTCCTTCAGGAGGGGGAGGGGCTATTTGTTTTCCATGCTCACAGCATTCAGACCTTTATAGTCCATGCAGAGATGAAGCAACCCATTTTTTTTCTTTAAATAACATCGGGGCTCCCACAGCAGACTTAGCCCATTTGATAAATCTTCTCACTTGGTTCTTGTCCTCTTACTGCTGCATCTCCTCCATTTCAAGGGCAGACATAGCATACATTCTCGGCCATGGGAGTTTGGCTCCCAGTAACAGTTCAATAGAGCAATCATTAGGTCGATGGCAGGCAGGGTGTTGCATTCTTTCTCATCTAACACCTCTGCTAGGTTCCGGGCATTTGCTGGGGATGAGTGGCTCACCTGGTTGAGACAGGACAGCTATTTGCACTAGCTTGTTAGGTGGGCTGAGCTCTCCTGTAACATCCATTGAAATGGGGGGGGGCTTGGGTCCTATAGGTAATCTCACAGTCCTCATTCCCTTCTCCCACCAGATAAACGGCTTTCGTTTGTCTAACCAGGCTAGTCCTAGGATCACAGCCTCAGTCATTTTTGGAGCCACCATGAAATGAATGAACTTACAGTGCTCACCTATTTCCAAGAGTGGGGGTTCAGTTAATTGAATGATTAAAGTTCCTCCCATTAAGAAACCATCAGCTTGCTCAAATCTCATGGGTTTGAAGAGCAGTCTTGCATGTATGCCCATTTTCTGGTCAAGTGGCAAACTAATAATGCACATGGAGCATCCTGAATCCACTAGCACTTTCAGATCTACCTGCGCCCCCGTCTAAGGGATTATGAGTTTGGTAGGTAGAGAAAATGGGAAAACAGGTCAACTCACCATTGGGTCATTCTCTCCTTCATCGTTGCTGTCGTAGGAGGGTAGAGCAGCAGCATGTCTGGCTTGGGCCTTGGCACTCTCCTGTGTGGGGGATATGACTTGGGCAATCCAGTTAGATTTCTCTTTCGCCAGCTGCTGGGCTGGTTTCATCCTTGCTGGTGTCCCGGTCTATTCTGCTGTTGAGGGTAAGGGACTGGGCAACTTGCTGCTCACTGTCCCTGTTGTCCACATCCAAAGCATTTAATCGGTGGGCCTGCAGGTGGCTTGGGGTTTTCAGTAGCCATGGCATGTGGAGGCTTTTGTGGGGGGTGGCCATTTAGGTTGATCTGGCCTTGGCCCAGCTTCTTGCAGTGGGGATTTCTTATAGTGGGCAAGCTGGATGTCCAGTCTTACTGCTGCCTGGTACCATTCTTGCTTGATAGACACAAGCCTGGGAAAGGTGGTCGTCCATTACCTCCTTGAAGTGGTAAACTAGGGATTGCTTGGGCCACCTATCTATTCAGCCAGCTATCTTGCAAAACTCTCGTGTGTATTCCAGTGCAGGCCTGCCAGCTTGTCTTATCTTGTGGACTTGCTCCTCCACTTTGAGGGCAATAGATGGGTCCTCAAACCTTGCTCTCAGTCCTAGAAGGAAGAGATGGAGGTCCCCCAATTCAGGTGCTTGCTCTTTGTATAAATTGTTCAGCCACTCGGATGTTTCCCCTTCTAAGTTGGATGCAACCACATTGTCCTTAGCAGCTGGGTTTAGCTAAAAATAGGTGCAGCGGTTCATGTGGGAATGCACCTGGTTGAGAAGAAAATCAGCTTCTCCGAGTCTCCATTGAAAGTTGCTCTAAGGGGTGGCGCCATCAGCAGTTGCTGTACTCCCCAGGGAGCCTGCATTCCCGGTTGGTGGCCTCCCCACTGTAGATGTTGCACCCCTCTCCATGATACATCCCCAGTTGCTGCAGGCCTCCCAGCAGTTACTGCACATTCGGGGGCTGTTGCCATCCCCAAGGCTGTTGCTACGCTGCAGGCGGCTGTGGCATCCCCAATTGCTGTATGACCCCCAATAGTCTCAGTGGCTGCTGGAATGGCACCTTTAGTTTCTGCAGGCCTCCCAGTGATTGCTGCATGTTTCGAGACAGTGGCCAGCCCCACTGCTGCTGCTGCACCCCCAATGGTTGCTGGCCTCCCATGGTGGCAGCTGCATCACCTCTGGTTACTACAAGGCCCCCATCTGCTGCTGCACATTTGGGGGTTGCGGCCATCCCCATGGCTGTTGCTGTACCTCCAGAGGCTGTTGGCCTCTCAGCTGTGGCCACTGCAGCATCCCCCATTGTTGTATGGGTCTCAGGCTGGGTGACTCGCAGGCACTTTGCTTCGGCCGTGCCAGTGATGGCTTGGCCTCTTGTCTTGCTGGCAGTGGTCTGGGCTTTTGGAGGGGCGACGACTGGGGCTGTCCCTCCTTGTGGGGCTGGAGGCTGTGGCAGGTGGCTTTGTGGATGGGAAAGCCATTTGATATATGCAGGTGGGGCTGGGGCTTGAGTTGGTGGCTGCCTCGCCAATCATCATGATCGCTCGTGTATGGATAACAGCAAGGTTGCTCCCCACTTTTCACATCCAGCTCCTCAAATCTTTCCATCAACTCCTCCACTGACTGATTATGGACTGTGGACAGGTACTTCCACTCACCAGAGTCCTCAGCGGTAGTTGATTTCAGCGCTCTCCACCGGTCTGGGGAACCCAACTTGTGGGAAGCCCCTCTTTGCATTTCAACCTCATCCGCCTTGATTGTGGCAAGGCCATCTCAAGGTGTCTGGAGTCTCCACTGGGCAAGGTCCATTCCAACAATCAGATCAGCTGTCCTCACAGTTTGGGCCTTGCTCCCATCTGGGAGACATGAAAAGGATCCTTCTCCACCGGTGCGCTGGCCTGCACTCCCTCCCCTGAGGTAGCAGCCACTGCTGGGGTGCTGGTTTCAGGTGTTCCTTTCTTTTCCATGTTGGGATCTTCCCAGAATCTTTGTCAATCTATCCCTCAACTCTAGGGACAGTGACTGGAGGTCGGGACCCAAGATAGATAGGTAAAATTTGTAGTTTCTTGTTAAATGTCATGGTTCTGATAAATGAAACTCTTCAAAAGAACTTCAAGGCATTGTTTACCTTAAAGAATCTTTTATTCAAGAAACAAAGTATTGGCACTACATAGTTGAAACCAGAAGCTAAATTCCCCTCCCCTGGATGCAAAATAACAAAGTGCAATTCTCTCCTCCAATAAACAGTCATAAAACTCATTCCCCTATTAGCTTGAAGTGTGGGCTTTCTCCCAAGCTCTCCAGCCTGCCAAAATACTATCAGCTCTGGGCCCAATGTCCTTGGGTTCCCACGATTAAGTTATTATTGTTATGACTAGTTGAACTCTCATCCCTATTCCTCTTCCCAGCAGCAACTAATTCTAAAAGCAATAGAGAAAATGGCTGCATTTCCATCTGTTGTCAAAGCAAGAACATCTGATGTTAGCAGCATTGACAAGGTATGGCTATTGAATAACAAGCAGAAATAACAAAAGTACATCAATAAGACTGGAAAAAAGACAAGAAAATTTAAAATTGGGCTAGACAGGATCAAATTAAAACATTGCTGAGCCTGTGAAAATGTCCCTGATCACTAATAGCATTACACCATCCACAGGAGCTACTGTATTATCTGAAGCCAACTCTGAGCTGAATTATACATATAAAACAAGACCAAGAAGGGTTATTTTGATAAGCAAAATAATTTTTAAACCTAATTAATCTGAGATTCACTAAAGAAACAATCAATTAACAATTCACTTCACAAAAGTCTGTAATGGATCATTGCTTCAATTGTTGTGAAACATTTTTGCTTAATATATTATAATCTATTAGTAATTAAAACTAAATGAAAATATCTTTTTTGTCAGTATAATTCTGATTAAGAAAGGAGACTACATTTCAGACTGCATATGGGCAAAAACATTATTAGATGGAATGATTTCCAAAGAAGAATCAAATGGTCTATGTTTCCTGAATAATGTTAATATATACAAGATGCCATAATATCCCAGACTATAGAGGACAATATATTGCAGCTTCCAGGATTTCAGATTCAAAACGTGGATCGGTTTATATATATATCCAGAAAAGAGAGGGGAGGGGTAATCTGCTTCTCTGTTAATAACTTCTGGTCAAAGATGTTAAAGTAGTAAAGAAATTTTGCGATGTGGACTTAGACACACTATTCATCAACTGCAAACCCTAAAAAGATGTACTCACTGATACTGTGACATCATATGTTAGCTTTTGTGAGGACATGTGTGTGCCTACCAAAAGCTTACACATATATAATAATAATAAATCTTAGTTCACAGCTAAACTCAAGCAGCTACATTGTGCAAAAGGAGGCCTATGGAAAAGGAAATAGGATTTTGTACAATCAGGCCAAGAATATGTTAACAAGGGAGATCAAGGTAGGAAAAAAAAGTCTGCTCAAGCAGTTTCAAAAACACTCCAGTCTTGCAATCAAAGCAAGCCTCTAGATCTAACTTTCCCTTTTAGCAAGCAAGCCTATAGATCTAACAAAGAGAAACTAGAGCAAAAAGCTGAAAAATCAGCTAATAAACCAGCAACCTGAAGAACCTCATTGGCTATAACAGACCTCATTCCCTTACTGAAGAGAATAATCAGCATATGACTTGAATCTATTATAGGTTTGAGAGAAGATCATTATCACCTATTGTTACCTTCCACACCTCAGATACACCAACAATAGCCAAATCACCTACACCTATCTCCAGTGCTTTTTTTCTAAAAAAAAAAAAAAAAAGTGCTGGAACTCACACACATCATACAACCTGCCTTGCCTACTCTACAAGGTTCCATCCAAAAAAGGTGCCGGAACTCTGTTCTGGGCATTCTATGAGAAAAAACGCCCTGCCTGTCTCCATCCCTGTGGGGCCCTCACCTCTGGTGATCTTAGAAAATGATGTGTTGTCTATTTCATAGACACAAGATCAGAAAAGAACCAGGTCAGATAGAGTAATTCCTTCCAGGCCCAGATGGATTAATTCCATAACCCTGATAAAAAAATGTCTATCAGTTTTAGCATGTGCTCTACCAAAGTATACACTGAATTAATTACTTCATTTTACCTATTTACAATATGGTATAGTTGACAAAGAAAATTCTGTTAAAATCATATAATACAAAACAACACTATATATTTTCATTTCCCCTGAAAGTACTTTTGTAATTGAAGCACATGGATCTTTAACACAACTATTAGTATTTTCAGGAGACAGACAGATAGACACAATCAGGTCTATTATAATCATAATCTATATGGAAGGAAGGAAGCAGTGTGATACCCCAAGCTTCTGTTTTAGTTCCAGTACTTTTCAACATCTTCATAAATGATTTAGATGAGGGAATAGAAGGGGAACTCATCAAATCTGCAGATAACACTAAGATGGCAGGAATAGCCAACACTCTGGAAAATAGGCTTGAACACTGGCCCTATCTAACAAAATGAATTTCAATGTAGAGAATATTAAGTTTTATACTTAAGCAGGAAAAACCAAATGTACAGGTACAGAGTAGACAACATGTTGGAATATTCATGAGCAGGAAGAGTCATGTGGTAACTCAGTCAGCCAATGTGAAGAAAGTTCTACTGAGTCTGTGCAAAAAAGGCATTGAGTTAGGAGCTGAATTTTCAGTCTCAGGTCTGTCTCTGTATCTCTGTATCTCTCTGTAAGAAGTCTTCATTTGTGTTATGTTGCTATAAAGAAGAATGTATGGTATTGTAAATATTTTGATATAAATATAAAGAAGTTATTTTGAATCAGCTAAATGCAGTCAAATGTGAGAGCTTCTGATTTATTTTTCACCAATAGAGAAATTAAAATTCTCTAACACAAAAACAGCAACTGTGTGAGGGATCTTGGATCTAGTGGACAATCAATCAATATGAGCCAGCAATGTGTGGTGGCAGCAAGAAAAGAAATACCATCCTAGGTTGTATTAACAGAGGGATAGAATCAAGATCATGCAATATTGGAATTCAACATTATGGAAGCACAAGCAATAGAACACAATCAAACTAGAGTCTTGGACTTCAAGAGAGCTAATTTCAATAAACTTAGAGAGGGCTTGGGAAGGATTCCATGGATGAGAATCCTCAAGGGAAAAGCAACTCAGGAAGCTTGGGAAATTTTGAAAAATGAGATAATAAAAGCCCAATCTAGCCCAATACCAACAAAGAGGAAAAATAAAAGCTCTCAAAAGAAACCAGCATGGCTGCATAAAGAATTCTTTGACAAATTGAAAGATAAAAAAGACAAATATATAAAGTGGAAAGAGGCTCAAAATGAACTAAGGCTTGCGACCAAAGTCAAAAATAACAAAAAAAAAGCTTCTTTCAACATGTAAAAAAACAAAAAAAAGTGAACAACATGATTGGTCCATTAGTGGGAGAAAGTGGCAAGAAGGTGACAAGCAACAGGGAGAAAGCAGAACTATTTAACTGTTTTTTTGCATCTGTCTTTACACAAAGGGAAAAAACAGACCAACCTATCAAAAATAGTGCCATAAAAAACATAATAGAAACACAAGATAGGCAAGAAAATGGTAAGTGAGCACCTGTCCAGCCTAGACGAGTTCAAATCGCCAGGAGCAGATGGATTACACCCCAAGGTTCTCAAGGAACTGGCAGATGGGACCTCAAAACCACTGAACTATATTTTTCAAGCACTGAAGCACTGGGGAACTACTAGAGGACTGGAAAAGAGTTGATGTAGTTCCCATCTTCAAAAAAGGGGAAAAAATGGACCCAGGAAATTACAGACCTATCAGCCTGACCTCAATACCTGAAAAAGATAATCAAACAACAAATCAATGAACACCTAGAGGCAAACAAAGTCATTATTAAAAGCCAACATGGGTTTGTCAAAAATAGATCATGCCAGACAAATCTTATTGTATTCTTAGACCAAGTGACAAAATTAGTGGATAAGAGGAATGCTGTGGATA
Source organism: Crotalus tigris (assembly GCF_016545835.1). NCBI lineage: Eukaryota > Metazoa > Chordata > Lepidosauria > Squamata > Viperidae > Crotalus > Crotalus tigris. Next base: position 603,243 of record NW_024100112.1, on the reverse strand, counting down.
TAATTTAATTGGACTTCAGTAAGGCATTTGATAAAGTAGATCACAACCTACTACTTTTTTTTTCCAATTTTTATTATTTTATTTTCATTACAATCATAAGAAAAAACGTGCTACATTCCATCAGCTGCTGCTTAACTGTAAGTTTTGGGAGAATCCACCAGGAAAGTAGCGAGGCCCTGATTGGATCTCCATTATATGTATAGTGTATTATACTCTATTCAAACCCCATTGCAATTCCGGTCGGGCTGCTGGAACGTGCTACATTCCATCAGCTGCTGCTTAACTGTAAGTTTTGGGAGAATCCACCAGGAAAGTAGCGAGGCCCTGATTGGATCTCCATTATATTTATAGTGTATTATACTCTATCAATAGCTATTCTGGGTCAGATGGCTCTACCATTCGCAGCAGCCGCAGCCATAAAAAATTAAAAGCAGGAAAGAGGAAAAAGAAAGGAGAAGAAGATTCAGCTGCAACAGTGGATGGCTACGAGACAGATCATCAGGACTACTGTGAGGTGTGCCAGCAGGGGGGAGAGATCATCCTATGTGATACTTGTCCTCGTGCTTATCACATGGTTTGTCTGGATCCAGATATGGAAAAAGCACCAGAGGGCAAGTGGATTATATTATATAACTAAATTATATAACTAAAAATCACAAACAGTAGCAGTACACTCAGGGCAAGTGTGTCTGACATCCCCTGTATCTAAGATGTCTGGCTTAGTTCAGTGCAACACCTGCTTTGCAGCTGTCTTTCGCAGTACCCTTTTCAAACTTGGAAACTGTCCTATCTGTAAACAAATCACTAGCCTACAAGGACAGATCATTTACCTAGGGTCTGTAATCCGTGCTCTTTGGGCAGAAATTAGGTGTCCAGTTCAGCCCCTCTACTCTAGTAAGCCTCCCTGCTATCAGCCCCCTTTACCACAAAGATCCTGCAGGAAAAGGGCAGTGTGGACAACTGTGGGATCTGGCAGGGTAAGAGCTGTGAACCATATACACAAAGCTTTCGCTGTGTCCCTGCACAACAGCTACAGTGCCCTTGCTGACCTTAATAGGGACATTAAGGAGACAAGTAAAGGTATTTGTGAAGATAACTCAAATAAGCAGGGGATTGTGGTCCGAGATGAAGAACTAGATTTTGACATGGAGAAGTGTGAATCAGGTATTGCACATCAGTCATGCAAGAATAGAAAGGCTCCCAAAAAGAGAAGCTACCTTCTGATAGGTGATTCAATTATAAGGGATGTAAATTTAGGAAAGGACACCGAGGCTTTGAAAGAGGTCAGGTGTCTTCCAGGTTCTACTGCCAGTAGGGACAAGAAGCATATTTCTAAAATAATCAAGAATGGCAGCAAGGACTGTGATGTGGAGGCTATTGTACATCTTGGCACTAATGATCTGTCCCAAAAAGATGTACTCTCTGTGCAGAATGATTTCCAGAGCTTGGGGAAGGAACTTAGCAGAATAGGCTGTAGGCTTACTTTCTCAGAGGTTTTACCAGTGTATAAGGAGCAAAACGGAAAAGGCCAGCGCATAGCACAATTCAATATGTGGCTAAAGGAGTGGTGTAAAGGGGAAGGCTTTGGATATATTAGTCACGATGTCAGTAGCTGGTCCAATCAAAAGATGTACAAAAGAGATGGTTTGCATCCATCAAAAAAAGGGACTGAGTTACTCGGCTATAAATTCACAGATTTTCTGGAGGGAAAATTTAAACTAAACAGCGGGGACAGGGAGTTAATTGATACGGAACAACCCTGTCCCCGGCAATTTAAAAACTATAGGGCTATCAGTGCATGTAGCATAGATGTGTGTGTGGACAAGAATACCAACCTTGCTATCAATCAAAATGAAGCCTCTAATAGCGAGTGCCACATAAAGTGCACTAACCAAATAGGTGGTAAGACAATAGGGGAACTCAGGCACCACACAGGTTATGTAGAAAGGAAACACAGGGCCACCCACAAAGGACTCAAGAGTATGAACAGCAAACAGGGTGAACTAGAAATTCAGGTTAATGAGGGCAGATACGATATTGTTGCCATTACGGAAATATGTTGGGATGAAACTCACACATGGAACACACAGCTAGAGGGATTTAAATTATTTAAAAGAAACAGATCAAATAAAAGAGGAGGTGGAGTTGCTCTCTATATAAGAAATAACTACATCTCCACAGAAATAGAGTACAACAATGATAAAAACTGTCTTGAATGCATTTGGGTCAATATAAAAGGGGGGGGGGATGACATTGCCATAGGTGTATACTACAGACCACCCAACCAAACAGAGGAAATAGATGAACTTTTTGCTAGTCAGCTAACTAAGGTATGTAGGAAGCACATCACAATAGTAATGGGGGACTTTAACTACCCTGACATCAACTGGGAGACAAACTCCGCACCAAGTGGAAGATCAAACAGGTTCCTGGCAAACCTAGCAGACAACTTTGTCTCCCAAAAAGTAGAGAAGGGAACTAGGGGATTAGCCATTTTGGATCTAATTCTCACTAACAGAGATGAAATGATAGACGGTGTTGAAGCCATAGGAACCCTGGGAGGAAGTGATCATGCAATATTAGAATTCAACATTATAGAAGCACAAGCAATAGAACACAGTCAAACTAGAGTCTTGGACTTCAAGAGAGCTAATTTCAATAAACTTAGAGAGGGCTTGGGAAGGATTCCATGGATGAGAATCCTCAAGGGGAAAACAACTCAAGAAGCTTGGGAAATTTTGAAAAATGAGATAATAAAAGCACAGTCTAGCACAATACCAACAAAGAGGAAAAACAACAGTTCTCAAAAGAAACCAGCATGGCTGCATAAAGAACTCTCTGACAAATTGAAAGATAAAAAGGACAAGTATAGAAAGTGGAAAGAGGGGAACATAACTAAGTCAGAATATCAGCAAATAGCCCGAGCCTGCAAAGATGAAGTGAAGAAAGCCAAGGCTCAAAATGAACTAAGGCTTGCGACCAAAGTCAAAAATAACAAAAAAAGCTTCTTTCAACATGTAAAAAACAAGAAAAAAGTGAAGGAAATGATTGGTCCATTAGTGGGTGGAAGTGGCAAGAAGGTGACAAGCAACAGGGAGAAAGCAGAACTATTTAACTCATTTTTTGCATCTGTCTTTACACAAAGGGAAAAAACAGACCAACCTATCAAAAATAGTGCCATAATAAACAAAACAGAAACACAAGTTAAGATAGGCAAGAAAATGGTAAGTGAGCACCTGTCCAGCCTAGATGAGTTCAAATCGCCAGGACCACATGGATTACACCCCAGAGTTCTCAAGGAACTGGCAGATGTGATATCGGAGCCACTAAACTATATTTTTCAAAGATCCTGGAATACAGGGGAACTACCAGAGGACTGGAAAAGAGCTGATGTAGTTCCCATCCTCAAAAAAGGAAAAAAAATGGATCCAGGAAATTACAGACCTATCAGCCTGACCTCAATACCTGGGAAGATCCTGGAAAAGATAATCAAACAACGAATCAACGAACACCTAGAGGCAAACAAAGTCATTACTAAAAGCCAACATGGGTTTGTCAAAAATAGATCATGCCAGACAAATCTTATTGCATTCTTTGACCAAGTGACAAAATTAGTGGATCAGAGGAATGCTGTGGACATAATTTACTTGGACTTCAGTAAGGCATTTGATAAAGTAGATCACAAACTACTACTTGACAAGATAGAAAAATGTGGGGTAGACAGAACCACCACCAGATGGATCCGTAGCTGGCTGACCGGCCGTACTCAGCGAGTGGTCCTCAATGGAACTGCATCTATATGGAGGGAAGTGTGTAGTGGGGTGCCCCAGGGCTCTGTTCTGGGCCCAGTACTCTTCAACATCTTCATCAACTATTTGGATGAAGGGATAGATGGGGAACTCATCAAATTTGCAGACGACACCAAGCTGGCAGGAATAGCCAACACTCCAGAAGACAGGCTTCAGATACAGAAGGAACTGGACAGACTTGAACACTGGGCACTAACTAACAAAATGAAATTCAATGGTGAAAAAAGCAACGTTCTACATTTAGGCAAGAAAAACCAAATGCACAAGTACAGCATAGGTGGCACCATGCTCAATAGTAGTAACTGTGAGAGGGACCTCGGAGTCCTAGTAGACAATCACTTAAATATGAGCCAGCAGTGTGCTGCATCTGCCAAAAAGGCCAACACAGTGCTAGGCTGCATTAACAGAGGGATAGAATCAAGATCACGTGAAGTATTAATACCACTCTTCAATGCCTTGGTAAGGCCACACTTGGAATACTGCATCCAGTTTTGGTCACCACGATGTAAAAAAGATGTTGAGACTCTAGAAAGAGTACAGAGAAGAGCAACAAAGATGATTAGGGGACTGGAGGCTAAAACATATAAGGAACCGTTGCTAGAATTGGGTATGTCTAGTTTAACGAAGAGAAGGACAAGGGGGGACATGATAGCAGTATTCCAATATCTCAGGGTCTGCCATAAAGAAGAGGGAATTAAGCTATTTTCCAAAGCACCTGAAGGCAGGACAAGAAGCAACGGGTGGAAACTAATCAAGGAGAGAAGCAACCTAGAACTAAGGAGAAACTTCCTGACAGTTAGAACAATTAATCAGTGGCACAGCTTGCCTCCAGAAGCAGTAAATGCTCCAACACTGGAAGTTTTTAAGAAGAGACTGGACAGCCATTTGTCCGAAATGGTGTAGGGTTTCCTGCCCGAGCAGGGGGTTGGACTAGATGACCTCCAAGGTCCCTTCCAACTTTACTACTATTATTATTATTAAGTTAAAATACAACACACAAATTCCGACATTGCTCACCCATTTCCCCCCAGACTGCATCCCCCTCTCATCTCTTCACTTCCCCCTTCCTTCTACCTCCTCCTCTCCTCTCCTCCCCTCCCTCTCTCCTCCATCTTTCTACTTACTTATCCCTCTCCTCTTCTTCTCAATCGGATCCGGTCTGAGGGAAAATGCCCGAGCAATCCTCTATCACCAAAATCTGAACTATTGAACATACTACCCATACTCTCCCCTCCCCCCTCCCCCCTCCCCCACCCCTTTCCCCCCCCTGACTTCCCAGAGCTCAGTACAGGGTTACAAAAAAAAGAAGAAGAAAAGAAAAAAAAAGAAAACTAAACATAGTCAACTTAAATTTACTACTTATACAATAACCGGAATCCTAATAACCCTTAACTCTCTGCAAACTTGAATTCATAATTTAATAAAAATCCATTATTCATAAAATAAATGAAACTTTGTTGTTCCATACTTCTTCTGAATATATTCTATCCATCTTCTCCATACAGAAACATATCTCTTTTGTGAATGGTCCTTTAAGTAAGCAGAAATTTTAGCCATTGCTGCTAAGTTAGAAACCTTGAACACCCATTCTTCCAAAGAAGGCAGAGAATCTTTTTTCCAATACTGACCCACCAATAGTCTTGCTGCTGTTATTAAATTCAGCATTAAAATAGTTTCTTTAACATCAAAATCCACAAAAATACCCAAAAAAAATAATTGGGGAGTAAATTTAATTTTCCTTTTAAAAACCTTTTGAATGTTCCACCAAATCATAATCCAAAAAGCTTTAATATTTTTGCAAGTCCAACAAACATGAAAATAAGTTGCATCCAAGGAACCACATCTCCAACATTTGGGTTGCAAATTCGGATACATACAAGATAACTTTTTAGGATCCAAATGCCATCTATAAAACAACCTACTACTTAACAAGAAAGAAAAATGTGGGGTAGACAGCAGATGGATCCATAGCTGGCCATACTCAGTGTGTGGTCCTCAATGGAACCGCATCTACATGGAGGGAATTGTGTAGTGGGCTGCCCCAGGGCTCTGCTCTGGGCCCAGTGCTCTTCAACATCTTCATCAACGATTTGGACAAGGGGATAGATGGGGAACTCATCAAATTTGCAGACGACACCAAGCTGGCAGGAATAGCCAACACTCCAGAAGAAAGGCTTAAGATACAGGAGAACCTGGACAGACTGGAACACTGGGCGCTATCTAACAAAATGAAATTCAATGTTGAAAAAACTAAGGTTCTACATTTAGGCAAGAAAAACCAAATGCACAGGTATAGTATAGGGCGTACATTACTCAATAGGTAACTGTGAGAGGGACCTCAGAGTCCTAGTGGACAATCACCTAAATATGAGCCAGCAGTGTGCTGCAGCTGCCAAAAAGGCCAACACAGAGCTAGGCTGCATTAACAGAGGGATAGAATCAAGATCACGTGAAGTGTTAATACCACTTTACAATGCCTTGGTAAGGCCACACTTGGAATACTGCATCCATTTTTGGTCACCACGATGTAAAAAAGATGTTGAGACTCTAGAAAGAGTACAGAGAAGAGCAACAAAGATGATTAGGGGACTGGAGGCTAAAACATATAAGGAACAGTTGCTGGAATTGGGTATGTCTAGTTTAATGAAGAGAAGGATGAGGGGGGACATGAGAGCAGTGTTCCAATATCTCAGGGGCTGCCACAAAGAAGAGGGAGTCAAGCTATTTTCCAAAGTGCCTGAAGGCAGGACAAGAAGCAACGGCTGGAATCTAATCAAGGAAAGAAGCAATCTAGAACTAAGGAGAAACTTCCTGACAGTGAGAACAATTAATCAGTGGAACAACCTGCCTCCAGAAGTGGTGAATGCTCCAACACTGGAAGTTTTTAAGAAGAGACTGGACAGCCATTTGTCCGAAATGGTGTAGGGTTTCCTGCCTGAGCAGGGGGTTGGACTAGATAACCTCCAAGGTCCCTTCCAACTATACTACTACTACTACTACTACTACTACTACTACTACTACTACTACTACTATTATTATTATTATTATTATTATTATTATTATTATTATTACATGAAGTATTAGTACTGCTTTATAAAGCTTGGTATGATCCTAACCCTTAGAATCCCCTTTATGGATTACTGCCTTGTCATGGCGAAAGGGCTTGCGTAACTCAATGAAACTATGAGCTATGCCATGCAGGGCTACCCAAGATGGACAGGTCATAGCAGAGAGTTCTGACAAAATGTGATCCACTGGAGAAGGAAATGGCAAACCACTCCAGTATCTTTGCCATGAAAATCCCATGGACAGTACTAAAAGGCAAAAAGATATGACGCTGGAAGATGAACCCCTCAGGTCAGAAGGTATCCAATATGCTGCTGGGGAAGAGCAGAGGGCTAGTACTAGTAGCGCCAGAAAGAATGAAGTGACTGGGCCAAAGCCAAAAGGACACTCAGCTGTGGATATATCTGGTGGTGAAAGGAAAGTCCGATGCTGTAAAGATTTTTTCTCCATAGGAACCTGGAATGTAATATCCATGAATCAAGGCAATCTAGATGTAGTCAAACAAAAGATGACAAGATTGAATATTGATGTCTTAGGAATCAGCGAACTAAAATGGACAGGAATGGATGAATTTAACTCAGATGACCATCAGGTATACTACTGTGGGCAAGAATACCTCAGAAGAAATGGAGTAGCCTTCATAGTCAATAAAAGAATAGGAAAAGCAATACTGGGATACAATCCCCAAAATGACAGAATGATCTCAATTCGAATCCAAGGCAAACCATTCAATATCACACTAGTCCAAATCTATGCCCCAACCACTGGTGCTGAAGAGGATGAAATTGACCGGTTCTATGAAGCCCTACAGCACCTTATAGAATTAACACCAAAAAATGATGTCCTTATCATCATAGGGGATTGGAATGCTAAGGTAGGAAGCCAAAAGATAACCGGAATAACAGGCAAGTTTGGCCTTGGAGTACAAAATGAAGCAGGGCACAGGCTGATAGAATTTTGTCAAGAGAATACGATGGTCATGACAAACACTCTTTTCCAACAACCCAAGAGACGGCTCTACACATGGACATCACCAGATGGTCAACATAGAAATCAGATTGACTATGTGCTCTGCAGCCCAAGATGGAGAAGCTCTATACAGTCAGTAAAAACAAGACCAGGAGCTGACTGTGGCTCAGATCATGAGCTTCTCATTGCAAAATTTAGGCTTAAATTGAAGAAAGTAGGGAAAAGCACTAGGCCATTCAGGTATGAACTAAATCATATTCCTGATGAATATACAGTAGAGGTGACAAATAGATTTAAGGAATTAGATCTGATAGACAGAGTGCCTAAGAACTGTGGATGGAGGTTCGCAACATTGTACAAGAGGTAGCAAGTAAAACCATCCCAAAGAAAGAGAAATGCAAAAAAGCAAAATGGCTGTCTGAGGAAGCTTTGCAAATAGTTGAGGAAAGAAGGGAAGCAAAAGGCAAGGGAGAAAGAGAAAGATACACCCAATTGAATGCAGAATTCCAGAGAATAGCTAGAAGAGATAAGAATGCCTTCTTAAATGAACAGTGCAAAGAAATAGAAGAAAACAATAGAATAGGGAGGACCAAAGATCTCTTCAAGAAAATTGGAGATATGAAGGGAATGCTTCATGCAAAGATGGGCATTATAAAGGATCAAAAAGGCAGGGACCTAACAGAAGCAGAAGAGATTAAGAACAGGTGGCAAAACTACACAGAAGAACTATACAAGAACAAACTTAACATCCCAGATAATCACTGACCTCAAGCCAGACATCCTAGAATGTGAAGTGAAATGCGCCTTAGGAAAGCTGAGCAACAACAAAGCTAGTGGAGGTGACAGTATTCCAGCTGAGCTATTCAAAATCTTAAAAGATGAAGCAGTAAAAGTGCTACATTCAATTTGCCAGCACATTTGAAAAACTCAACAGTGGCTACAAGATTGGAAAAGGTCAGTTTACATTCCAATTCCAAAGAAAGGCAATGCCAGAGAATGTTCAAACTATCACACCATTGCACTCATTTCACTTGCTAGTAAAGTTTTGCTTAAAATCCTACAAGCTAGACTCCAGCAGTATGTGGATCGAGAACTACCAGAAGTACAGGAAGGATTTCAAAGAGGCAGAGGAACTAGAGATCAAATTGCCAACATACGCTGGATCAAGCTAGGGAGTTCCAGAAAAACATCTACTTCTGCTTCATTGACTATGCTAAAGCCTTTGATTGTGTGGATCACAACAAACTGTGGCAAGTTCTTAAAGAGATGGGAGTACAAGACCATCTTATTTGTCTCTTGAAAAACCTATATGCAGGTCAAGAAGCAACAGTGAGAACTGGACACGGAACCACTGATTGGTTCAAAATTGGTAAAGGCTGCATACTGTCGCCCTGCCTATTTAACTTATGTGCAGAGCACATCATGAGAAAGGCAGGGCTAGATGAATCAAAATTTGGAATTAAGATTGCCGGGAGAAATATCAACAACCTAAGATATGCAGATGATACCATTCTAATGGCAGAAAGTGAAGAGGAACTAAAGACCTTCTTGATGCAGGTGAAGAAGGAGAGTGCAAAAGTTGGCTTCAAACTCAACATTAAGAAAACTAAAATCATGGCATCTGGCCCTCTCAATTCCTGGCAAATAGATGGGGAAGAAATGGAGGTAGTGACAGATTTTATTTTCCTGGGCTCCAAGATCACCTCAGATGGGGACTGCAGCCAAGAAATTAAAAGACGCTTGCTCCTGGGAAGGAAAGCTATGGCAAATCTAGACAACATACTGAAAAGCAGAGACATCACCCTGCCAACAAAAGTGCGTATAGTCAAGGCCATGGTTTTCCCAGTTACAATGTATGGATGTGAAAGTTGGATCATAAGAAAGGCTGAGTGACATAGAATTGATGCCTTTGAACTATGGTGCTGGAGAAGACTCCTGCGAGTCCCTTGGTCTGCAAGGCATTCAAACTGGTCAGTCCTCGAAGAGGTCAACCCCGACTACTCTTTAGAAGGCCAGATCCTGAAGTTGAAACTCAAATACTTTGGCCACCTAATGAGACGGAAGGACTCACTGGAGAAGGGCCTTATGCTGGGAAAGATTGAGGGTAATAGAAGAAGGGGACGACAGAGAATGAGGTGGCTGGATGGAGTCACTGAAGCAGTAGGTGTGAACTTAAATGGACTCCAGAAGATGGTAGAGGTCAGGAAGACTTGGAGGAACATTGTCCATGGGGTCGCGATGGATCAGACATGACTTCGCAATTAAGAACAACAACAAACCCTTAGAATACGGTATCCTATTATAAAAAAGATGTAAAGAGTGTGGAAAGAGTGTCAAAAAGAGCAACAAAGATGATTACGGGAAGAACAGATGCAGGAATTGACTTTGTCTAGCCTAGTGAAAAGAAAGACTAGGAATGACATGATAGCAGTGTTTCAATATTTGAAGGGCTGCCACAAAGAAGAGAGGGGTCAACTTATTTTCCAAGGCACCTGAAGGCAAGAAATAATGGATGGAAACTAATCAAGGAGAGAAGCAACCTAGACCTAAGGAGAAATTTCAAAACTGTGAGAACAATTAACCAGTGAAACAGCTTGCCTTCAGAAGTTGTGGGTGCTCCATCACTGAAGACTTTTAAGAAGAGACTCGACAGCATCTTGAGTGGAATGATATAGGGTTTCCGGCTTGTGCAGGCGGTTGGATTAGAAGATTTCCAAGGTCCCTTCCAATTCTGTTATTCTTTTATTTTGTTAAGTATTACACATCCCAAAGATCTTCATTTGATCATTTTACTTCCTTGTTATACAATAAGCAGTTATTTGTAACATAGAAGTGATCAAATCAGATAATAAGAATCTATACCTAAAAGTAATGTGGAACATAATTTACCAATAAAACTTAAAAATAACTTTCATAAATCTGTAAAAGAGATTTAATATGAGCATTTTTCACCATTACCTTAGGAGATCTATTTCAATAAACACACCCCAAAATGTAGACTTACAGGATGCAATCTGGATCAGTCACTGGGTCCAGAGGTTTAGTTTTCTGAGCTTTCGGACTGGAGTCCATCCTCAGGGAGCTTTTCCCTAGCAGAGTGTGTGCTTTGGGCTATTCCATATATGGTATTTATATGGTGCCTATTCTATGTGGCTTTTTAGTTATTGATTGGCATGTTGATGACTGGCTATCATAACAGCCTATCGTATCATGCTGAATTAATAGCCAGCCATCAACACCCCAGTCAACAACTAAAAAGCCATATACAACATGTACCATATAAATACCATACAGAATAGCTAAAAACACACACACTGCTAGAGAGAAGTTCCCTGAGGATGGGCTCCCACACAAGTCTGAAAGCTCAGAAGATTAAACCTCTGGTCCCGGTGACCAACTCAGATTGGATCTTGCAACATTATATTGGGTCACATACAGTATATTTGCCTTCATTCGGGCATACTTACAGTTAAAAGTTTAGTCAGTCATGTAATAATATTTCTAGATTTGTGTGCTATTCAGGAATCACCTGTTTTCATTCCTGGTGTTTGGTTTTTCCCACCTCACATCTAGCCATCAAAAATCTTTTGTTTTCAGGATATCCTTATTATGTTTCTTGCTGCTCTTCCCAAATTTCAACAATAACAAGGTTGTTCTTGGTGACTAGATAATTGCCTTCTACCCCAACTATCTAGACAAGGGGTATAAAAAAAGTCACCTACAGATGACATACAACTTGCCAATCAACCTTTATGTGTTTATTTTCCTTGCATTTTTTGGGTTTTGTGGAGTGTAAGGACATAAAAATACTGTTTTAAAATTTACAGAGGATTAAAGACAAAAAGAAAGACGTACAATTGAACACAGGCTTTCACCATCAAGCAGGAAAGGACAATGATAGGTATTGAAGAATTTCCACAAATACAAGAAAATATTACTAAAAGGAAAATAAGGTATCAGAAAAATCAAAAGGAAATTTACAGCTGCTGAATGACTATAGAAGAGGTTAGATAGAGGCAAATTATACTAAAAGGATGTGGAAAGGTAAACTGAAATTTTTAAAAATCTAAAAAAAATGATAGAAATATTAATAAAAAAGAATATGTCTCATTACTCAATAAGCTAGTTAGGTATAACATGCAATAAATGAGGTGTCAAATAGCATCAAGCAAAAATGAACTATTCATTGACTGAAAGACATGATGGATCAAAAGTGCTAAAAGTTCTATGTCAATAAACTGTAATAAGACCATATGATATATATATAGTATGTATTTGCATCCCCATGGTCACAAGATTTATATTTGGATCTTGACAACTGACTCACATTTATGATGGTTGCAATCATGTGATTTTTTGTCACCTTCTGACAAACAAAGTCAACGGGGGAAACCAGATTTATTTAATAACTGGGTTACTAATTTAACAACTGTGGTGAATCACTTAACAAATGTGGTAAGAAAAGTTGTAAAATGGGGCAAAACTCACTTAACAAATTTCTCACTTAGCAACATAAATTTTGGGCTCGTGGTTGTAAGTTGAAGACTACCTGTACTCATAAAGTTAATTAAAAATACTGAGTTTGCAGAAAAAAGTCTTCACAATAGGCTATGCATGCTTTGCAAATTATTCAGAAGTGGTTTAGGCCTCATCCAAGCATAAAATCTCTCTACTGCCTGTTTTCAAACTTCCGCACATATATTTAATTGATGAAGCACATTGACTATTTTAAGAATTGGTCAAAATTTATTGAAAAACATCCCATTCAGAAGACCAAGGAAATGAGACCAGATCTTGTTCTATATTTGTTTAAATTATACAGCAAACAGATTTAAAAATATGTAGGATATAGAGATTATTTAATTGAAATTGGAGAAAACCATTCAGAATACTCAGGCATTATCTGAAACTAAGGAAGACTTAAAGTTCATTCTCTCTTTTTAATATGTACTAACTAAAAAACAAGATGATATAAATTGGTATTACAACTTAAAATACAAAAATATTCATGCATCATTATTATTTACATATTAAATCATTACTTAGCAAATGTATAACTTTCTATAAATAGCATATATATTTCCCTATCCAAATAGGCAGTTGTTTGTCATATTTTTTTGGCCTGCAAGAGCAGAGGATGTTGATGTAAAGTATCAAGTCCTGCCATATCTCACTAGAGAATATGGTTTGACTTGTCCTGTTTGAAAGTATAAAAAATGAGTTAAATCTTCAGTTATTGCAATATAGCAAAGCTTATTATACCATTCATCTAAGGATGAAATTTATTATCACAATTCATGCCACTATCAGCAAATAAATCACTAGATTTTTAGGTTTTATTTTCTTATAGTCTTCAATAAATATAAATCAAAATGCTCAGATATGAATCTTATTTGGTTTAATTTTCTACAAATGTATTCCTTTTCTCTTCCCAAAATAATATCCATGCTGTTAAAAGGCAGTTCATTTAGTCTGACGAGTTAAGTTAAGATATTTGCAAGTAGGTTGAGAAACCAACTTTACAAATAATTGTTAATGAACAGGATTTGAATAAGAATACAATATCCAAACCTATATTGTTAGCCTTTGCCCAAATTAGAAGACTCCTGCAAGTCCCTTGGACTGCAAGACGTTCAAACCGGTCAGTCCTAGAAGAGATCAACCCCGACTGCTCTTTAGAAGGCCAGATCTTGAAGTTGAAACTCAAATACTTTGGCCACCTAATGAGAAGGAAGGACTCACTGGAGAAGGGCCTAATGCTGGGAAAGATTGAGGGCAATAGAAGCAGGGGATGACAGAGAATGAGATGTCTGGATGGAGTCACTGAAGCAGTAGGTGTGAACTTAAATGGACTCCAGAAGATGGTAGAGGACAGGAAGACCTGGAGGAACATTGTCCATGGGGTTGCGATGGGTCGGACACGACTTCGCAATTAACAACAACAACAATTGCCCAAATTAAATAAAATTGTATAAAAATAATTTTGGAACAAAAAGTAAAAGACTCATTCTGAAAAATAATGAAAAATTCAAAACATGTTAATATGGATTCTACTCACTAGAAAATACGAAATGAGAAAACAACTAATAAAGTAATATTGGATAAATAAAAGTGTAGGAATGGTCCCTATAAAGGTGGAAGGGATGTAACGGACTATAATGAAGCAAAGTTTTCCAGGAAGATAAAAGTACATTTCAAGGAGAAGGGTGAAATAAGAGGCATCGGAATCTGGGGATGAATAGGAAAGGAAGAAAAATCAGATTGCCACTTCCTAGAAGTTATATTATATGTTTGGGTGAAAATAGTAAAAATTTAGTCTGGCAAGATTCTGTCAATTGGTTATAAGTAAATAAAGAACTGAACTTTGGCTATATTGTTCTATGCCATTCTTGGCTGGGCCTAACAAAAAGTTATCTCTCCCTTACAGTAATGATCATAAATTTGCATGCGAAAAACATTTAGACCTGTAATGAAGGCATGTTGGAAAACTGATTATGATCAGCAATGAAGAAGAGAAAAATAATTTTTAAGGTTGATGAACGGAATCAAGAAATTATTGAAATATTTTGGAACTTAAAAGGTGGAATTTATCCATAAAGTAATCAATCATCTTACTGAACTTATTCCAATGAAACCTTAAAAAAAATTAAGGTACCCTTAAAAATATCAACTGCAACTACAGATTTACCCTGGTTGTGGTCACACTTATTTTGGGAATGAAATTCTTGATATGCTGTCAAAATTCTAGTGAGGTTTTAAGGGATTATGTGATGTTCCAGAGTAAGTATTAGGGTGTTAAGTAACTTATTATGTCACAATCCAGATGTAAGTAATTAAATCATGTACCAGACTAGCCTGTTATAATGATATACCTTTTTTTAAAAAAGCACTATTTTAAATTATTAATAATTTAAATAATAGCTTAATCATAATTTTAACAACAGTTTTATTAATTAATTTAAATAAAATACATAACATCATCTTAATAAATAAAATAATTGGTTGATGTGGCAGAAATGAAGACACAGAAGAAAGTGAAGGATTTTACTGCAAAAATTCTTTCACAAAGTATGTTTCTTATTACAAATATATGTCATTCATTATGGACTGTAAATACTATGATTTCATAAGGAATTTGACTAGAAATAAATACATATCAAATATGTGCTTCAATAAATTATAGATTGAGAGAAGAGTACAACAATGGTTTTCCTCTGTTATGTTTGAAAGAGTTACTGTAGAGGTAAGAGAAAACCAGGCCACCAAAGAACACAATGGCTGGAAACCATCAAATCTGGCACCAGCCAGAGCATAGAATAACTCAAAGAAGCAGTAAAAGATCGGAACATGTGGAGAAACTTGGCCCACAGAATCATCACAAGTCAGACACAACTGAATGACATCATCATCATAATTGTTGTTGTCATCATCACCATTATCACAACAATGTTTTAAATCAAAGTTACCCATTATAAATAAATGTCTACATTAGTTAGTGAAGTGTAAAAAAAGGAGTAATTATAATATTTAGTGCTAACAAAAAATACTATTTGGAAAGTGATGATAGTGTAAATTATACTGTTTGTTAATTTATTATGGAGTTTCTCAGTAATTTAATCTGTGATATCACCACAGTAAATTAGTAAAATCCATGTGGTATGAAAGTCACCAGTTCATGAACCTTACTACTTATTTATTTATGTATTTAAATATATAAATTAAAATTTATTCATTAAAATTAATAAATTACATTTACTTAGTCAAAAGCTGTTTAATTTAGTAACTAAGGCATCAGTCTAGAAATCGGGAAATTATGAGTTCTAGTCTTCCCTGAGGCACAAAGTCAATTGGGTGACCTCAGGCCAGTCACTTTCTTAACCCTATGATGGAGATAGTGCCAAATCCTTCTAAGATATTACCACATTAATGCCTTTAGACAGCTACCAATCAATCTGGAAATAATATTCCACATCCTCTATATCAGACATGTCAAACTTGCGACGTCACGTTACATCACATGACATATTGGAACTTTTTCCCCATTGCCTGCAATGGGGTGGCGCAGTTTCGTCATGACGTTTCCAGCAGTTTGACACCCCTGATCTATATAATGGTTAATTTATATAGCACATGGCAAGAACGTGAATATTCAGCATGTACTGCAAGCAGTTTAGAAGAAATAACATTATCATGTGGGGATAACTTTGCTGTCATCAATGGCACATCATTCATGCATTTAACATGTTTTTTTTATTTTTTTATGAGAGGCCTTTTGGTTACTGTGTAAAAAATATGTTTGACTCAATCAATGAGATATTGCACAACCACTCTAGGTTTAAAAAAATACCTCAGAAGTCAGGATTATACTGTAGATAAACATTTGGAAATAGAAACGGGATGTTATATTGAAACTAATTCTTCTTTGAAGTAATTGCAGTTGAGAAGAAGCTGTCAACTCCTTGAACTTCTATGTGTGTGGGGAGGGGGCATAATGTATACTGTGTGCCTACTACAAGCAAAAATCTAATGAATAAAGCTAAAGTTAAAATGTACTTTAAGTTAAAATGTACAGAACTTACCATCATTTTTTTCAGTCTTACTCTACAAATCAGGGATAATTTAATGCTTGCTTTGTGTGCAAGCTGCATAAAATGAATCAGTGAAGACAAATTCTAAATAGAACATAGCATACCACACAACAAAATGTTTCCTTAGAGAATATATACAGAATTACTGAATCTGTGAATTCTGACATTTAAAAGAAAGAAACACATTTTCAAAACATATCAACATACATCTCAGACAAAAACAAGAGGTCAGTGAATGCCCCTATTCCACATAGGAACAGCAGCACATTCAGGTTTATGAAAAAGGAAAGCATATGCTTATGACATGAGCAATCAAAGTTACAGTCTCCTGGAAAGTATGAAGAAGAGATGTCTGTATTATGACATTGATTTTGTCATCTTTATCAGTATAGAAGTGATGTGGACACTGCAAGTAGGTAAGTAGTAAAGATGCATTGATAAGCATTAAACACTGATCACTGAGGTTGTATCATCAGGGCCAAAACATACAGTGGGACGTACTGCTGAAGATGAAGAGGATTAAACTTAACAGCGTCAATTGTGATAAAATTAATTTGGAGAGGTTTGGTAGATGCTGATTGCTTGTTTGAGAATAAGAAAGAAAGCCCAGTATTATTAGTGTTAAAAAAATGGGTGCTAGAAACATTAAATTAAACGTTAAAATTAAATACAATAAAAGCACACTAAAGGCCAAGGAGTTGCATTCTGTAAATTCTCATTGGCATCTTTCGTCAGATGCTAATCATTTCTGCTCTGTGTGAGTTTGACTTTCACATCAATCTCAGCAGCTTGACTTGAAAAATAAAGGGCCTAGTAGATCCCATTTACAACTACCAACTGTGTGTCTCACTCTATCCCTGAAGTTGACACTTCCTGCAAGCATTAGCAAGATATTCTCCATGCAAAGTCATATTTAGAAAATCCTCTGGCTGCAAATGGGGTCCCCTGGGGTTCCCTGGCAAAGTTCAGAATCACTTCAATCAGAGCCCAATAAGAAGAGCAAGGGTAGCTTTTTGTAATGAGATGATCACCCATAGTTGATAGTTTAGTTAGGGCCACTGGCATGCCATCATCAATATCTGTACCATTACCCTCCACCATCTTGCAATACACATGCAGCAATAATTGTTATGTTTTGTTTTTTTTAATGTCAGCCATAGCCTGTGTGAAAAGGGGCATTTTCTAATGGAATATGTCCTGCTTCTCACATTGTTTCCCTGCTCTGAATGCCTCCCTGTTTAGGATGGCTTTAGTTTACAACACCTTAACATAACAAAGAAACATCCAAGAGAAAAGTTGATTGGACAGGATAAAAGTAACCTCCCCTTTGCATAGGAAATCAGTTACATATGGTCAAGCATGTTACACATTTGCATTCCACAATAACACACACGTTCATAAAAAGGAGGTCTAATGTCAGAAGAGGCATAAATTGTAAGGGAAAAGGTTGTTTAGAGTTCATTAAAGAGATAAACTAGACCCCAATTTGTACTACCAAACTTTTTCTTATCTTCAGATAATCTTCAGCCTGTTTATCTCTTCAATTTAGGAATCTTAAAAGCTATTCCTAAATTCCTATGTGTATTGTACCTGAACAGGGAACATAATCAGTCTGAAGATTTATCTTTTCAGTTTAGGAATTTTAAAAGCTATCTAATAAATCCATACAACTATCCTATATTCCAATATGTAACAAACCAACATTATTTTAAAAGAGAGAAAATACCGTACATCAAATTAAAATACAAAATAACTGTGTTAGTTAACAAATTACAAAATCCATGTCATTTGCCCCTCATAATCCCCCCTTTGATGCTAAAGAGCCCTTTCAGCTTCACCAAAAAGAAGGAATTTTGGACTAGCGGTATCAGGGACCAAATGTGCAGAAGAAGCAATTCGGAAAAGAAGGAATAGAAGCCTTGTGGAAAACATCTCTCAAAAATGACACAATACAGGGCAAGCATCCAAGTAAGAAGAAACAAAATCCCAACTATAGAAGAAACAAAATCCCAACTATAGAAATCAAAATAACAAACACCAAAAAAAGTGGTGTCAACTATGTCAAATAGACAACCAGGAAAGAGTAAATTTCATTAAAAAAAAGAAAAAAGAAAAGAGGCATCAACACATACTACAATACAAAACATAGCCTAAGTGAAAATGTAAAATAATAATAATAATAATAATAATAATAATAATAATAATAATAATAATAATAATAATAATAATAAACCCTAATTCTGGCAATGGCTATAACAACCAGAACTAGTGAATGCACATACACCTTCTACTTTTGCCCATAAAAAAATCTAGGGCTGTGTGGGGCCAAAGAGCAATTTGAGACTTCAGTTGTTATTATCCTAATGACATTGACAATAACATGGGCATAGAGTACAAGCAATGCAGAAATAAGGAGAAGGGCAATGCCTGTTGAACAATCTCAAACCAGGCAAATACCATGTATAAGACAACACTATATAAGCAGTAGGTCTACACATCCAAAATGAACCATCCTTTTGAGTTGGTCTGGTATTTTCAATGCAACAGAGACATTAAAAGTCCAATTTCAGTATGCATTGACCATTATGTGGGGGAAACTTGCGATATAGGCAAGAAATATACATCTTCTTGAGTCATCCTAGTGACTAAATAAGATGCATCAAGAAAAATAATGAAGGCCATGAAGAGTTAAGGAACTCCCAGCAAAAAGAATGCCCTCCATAAGTGGTATATACATTCAGAAATCTGCTAGCTCTAAATGTACAACAAGGATAGAGGACATTTTAAGGAAAAAAAATAGCCTTCAGTCAAGGTGACCTAACTGTAATATTGGCCATCTTGTTTAGCGTATTCCATGCAATGTGGTCCCTCTGTGCAATGGAGCAAGAAATTTTTTTGTAGAAAGAAAATGTAAATGCAAGGCCAATTATTCCCACAAGTTTCTACCCTCACAATCTCCTCTGTCCAGTCTTCTGCAAGTATTTCCTGGAGGTTCACTTGATGGGATTTTTCTAAGGTGCAATTAGCCTGTAAATACATTTCAAATTCATCGAACATCAGCAAGAAATATACATAATAAATTAAAGCATACAAATAATTACATACATACAAATCAATACCCAAATATTCACCATCCCACTGTTCCATTAAGCTAATATAACATCAGTCCTAGGCCAAAGTCAATCAGTTATTTGGTAACGCAGCAATACCAATCTTGTTATAGCTGAAATGGTGATCAGTTTGTTCAGCATATGTAATCATTAGCAGGAAAAGTGTAACCAAGTCCATGTTGTATAGATTTCAGTAGTGTGGAGAACTTTGGCAAAGTGGATGTAGTTTCTCTGTACAAGTTCCTATTAAAATCTACTGAATCAAAAGACAATCATTAGTCATTAGTTCCAGGGAGCCAGTGTTCTATTAGCACTCATCACCCATCTATTGATACTTCAACTCAGGTTCCATATTGACGTTATCAGGCATTTTCTGTTCTGTTGCTATAACTCTCAGTTGTGTCCACATGGCATATGCAAACCTCTCCCCTCAGGGTTTTACTTGCATAGACTAGGTGAGATGCTTTGCTTCCCTTGCTTGAATGACCCTTGGTCAGACAGGAGACAAATCAGCTGTTAAAAAAACCTTAAAAAATTATAAATGCCATAACTGACTTTGGGTTGTTTCCAGCCTCAGAATCTGGTAAGACACCTGGACATCAGCCTCTTGCCACAGGTGCCAGGTGTATCTGTTGCTACAGTTACAGGAAGTGCAGGCCACAGCTCAACCGAACCTAAGGTTTCCACCTTCCTTTTGCCACCATTTCACATATTTCTTGTATCTTGTTGGTAAGATACCTGTAAATTGTTCAATGTCAAAGTACAAACAGATTAATTCACAATGTTAGGGATGGGGGGAAAATCCATACTTAGTTGAACTTAACTAGCTATAGTTGGGCCTTGAATCTTGTTAGGCTTAAGTATATAAACTTGCGATGTAAGACAAAACTGTTAGGCAGACAGTTCCTCTCCTCTTAGGAAGACAAATGAGGAGAGCTAAGCATATCAGTATAACTGCAGAGCATGCTCCCATACTGTGATAGGGCTATATGCAGCCACCTATAGCCTAAGGCAAGAGTGTCAAACTGCCGGCCTAAGGGCTGGATGCATCATGCCGAAATTGTGCCCACTCCATTGCAATGGAAAAAAAAGTTGCGATACATTGCGAACATCATGTGAGGTTGCAAATTTGACACACCTGGCCTAAGGCAAGAAAAAAGAAATCATTTGTCTTGATAGACTATACTTGTCCATGGAGGCTCTATCAAACATTGTCACATTTTTCTTTCTCCTCCCTTTTCACCCTGATTAAATGCCATGTTAAGGGATAAACTTGACACATTCAGGATTTTAAAAGATAAAGCACACAAGCGTCACTGACCAGCACTGAGCCAACATTCCTGTAATGCCTTTGTCTCTGGCAGATGATAAACAAATTACTCAACTATGCCCAACTGAAACCACCTGCTCTTCTTCGGTGATATGGACAGATAGATCTCTGTCAGCATTCTTGACTGCTGGTTTCATTTGCAGCTTAATAATTTCATGAATTTGTCCCTCTAGATGAAGGGGCATCCTTGAAGCCTGTGAACCCATATGGAGTTGCTTAGATGTATGACAAACTTCCTCTTCCAAGACATGTTTGCACATATTTCAGTCATTATGAATGACTTTCTACTCATCTGTAAACCTTGTAATTAAACTTTTGCACAAAGATGTTTAAAGTATTTTATATGCTTTTGTTTTCCTTCAGAATTTTTTTGCTTGTGGATGGCTACATGTTTGAGAGTGTGCTTCCAATTACTATATGTAGAAATATACAGCCTTTAAACAAGCAAAAAAAAATCAGTAGTTATTGTAGTTATAAAAGTGTTCTCCCCCCCAAACACATTTAAAATGGTCTCTGTGTTTGTTTCAAATTAAAAATTTAAAAAAATAGGTGGCTTTTTATTCTTAAAAAAGATGGAATAGCTTAAAAATATTTTTTTCTATATTAAAGAAACAGATTTTTAAAATTCAAGAACAAAACTCTATTAGGGATTTATTTCAAAAGCAATCAATTTAAGATTTGTTTCAAAATATGAGATTTAATACAGCTAAGCTTTAAATTTACTAGCATTAATACAATCAAATGGAAATTTTTGTTAATCATGAACTTTAGGACTGGTAGGTAGTATTTCCTAATGGAATTTGAAACTATGTCATATTTAGTTGGGTTTCTGACCTGGTGACATTTGCATCATGTTCATTTTGAAGATGTTCCTGATTAAAACTAATAATAATCTCCCATTCCAGTTCAGCATACATTGTTACGTCCAATGATCTATAAACAAGATATGCTTTAAATTATTACTTATGCATCAGAAATATTGCAAGAGGACCCAGAAGGCATACAGTTCAAATGTTTATAGTGGAAGCATATATTGGAGTATATTTGCTAGGTATACCTACAAGCATGAAAACTCTAAATAATACAGAAATATTTAATATAAGTTAGTATGGCATATAGAATTATATTTAAAGCTAGTAATATTTGGGTTTAAATTCTTGCTGTGCTGAGAATTTTGCTTTGCTTGGAGAACCCTCAGATTTACATATATATCAATCACTTTCAGCTTTGCATATGTTCTTTCATGAGTCCATTATACCATTTCCACATCAACTTGTGGAATTATTTCAAGTTTAAAATCATATTTAAGTCCTTAATTAAATATGCATTATGGTACCTTTAATGCATCTTATGCTAAAATACATATTTTAGAAGGAAAAAATGAGCAAAGGGCTCTTGTAATCTTAATAGTAGTTGACTGCTTTATATTGGAAATGTGACTCAGGTCAAGTTTGCTTAATCATGAGAACTAATCAAATGCTTAAATATCTATATCTAATATAACTTAATAGGTGTTCTAAGCAAACCATGAGGTAAGAAACTCTTTAATGCTATAAAATATCAGACCTGCCAACATTTTTTAAATGCCTTGATTACAATAGTTAGACTGTTAGTAAATGCTCTATATAGCACTATTGTACATTTGAAAAGTGTTGTGAAAAAATACTCTGTTGATTATTTTGGAAAGCCATAAAAGTGGGTAGTTTCAAAGGATGTTAGGAGCAGATGTACTGTGAGTGGAAATTTCCCCTTTTTGATAATATTTTTGCATTTGACTCTTTCTCTGACATAATTTTATTTTTCTTTCCTTTTTTTCTTTTTTGAATTATTTAGTGACTATTTTTCCTGGTCCTAATTTATTGTGCTGGAGAAGACTCCTGCAAGTCCCTTGGACTGCAAGGCGTTCAAACCAGTCAGTCCTAGAAGAGATCAACCCCAACTGCTCTTTAGAAGGCCAGATCCTGAAGTTGAAACTCAAATACTTTGGCCACCTAATGAGAAGGAAGGACTCACTGGAGAAGGGCCTAATGCTGGAAAGATTGAGGGCAATAGAAGAAGGGGACGACAGAGAATGAGATGGCTGGATGGAGTCACTGAAGCAGTAGGTGTGAACTTAAATGGACTCCAGAAGATGGTAGAGGACAGGAAGACCTGGAGGAACGTTGTCCATGGGGTCGTGATGGGTCGGACACGACTTCGCAATTAACAACAACAACAATTTATTGTTATTATGATTTACTATTTCCACCTTCTTATAGTAAAGGAATATACAGTATAAGCCTCTCAGAGTTTTTACTGATCAAAGAGGCATATAAAACCTAGCAGTAGTTAAGCAGTTAAACTGTACACAACACTGGAGTCATATTCTGGCTGCTGCTTGTATTCCAAATATAAAATAATCTATAATATAATATAATAATTTAATCTTTCAAGTTCTAAGGTATTTATGGTCTGAATATCTGAAGGATTGAGTCTCTCATTAAGATAATAACTAGGCATTAGTAGCTGCCCATGACAAGATTATTTTCATATTTATATGCAGTCTTCACACATTATCATGCATGTGAAATAAAAAGCTATAATCCAGCAAATATATGTATATAAATATTTATGTGCATGAATTTTGATTCTGTATATAGGTAATCCTCGACTGACAAGCACAATTGAATCCCAAATTTCTGTTGTTAAGTGAGACATTTGTTAAGTGAATTTGGCCTCATTTACTTTTCTTGCCATGGTTGCTAAGTGGATCACTGCAGTTGTTAAACTAGTAACGTTGTAAAGTGAATCTGGCTTCTCCATTGACTTTACTTATCAGAAGGTTGAAAAAAGTGATCAAATGATCTTGGAACACAGCAGTGGTCTTAAGTATGAACCAGTGGCCTAGCATCTGAATTTTGATCATGTGACCATGGAGATGCCACAAAGGTTGTAACTGTGAAAAATGGTCATAGGTCACTTTTTTCAGGGCCGTTGTAACTTTGAAAGATCACTAAATGAACCGTTGTAAGTCAAGGACTACCTGTAGAAGACAGCAGAAGTTTAAACATTACTTATTATGGAATCTATCAACATCAACTTTATTAACAATTTCTGATCAGACTTGCAGACTTCAGCTATGCTGGCTGAGGAATTCTGGGAGCTGAAGTCCACAAGCCTTAAAATTGTTAAGATTGCAGACCCTTGGTAGAGGTTTGGAATAGGAGCCCCTCATAGAATTCCAGTCACCCCACACATATAACATTAATTATGCTAAAGGTCTAAATATGAAAATGCATTGTAAAAATATAATTCAGAATAATAAGATTACTATGGCATGAATTAGTTTCTGCCTGATTTATCTTAAAAACACGCATTCTTGGTTTTCTCTTTCTTCCCATACCATTGCTTAAGTTTTTGATGGGAAAACCAGCAAGTTGCAAGGTGGTGGATTGGAACATGTTTCTAAAGAATTAAGGTAAGGCTGAAAATGTGCATAGCAAGCAGAATGACTGAATGAAATGTGCTAAGACTTCTAGAATTTACAAGCGTGCAAATCCTGCAGTTTGTAGTCAGCATTATTTAGAGAGATTAATTTCCAAAAGCATACATTTTCTTCATAAACAAATGGATTAATAATAAAGTAATCATCCTTATTCAAACAAGTCTGAACAGAACAAAAGAAACCTCTTAAGAGATTTGTAAAACATACTGAGACAAATGGTTTTTCTTCTTTAGTCTGAGACAGGTTCATCCAACATTTTATTTTATTTATTATTTTATTTTGAAATGAACAGAAAATATTCAACAGGTTTTTCTTTGCTAAAATATTCCTTAGTACATTCCACGTTTTAAGAAAATGAGGTAGCCTTTTTATAAATACATTAAATTTGCACCAATCAATACACAATCTCCCTTGTAACTGACTAAATAACAACTTGCCCCCCTCTCTCTCAGACACACATACACTATAGAGAAGTCTATAGTATATAGTATCATTTTTTCTTTCTTTCTTTCTTTCCAAAACTTCCTTTTTTAGCCTGCAATATTGAAAAAAAGACCTTATCTGTGAGGAGAATGGACAACATTTTTGGAGCACTTATTTTAAGTTGTAATCCAATATACTGTACTTGTTGGATCCCAGTTTGGGCAAAGCAACCTTACTCAAGAATTTTAAAATGGGCAAAATCTAGGCTCATCCTTCGAGGTTCAGCCTTCTTTGTTGCAGTGCTTGCTCTCTGGAATAACCTCACACTCCATGAATCCAGATGGCTGTCATCCTGATTTTGTTTAGGGAGTTATTAAAAAGCTGACTATCTTCCTAGGTTGGGAACTCAAGTAATGATTGAGTTCTTGTCTGATAAGTTCGTTGTTGATTATATGCTTTCCTTTGAATCACTCTCGTTTTTTTTATTGTTCCTATTTTTTTAAATTGTAAGGTACCAGAATCTTCAGAGTTGGGCATTTTTAAAATAGATAGGTATGGAGATAGAAAAATAGATAGAAAAACAGAAAGAAAGATGGACAGACAGATGGACATATTCCTGTTCTTATTCTTCTGAAAAGAAACCAGAAATTTTTCAATATCCAAATAAAATGTCTTACTTGCATGAGAGCATAAGAGTCCAATTATGGACCAAACATGATATGCAATAATCATAATAATCTCTAACATTTTCCCTTGAAAATTATGGCAAATAGTATCTTAAGTAGTAAAAAGTAGACTTTGAGGGCATAACATGGAGAAAAAGGATAATTCCTTTAGAGGCTTCATGGAAAAATTATCATATCAGTTATGTATCATCTATTCAAGATAAAACCAGGATGCATTGGGATCCTGTGATTCTGTGGCTTCAATATTGTGCTAAAGACAATTTAGCAATCAACAAATAATTTCAGAACAGAACTGGTACTACCAAAAAAGAAAAGAAAAGAAAAGAAAAATGATTATTTTCTCCTAACTTCTCCTAATATGTCAGTCATGACCAAAGATCTCCAGTGCCAGATCTTCTTTTTTCTTTAAATATAGTGGCATGAATTTGCTTTGTCATCATCCATAAAATGGAGCATAGTCACCATGATGATACAATCATGACTCTGAGAGACAGAGATAGAGAGAGAGACACAGAGAGAAAGAGAGAGAGAGGGAGGGAGAGAGAGAGAGAGAGGGAGAGAGAGAGAGAAAAGAGAGAAAGAGAGAGATTCCAGGAAAGTGCCAGAAATATTTTGTTTCTACAGGAAGTATATATAATGGAAATTTTAAAGATCAGGCAATCTTCCATTTTTTTCTGATGCTCAAATTACAATTTGAAATTGCTTCTGAATCCATAGAAAACTATTCCTTATGGTTTCTAACATATTTTGATTTATGGGCAGAAATCTAAAAGGAGGCAATGTTTTTACCCAGCACCAATACAAGAACTAGGGAGAGAAGGTGAGCAGTTTTTGAAATGCAATACATCAATCAGTTTTATAAATTATTTGCAATGAAATGAAATGAAACCAAGCATTAAAAGTTGTAACATAAAAGGATGATGGTAAAAAGAAAGATGGCAAGCCTCCCAAGAAGGAAATATTAAAAAGGCAGAATATTATATATCTTCAAAGGATCTTAAAAAGGCAGAAAAAGCATACCCAGTTTTTCTTAATAGCCCCAAGTCTCCTTCTCCCAAGCCAAACCAGCTCTGTAGAAATGCAGATATCATAATCCTTTCAGAAAGACTGGCACCAGGAAGCTTAGAGCTGATGGAATTAGAAAGACCAAGATCCCTAGAACTAACAAGCCAACAACCCAACACAGGACATAGCCATCGCCACTGCCCCAGGGAAGCAGGATATGACCCTTAGGACATAATAGGATTAACCCATCAGAATACCAGAAAGGTACACTGAACCTCAAGTCATGCCACAGGAAAACTCCAAACACAAAAGCCCAAGAAGGTATAAAACCCACCACTCACTGCTCCATGTGGTCAGTTTTCCCAGAGCCCTGTTTTTGTCTGGCTCTGCTCTTAAATAAACTACAACCTTCTTTCTAAAGCAGTCTCCAATTTGTTCATTCCAAGTTTGGACTGGACCCTGATGAAGATTTTTCTTTCAACAATTTGGCACCCAGGATGGGACTTCAAGTTAACCTCTCCAGTGGACTGAGGACTGGGTAAGCTCCGTCTTGCTGACAACAGACCCTTTGTGTCTATGAATGGGTTTTCCAGCCCTGCCCATGTGGAGCAAGAAGAGTAAAGGGAGTTTTGAGTTTGAGCTTAAAGGCTGCTTTGGAAAGAAGGTGAGTATCTCTAAATTTTAACTTTAAAGCCCAGGGGAGCAAGAGAAATGTGTGTATGTCTCTTTGTGTGAATGAGTGAGAAGACCCTTTTCCCAATCACAGTTGTATCTTGTTTTCCTCTGGCCTTTCCTAACTGTAGAAAGGATTTGTTCAAGTGACAGACCTTGGAAAGCATTGGGGTTTGGTCAGAGCGCAAGACCTTTTGTTAGGGGAAAGGGAGAGGCTGTATGAAAATGGAATGGAATGAGTGAATGAGAGAGTCCAACCTGGGCAATTGGCTGAAACTATTGGTCAAAGTTTCAGTCTTCTCGGAGGGACCCTCATACTCTGTGAAAAGGAAGTCAGAGTCCTCCCAGATCTTTTTGTGGTCTGAAACTGGGACAAGGGCTAGGGCAACTTCAAAAGTCGCCTTGCCAAAGGGATTTGGTGGCTTCAAAAGTCACCTTGCCATGGGGCAAGGGCTGAAAGATTGCTTTGCCAGAACAGGGGACTCCAGGAAAGAGTCACTCAGGGGACGCAGGAAAGTAGAGAAAAAGACTCTCTGCAGGTAAATGGGTCAGAGTCTTGCTGAAAATATGGAAAGCTCTGGTTCCAAAGTTCTGTCGATGTCTCCTTTAGGGAGACTGCTAAAAGCCTGGGATCTAAAAAAGGTTACCCATCCAGATGGGAATGAAAAAGAAGCATGCACACCAATTATGTGAAGAGTGGCCTTTGCTCAGGGCTTTGCTGGGAAACCAATTTGGCTAAATAAAAGTATTTGAAAGGAAAAGGAAAATAAAATGTAGAAAGAGTGATAGAAAGTGATATAAAGTAGCTTTATATTTGTAAATGTTGAATTAATAGTTTGCAGAGGTATCTATCATTTAGCCAGGCATGGTTTTTCATATTACTATATTTGAATATGAAGTTATATGATGGTTATTGGTCAACAGCGTTGACCAATTTTCTATAAGTGTGGAACTTGTCTGCTTAAATTTAGTAAAAGATGCCAAAGCAATTTAAATCTAGTTGTTCTCTTTGATGGTACTAGTAATGAAGCAATCAGTTGGCAGGCAGAAATAAGAAAAGTGCAATGTAGTTTTTCATTAAATTTCAGACTTGGAACTTTCCAAGTTAAATTTAAAGTGGATGTTACATATGGAATTCTGGATGCTGTCGTTATTACTTCCGTTAGGCTTAAATCTCTGTTGAGATATTGCAAGCAAACTAAGGTTATTAGAGAGAATTGGCAGCAAATTTCAGCACTACTATTCATGAGCAAACAGGCAGACATATTATGTCTTTCAGTTACCATTTGAGATTGTCATGACAATCAAGACAATTACCCTGGAAACTCAGAGTCTCAGCTGGAAGAAAAGTGATACATTTTGATCAATTAATAATGTTGGACAATTTTATGGTGGCTACAATGTTAACATTTTTTTAAAGATTTAGAGCATTTACATTTCCAACCATATAGCTAATCACATGTCAACAACTGTCACATAAATTAATATGGCTCCTAACCATCAAAGGTGTATTTTAAAAATTACAAGGTGCCTTTGGTATTGTACTTCTTCAGAATAAAGTACAGAATTGGAGAACAATGACTTAATACAAAATTCTTTAAGGAATGGTATAGTTTGCCCACTGGAAATGTGAGACAGTATTAAAAGTTTGAAAAAGTTTGAAAACTATTCTGTTGATAGATTGTGAAAAGGGTACAGGGAATTCAAATGCCATGGGCTTATTTGATCCTATTAAGGTAGAGAACAGACACTGTTGCAACTCTGTACTGATTATATTTTTTATTATCTCTTTTGCTAGTTTGAAGTATATTTTCACAAGCTTTAAGACACATATATCTCAGAATGTTACTACTAAAAAATATCAGAAAGTAGTGTGCAGGTAGTACTAACCCTTACATTCAATGTAATTACAGGTAGACCTCCAGATATGACTGTAATTGAGTCTGGCAATTAAGATCATAAATAATGATCGTCATAAAGCAGGTCACCATGTGATCGGATTTTATGATTTTTTTCACATCAGTTGTTAAGCAAATGCTGCAGACATTAAGTGAACCAATTATTTGCTATGTGCTGGCTTTTGCTGGAAACAAAACAAAACAAAACAAAATAAATAAAACCACTGGTGTTGTATCCTGAGCCTGCTGAAGCATTCAGCAGGCTCAGAAATGTTGCAAATGGTCCCGGGCAGACCAAAAGCTGCCTGGGACCAGACTGGCTGTCGCCAGCCTTGCACACATGTACAAGGTGCAAAAACAGCTGGATTTCTATTGGCTGACACTGTCCAGGTTTTGGACATTATAAAAGGCCTGCACATCTTTTGCTTGCTGCTGGTTGTGAGGAGAAATCAATAAAGAAAGCTTTGCTATTCACTATGCGTCTTCATTTAATGCCTGTGACCCAAAAATACAAAATTTGTGATGAAGGTGGGATCGTTGCAGGCAAGAAGAAGATCTAGGAATCACAGAAGGTCCTGAAGCTTGGGAAGTCGGCATCCAGCATAACGACTCAGCCTGCCAATACAGCACTGCTGGAGGTGAACTCGGCTAACGGAGCCCTTCCCCAAACCAAACTTGCAGTGAAGGCATTAATGAGACTGTAAGGCTTAAGTTGTCTAAGATTGGCCGGTTATCTGATTTTGATGAGTCTCACTCGGAGCGCTAGAACTCATATGTGGCTTGGATGGAAAATTATTTCAAGGTCAATCAGGTAAGGAAAGACGGCCTTAAAACGGCAAACCTGCTGTGTGTTTGTGGACAAGAAACTTTCGACATAGCAGAGAATCTGGTGGCCCCTGCACTTTTAGAATCAGTAACTTATGCTGATTTGAAGAAAATGCTTAAAGAACATTTCTAGCCGAAACTGTCTAAAATTGCTTGGAGGCACACGTTCGAACAGCGAGACCAGAGGCCAGGTGAGTCTGTCACGGACTTTATTGCTGCCTTAAGACAAGTGGCCAGCCTTGTGAATTCAAGGATCTGGAAGAGAGGCTGCGAGATCAATTCATTTACGGCCTAAGGAGTCGAGAGGTGCAACAGAAGATCTTTGCCAAAGAAGATGTTTCATTCCAAGATGCTTTGAGAGAGGTTGCAGCTGAAGAAGCAGCGGGCGGCACTGTAAAAGCTTTGCAGCTCGCCAGAAACCCTTCAGCCACCATGACCGTCCATCAAAAGGTCGCTCGAGAAGATTCAGAACCGGCTCCTGAAGAGGAGGTGGACAGGCGACACCATCCAGCAGAGAGAAGGCCAAAGGAGCATCCTGACAAGACCCCAGCATCGTCTCAGTGCTTCGGGTGTGGAGGATGCCACAAATGAGCTGACTGCAGATTCCACTCTGCCATTTGCCGGGCATGTGGCAGGCAAGGTCACATTGCCTCCATCTGTTTGCGTTGCCAGAAGGTCGGGAAGAATTGCTTCAGAAAGGTACCAGGGTCCCCAGCCAACACAGAGTGGGTTTCTGTGCATCACGCAGAAGCATTTTGAGGACAGGGACACACAAGCTCCTTAAGAAAAAGTTTTGCATTGATGTGAAGCTGCAAAGGGTTCCCTTGTCAATGGAGTTGGACACAGGGTCCGCTCTATCGATCATTTCACATGACACCTTCAAAAGGATTTGCAGCAGTAGTGGCCTTCGAGACAAACTCAGGCCATCGAACTTAATTCTCACTTATTTCCAGAATTCGAGAGTCAGTGTAAAGGGGAAGGCTACCCTCAAGGTGCAGCATAAGGCTTTTGAAGGCCTACTAGATGTGGTGGTAGTTGGGGTGATTGCACGAGTCTTACTGGACTCGATTGGTTCGAGGCCCTGGGAATCCAAGTGACTGGGCTGCACAGCCTGCAAATGCTAAGCCTTGCAGAAGTCTGCAAGGAGTTTGCTGATATGTTTAGCTCAGAGCTTGGCTCCTACAAGGGGCCTCCCATTTCTTTATGTTTAGACCCAGCTATCACACCCATTAGGATTAAGCCTAGAAGAGTGCCTTTTGCTCTCAAGAGCAAAACTGATGCAGAGCTGGACAAGCTGCTCCAGCAGGGCATCTTAGAGCCTGTGGACTCTAGTCCATGGGAAACCCCCATTGTAATGCTAATGTAAAGGCTAATGGAGAAGTCCGAATTTGTGCAGAGTATAAATGTACATTGAACAAAGCGCTGCCACAGCATGCATATCCAGTGCCTGTGCTAAGCCACATTCTGGCCTCCCTCAAGGGGAGGCATCTCTTTGCAAAACTTGATTTGGCTCAGGCCTACCAACAGCTACCTGTTGATGAGGCAACAGCTGAGGCTCAAACTATTGTAACACAGAGAGGAGCCTTTAAAGTCAAAAGACTACAGTTTGGGGTTAATGTAGCCCCTGGCATCTTCCAAAGTGTAATGGAGCACACGCTCCATGGTATTCCTGGGGTCTGTCACTATTTTGATGATGTCCTCATTGCTGGGGAGTCATCCCTAAACTTAGCTGAGAGACTAAGGGCTGTCTTGCTTCATTTCCGCCAAGCAGAAACTGAAGCAAGACAAGTGTAAAATTGGAGTTAATTCTACTGAATTCTTAGGATTCAGAATTGATGTTCAAAGCATCCATCCTGCTGAATCCAAGCTTCAAGCAATTCAGCAGGCCCCAAGTTCCAAGTCCAAAAGCGAGTTGCAAGCTTTCTTGGGACACTTAAATTTCTATCATGCATTTCTCCCCCATAAGGTAGTGGCAGAGCCGCTACACCGGCTCTTAGATAAACAAGCTCCATGGCAGTGGACTAAGGTCCATGACAGGAGTTTCAATGAGGTTTAAGGTCTTGATCTCTTCAAATGCTGTATTAGCACATTTTAATGATAAATTGTCTGTATGCATCGCATGTGATGCATCCCCTTATGGGGTGGGAGCAGTACTTAGTCACCTGAAGGCTGATGGGACCCAAGTCCCTGTGGCCTACTATTCAAGGACTCTGTCTTCTGCAGAGCATAATTATGCTTAGATTGACAGAGAAGCCTTGGCCATAGTGGCTGGCATAAAGAAATTTCATGATTTCTTATATGGCCACCACTTCACGGTCTACACAGACTATAAGCCTCTGTTGGGTTTGTTTACCACTAACAAACAGACACACATTATTTCCTCATGTATGCTGAGATGGTCTATTTTCCTGTTAGCATATGACTACACTTTAATTCACAAACCTGGAAAGGAAATGGGCCATGCAGATGGTCTCAGCAGATTACCTCTAAAACAGATAGAGGCAGATCCTGCTCCTGCTATTAACATTCTCTCCATTCAGGAGTTACCTGAATCTCCCCTCAATGCTAGGGACGTGGCTGCAGAAACTGCCACTGATCACATGCTTACATGAGTGCAGTCATGGGTGTTGTCAGGATGGTCTGACACGTGTCCAGATACTGAGTTTCAAAGATTCTGGCAAAGAAAGCACAAACTTTCCATATTCAAAGGGTACCTGTTATGGGGTAGTAGGGTAGTCATCCCAGCCTCAATGAAGTCTAGAATCTTGCTCTCTCTGCATGAGGGACATTCAGGCATAGTAAGGATGAAAGTGCTTGCGCGCAGCCATCTCTGGTTGCCTGGGCTCGATAAAGCCATTGAGGCCCAGGTGCACGAGTGCCAAGTGTGCCAACAGTCAAGGCCTGAAATGCCTCAGGCCTCAGTTCACAGGTGGGAGGAAACACAAGCCCCTTGGTCAAGGGCACATATAGATTACGCTTGGCCTTTTCAGGGGCAATTCTTCCTTCTGCTCGTTGACAGCCAATCCAAGTGGCTAGAGGTTGTTTCTGTTTCCTCCACTACTACTGCCATGACCATCCAAGTGTTGAGAGGGATCTTTGCCTCACATGGACTTCCAGATGTCCTGGTTTCAGATAATGGCCCCCAATTTATCTCTTTTAGTTCCAGGCTTTTCTTCAGGCCAACTTGATCCGGCATGTGACTTCTGCTCCATTCCACCCATCTTCCAATGGCCAGGCAGAGAGGATGATGCGCACTACTAAAGATGCCCTCAAAAGACTAACTTATGGCAGCTGGCATCACAGATTAGCTGACTTCCTTCTTGCACACTGTACCACACCTTGCACAGCCACAGGGAAGAGCCCAGCAGAACTCTGCTGGGGTCGCTGCCTCATTACGAAACTGGACAGGTTGCACCCAGACTGGGTGGTGTCACAGGTGTCACAGCTGCGGGCACCTAGGAGACCACAGGTGGGCGATCCAGTCTGGGCAAGGAACTATGGTCCTGGATATCTCTGGGTCACTGCAGTAGTATGCAAGGTCTCTGGGCCACTATCATACGAAGTGGCTTTGGATGATGGGCACGTTGTTCGATGACACATAGACCAACTGCACTGGAGGCTTTCCAGAAACTCTTCTGCTCTTGGCTCTGCTCTCAGGGGGGGAGGAGGACCATAATCCTAATTCTGGACCACGGTCTTTCAGCTCCAGCAGGGGTACATGCTACAGCACATGTTCCCATGGCAGAATGGGGACATTCATAGAATTCAATTATTGCTCCAGATCAGGGGTCATCCCAGGCTTCCGCAAGTGCTCCAAATAGGAATTCTCCTGATAGGGGGTTTGCCTTGGAGGCGGCTCCTGACTTAGGCACCTCTGGCATGCACATGGGGCCAATGGGGTACTGGAGCACATCAGCCACTCAGGCTACTCCAGCTGCTGGTCTTGGGCTTGAGGGACAGTGTTCCCGAGAGGAGTCCATTGTGGATTTGGGGAATTCCACCCCACCATTGGACTTGGGGAATTCCACCCCCCCCCCCAAGGAACCCTGGCTGGAATTCAGAGGATTCAGCCAGTCAGCAGCTGGGTAGGGCACCTGAGCTTTTAGGGCATCAAAGTCCTGGCCTGCCTAGCCTGGCGGGCGAGCTGGCAGAACAGGCACACTCACTGGCCAGTAGAAGGTCACAGTGGGCCAAGGGCCCACCCAAACATCTTGAGGACTATGTAAGGTTTCTGTCAATTCTAAGGGAACTTTACTAAGTCTTTAAACAAGATGTAGAACAAACAACCAGTGAAGGAGTTCTATCTTCAATCTATTATTTGTTATATTTTCTTTATAAGAATTATTAATATAAGAGTGCTCTTCCTGTGTGCAGGCAATTGTGATTTTCACTAACCCCCAGTCCCTTGAACACATGTACCTGTGCTGTTACATCATAAGGTATGTTGTTTTATCGAGGGGGGAGGGGTGTTGTGTCCTGAGCCTGCTGAAGCATTCAGCAGGCTCAGAAATGTTGCAAATGGTCCCAGGCAAACCAAAAGCTGCCCGGGACCAGACTGGTTGTCGCCAACCTTGCACGCATGCGCAAGGCGCGAAAACAGTCGGATTGCTATTGGCTGACACCGTCCAGGTTTTGGACATTATAAAAGGCCTGCACGTCTTTTGCTTGCTGCTGGTTATAAGGACAAATCAATAAAGAAAGCTTTGCTGTTCACCATGTGTCTTCATTTAATGCCTACAACCCGAAAACACAAAAACTGGCTTCTGGCAAAACTGTTGTAAATCATGGTCACATGACTGCAGGGCACTGCAAATAGATTTAAATGTGTACCAGTTACTGAGTACCCAAAATGCAGTCACATGACAGCAGGGGGTAATATCAGAACTGTAGTTTTGTGGGTAACTTTGAATTGAACTGAAATGTCACTAAGTGACCGGTTATAAGTTGAGGACTACCTATAAGCTGCAAAATGGCATCTTAAACTGAGCCACTTGAAATACGGCACAGTGACTAATTTATCTTTATCACCAACAAACAGCAAAAACAACACAGTTATGCCAGTAACAGTGTACAATTCTTCTTACAATGAGAAATGCATCCTTCATTTCACAAATCAAGCAAATTCATTCGTAAATTGAATAAATATTACCATTATGAAAATAAATGTCAAATTGAAGAGCTCTGTTCTGTCTGTACAAATTGCACACATACATTTAGCTACAGTGACAGAATTTATATAGAGATAAAGTTAAGTTAGTAACGGTTGATAAGATCTAAATACATAAACCACAGATAATTAAATTTCATGAAATACTTTAACAAGTCATGCAATGGTCTTTCTCTCTGTATTTAAAAAGTAACAGCTGCTATGTAGCCAACATAGGCTACATAAAGATATAATATACCTAGAATGACTTTTCCTCCTTATCTTTTTGGTGACCTTTTTGCTTTGTAAGTCAATGGAAATGTTTTTTTCCCATTTGTGGATATTTCTTTTACATAGAGAAAACATATGAATGTTTTATAGCCTAAGACATTTCAGTTTAAAGGTAAAGGAGTGAAAATGTATTTGTGAAACTATGCTACAATGGACAAGAAATTAATTATCTCAAAATTTCTGAAGCAACTATTTTGTGTAAAGGTACAACCAAGGTTAAGCACTTAAAAACTTTCTTGCTGTGTTCTAAGCACACTTTTTAGTTCAAGATTTCTTCTCTTTCCCCACTAGACCATAAGATCTTTCTTTTCTAGCTTGTACACATGAACATACACACATAGGCACACAATTTGAGGCATACAGAATCAGCCAGAGGTAAAACTTTTAATTGTTTTGTTTTTGTTTTGTTTTTAAAAGAAAGGATGCTTTAAACAGGATTATCTATGGAAACATCAAGAATCCAATTTGATTACAAGATCTTTTTGATTATGGATCTAATGGTGCCTGTCTCTATTACATAGTACCAGGCACAATCAACAACTGTGCCACATATTTTGTTTTTAAACCTTTATACACATGACTGTTGTGATTTATGATCAGAAACACATTTTATTTTAAATACAACTCAGAATTGGCTTGACAGCTCTTTTCTATCAATAAATGTTTTGATTAGCCTTAGAAGTAAGGCTGTAAAATTCTACTAAGATAGCTTTATTGTTTGTTAAATTAATTTAAAAATTATTTTATTTTGCTATCGTACAAATATTTATTCACAAGAATGTTAAAAATTCAGTCAAATAATTAATATAAGAATATGCAACAGGCAGGTACAATTTTAATTAAAATCTTGGGCATAGATGGATTAATAAAATTTTCAAATCAAATTTTTTATTGAAAAAACATCTTATTTTGTAATTCCTTCAAAATTCATCTGGCTTCTTTTTTCCCCATTTTTCTTTTTTATTTGCTTTCCTCTTTAGCTTTCATTGGCTTTTTTTATTTGCTTTCCTCTTTAGCTTTTATTGGCTTTATTAGTCCATTAATTATTCTGGCTTTAAAGGAAAATAATATCACTGTGATGGAGCAAGTTTGTTGTAGTGACTAAGGCATCAGGCTAGAAACTGGGAGACTGTGAGTTTGTTTTTGTATTTGTATTTCTCTGCCCTTGTTGCATCTGGTGATCTTGTTTAAGATAATTAAGGTGATTTTGGGTAGAGTAGGCTCAGATGTTTACTTGAAGGATCACTCAATATAATTTGTAGGGAATCTGTCAAAATGTCTTGAATCCCAATTGGATTCCAGCCTTAAGACAGGTTCTGACAATGACTGAGGTACTTTTTGCTCAGTTAACTTGGACTAGTTTGGACCTGTTGGTAGGCAATGTGTGATTCACTTTTGGCAGTGATGAATTCTTCCTTGAGAGAGGGTGTTGTTCTTCTGTCCTTAAAGAAGTGGTGGTGTCTTTTTAGGGAAGGTTGTTGGCAAGGTGGCCCAACAACAGTTTCAGAGTATCCTAGATAGAACAGATTATTTTCAGGCTGGTTTCAGACCCAAGTATGGAACTGAAATTATATTGGTTGTGATACTGGATAACCCGTGGTGGAATCAAAATGGGGATAGTGCCTCCATTCCTGGTCTCTGTGACAATGGTATACTCAGGATTGGCTTCAGGGGCTAGGAGTGAACAGCATTGTATTCCTCCAGAGCTGGTTCCAGTCACTGTTGATTTGAGGAAATGGGTCCTGCCCTCTGCCCCTGAGCTCTATTTCCTCCTGTTTAACATTTACATGTTGCCCTTTGGGTGGATAACCAATGGCTTTATTTCTTAATTAATAATGAAATAATACTGTGCAGATCCTATCTTAGTGTTTGGAGGTCTGGGGATCTGAATGGAGAACACTAAGCTTCAGCTCAACTCCAGCAAGTTCTGGAGTACAAATCAAATTGCATTACCCTAAACAGAACCTACATGCAATTTGGGAATTCTCTTAGACTCATAGTTCCCGTTCAAAGAGCAAAAGTGGCAGTTTTGGTCAGAAGGGTATTTGCATTATGTGCCTATTTTTTCTGTTATTGGACTGGGAGGGTCTCCTCACAGTAACTCATGCCTTGGTTAACTTCTATATGGACTAAATTGGGCTGCTGTCATGCAGAAGCTTTCATTGATTCAGAATGCAGCTGCACAGGCAGTTATAGGTGTTCACCATGAGGCACATATTACATTTTTCATCTGTGAGCTGCACTAGTTGTCAGTAGGCTTCCAGGTTCAATTCAAGGTGCTGGTGATGACTTATTAAGAACTTCATGCCACACCACTGAGTAACATGAAAGATTGCTTCTGGTCAGTTATATCTATCTCTGCCATTAAGTCTGTCAGGAAAGGCACACTTCAGATACCATCCTCTAAGAAATGTCATCTGGGGAACTCAGACAGAGACCCTTTTCCATTGTGGCAACCATTATGTGGAATATCATCCACTTTTTTGTACCAACCTTACTGGCCTTCTATTAGACCATAAAGATGTGACTTATCCCTGGCACCAAGATCTAGAGGAGGAATGAAACTCATACAGTGATTATGCTAGGTATAGATTATTTTTAGACCCTAGTATGAATTTTGTTAATTTAATTGTATTGTTTTTATAATTTTTAAAAATATTGTTTGATTGATTTTTGCAATATTTAAATTGTAAGCTTCCCAGAATCATACAGTTGAGTTGAATGTCTGTATGAATTGAACAAATAAATAAATAAAGCAGGATTTACATGCCTACATTGTCATTTCTGTGAAATGGACATCTATTACACCAAAATACAGGATCTTTTCATTCAGTTTATGAACAAAGATGATACCCTTTGTGTGTGAGTACAGAGAATCTCTGAGAAATAAAATGATCAGAAAAAAGATAGAGAGTTAAAGATGGGAAATTTGTACCTTCTTCAACTGAAGATTATAACATATCTAACTAACCCCACACATTTTCTAAACTCCAACATAAAATTTTAAAAGAAAAATTAAATAAACATACTTAAGCATCATTTGAATTTTCTGTTTTGTTACAAATACAGTTACCTTTTACTGAACTTTTTTTGTGCAATCACTCTTCTATAACCAATGAAATACAGTTTAGGGTTAGAAAATATAAACATAGATTCTTTTTTCTTTCCTGGAGCTAAAAGCAAATATTAAAATGATTTTTCCCCCAGGATTACATAAGAAGGAAAAGGAAAATTACCCTGGAGTCTAGATAAGAAGTCACCTACAATCTTCAGAAATTTCTTACCCCACAACCTCTTTACTAAAAGATATGCAAGAATTGTTTAGCAGCTAAACTTTCATGCTTTGTCACTTTTATGTGTAAGAATACGCTGGATGCCCTACATTGTTTCTTGCTGATTATAGCACTGATAATTAAAAACAACTTGAAATATCATGATGTTCAGTCAGCATTACTGTGTATATACAGCTTGTCAGAATATCTTATTAAATGTGTTGTTTTGGTAAAATAACTTTAACAACAAAACCAGGAACATCTTGATAGATGAGTGGTGTTCCCTAGTCAGCTGTAGTAGATTACATTATAGCTGTAAAGGAAACTAAAGATTATCGTATATTCAGACCAGTTCTATATACCAGTAAATCTATGGTGAGAATTTGATTATCACTACCATAATGTTATATCATGCTTTTTTGTATTTATTTATTTGATTTTTATTGTACTTTTGCTACATTATAAATAACTGAAGGCACATATCATACTCTTTCTTGCTCCTATTTTCTCCAGAACAACAACCCAATGAAGTGGTTTGGCTAAGGTGACTGGCCCAAGATCACCCACCTGGCTTTCATGCCTAAAGCAAGTCTAAGAACTCACTGTCAGGCTGCCCTCCCCATTGTTTGTGCTGCAGCCTCCACAATCCTAAGAGGAAGGGGGTGGGGGGAAAGGGGGCCTATTGTAAATGGGGAAATGGGGGGAGACCAGCATGGAAAGGAAGCAGAAGTTTAAACCAATTTCATCTGGCCCATATCAAGGACTTTTGGGTGCCCAGGATCTGAGAATGGAATGTTAACTGCTTCTTAAAGTATTCTGTTCTCAAAATAACAATTTGCATGGCTTTTCTTCATATGTGGCCTTGCTTTTGCTGCATCCAGTTGTCTCTAGTAAAAGAGCCTTGTAATCTTCTGATAGAGTCAAGCAGGCTGACACTCGCAGTCTCACAGTGTCCTGTGAGTCCCTAGCCCAGCAGCTTAACACTATACCAAGCTGGCTCTTCATGTTTTTTCATGATTCCTGAAATAATTACAATTGTGGGCCTAATAAATTGCCTCCTTAAGCTAAATACAGAATAGCTATATAAAAGTCCACAATTTATCCAATTCTCAATTATAATACATTCTGGGTGGGAAGGATTTGTAGGAATGTCAGATAGACACTGGTCTATCTTATCTATTATTGTAATGCTATTGATTAGTCTGGACATAGAAAAAACAGCTTCATTCATTCGTTCATTCATTCATTTTTTCATTCATTCATTCATTGATTCATTCAATTTATACAGCTGCCCACTTCTCAGAACAGAACAGAACAGAACAGAATATTTTAAGTGTGATTGGTCACACAAGAAATTTATCCCTGGTGCATAAACTCTCATTGTACATACAAGCAACAAAGTAATATAATCATAATAATTATACCAATAAGAGAAACTATTAGAAAAGATGAGAAGGATAATAGTAATACAGCCATACTACATGGGTAAATATCTTTAGACATAAGACAGTACTGTGGAAATTGGGTGACTGACTGACTGCACGAAGAAAAAAACTCTGTGTCTAGTTTTTTGGCATGCAATGCCCTGGAGTAGCATCCTAAGGGAAGGAGTTGAAACAGTTTATGTCCAGGATGTAAGGGGTATGTAGATATTTTCTTTACCCTCTTTCTGACACAAGCAGTATACAGGTCATCAATAGATAGTCTTATCTGTTAAAGTCTGTACCTATCCTGTTTGGTTCAGACAGTTATAGAAGTACAAATGGCAGACTCAATAATTTCTCTGTAGAACTGTATCAACAGTTCCTAGAGCAGTCTGAACTTTCTGAATTGATGCAGGAAGAACTTTCTTTGTGTGCCTTTTTTATGATTATTCTAATGCTTCATGTCCATTTCAAATCCTGGGAGATTATAGCACCCAGAAACCTGAAGGTGTCTACTGTTGATACTATGTTGTCTAATATTGTAAGAGGTGGCAGAATAGGAAATTTCCTGCTAAAATCCTCTTTCATCTCTACAGTTTTAAGTGTGTTCAGCTCCAGATTGCTCTGGCTGCACCCATAGGGCCAGTTATTCAATCTCTCACCTATATGCAGACTCATCACTATTTTGAATGAGACCTATGAATGTTGTATCATCTGCTTCCATGGAAATGTGGGCAAATACTTTCAAATTGATGAAAACAATGTTGTCTCATGGTGATGCCAATATGACTCCTTTATACAAGTATTGTGATTTACATGACTAAATATGAAGAATTTGCACAGATATGCAAAACCAGCAGAAGTTGTGATGCAGCATTATAATACTGATGAAAGAAGCAGGAGTCTGCAGACACTAATGCAAATTGTCATAGTTAATAACGTTGTGACTTTTGACCCAAAGGAATATCTCGTCTGTGCTTTGTAGTGTGTGGTGATACAAATGAATGATACTTTTTAATTCTTAATATTTAGTCATGTAAATCTTTTTTGTTGATTTCTTACCTTAAAGCAACACGTTCATTCATCAGGTACTGCTTTTATTTATTTATTTTTCCCCTGTCTTTGTTATTTTTATAAATAACTCTAGGTGGCAAATAAAACTACTATTCCTTCCTCCTCTTAATCACTTTCAATCCTTGGTCTTTAATAATATTTTCAATTCTA
The DNA here is from genome assembly GCF_016545835.1 of Crotalus tigris. Classification (NCBI taxonomy): domain Eukaryota; kingdom Metazoa; phylum Chordata; class Lepidosauria; order Squamata; family Viperidae; genus Crotalus; species Crotalus tigris. The sequence goes on along the minus strand of NW_024100112.1, from coordinate 562,021 downwards.
GAATTCACATCTGCCAACTTACAATCTATGTAGTGGAACTTCTGCTTCATTAATATTTGGAAAGTGACCTGGGATCTTGCCATCTTAGTTGTTAATTAAGTGTGGAGTAGTTGCATTATTAAATTTGCATCAGTGCAATGCATTCATGCTATTGCACATTTCATGATGATGAATAGATTTGAGTTGCTCAGATCAGAGTTACTGGGATGGAAACTTTTTAATGTGCAGTAATGGTTAGAAATGATGTGTAACCCAACATTTACTACACTTACATTACTGTGATTGCATTTGTTATAAACATTCTAAATTATTATAGGATTTATAATATTTATATCTTTTGTTTTTAATATTATTATTCAGCTGTGTGTGTGTGTGTGTGTGTGTGTGTGTGTGTGTGTAATTGGCCAGTCTGAATCTAAGCCTATTGTTCTAGCATAACAAAAAACTTAAAATCCTAGATCTTGGAACATTTTCTAAGCAGAATAATGTTTCAAATAAGGGTTATTAACAAACTATATTTAAAAAATAAGGGAAATGGACAATATGGCTACTATGCAAAGAATCAACCTAAAAAAAATCATTGGTTATATGGTAGAAGTCTACTTGTGCATATGAGAGTATAGATTATTATCTGAAATACTTTCTTCTAAAAATGTTTTGCTGCATGCAGAAAGCTCTCTTGTCTGGAATTCAAATCTATATTTTTTTACTTTTATGCTATTTTTTTAAAAAGTTCAGCTTTGGCTGTTGGTAAATATTAGTTTAAACAATAATTGCAATGTTGTTTTCATCAATAGTCTTCTCCAATATTCTCTTTGCTCAAGACTTAGCTTTGGATTTAGAACCACAAACTTTAGGGAATTTCAGGGTTCACGGGGAAGCATGTTGGACTATATAAGCACATCATAACTTTATGATCACTTTATGATGTTAACCATTGTGGAAGAGAACAAACTAGGTTTACTCTTGAAAAAAGTTCTCAAATCTAGTAAAGTTTCACACTTTTAAAAATTAAAAATCTTTTTAAAAATTATCAAATTAGTTTTCAGGTAAACTATACAAGGTAGTCAAAAATTATCTCTCATCTTTCTTTAGCTTTAAAAAATAATGATAAATTTACAGCTACATTAAGCTCTTTGAAGAATAATGCTTCCTGAAATTGACATGATAAATCACCTAGAAGATAGAAAGTGGAATAAACAGTTTAAGTTTAAAATCCTATGTGAGAACAACACTTTTCTTAGTTTCAAATAAAGAAAATGAAGTAAGGAAGAAAATTAAAGCTGTGGGAGAGGTGAATTAAAAATCAGCAAAGACATTTAATTTTGTAACTTTAAGTTCCTCTTTAAAACTTGCATAAACTATACAAAAATATGCATGTGTGTGAATATATATTTACATGTCCCTTTGTATATTCATATCATACATAAATATATGCATATACACAGACCAAATTAAAAAAAACCTTAAAGTTTCCTGGAAAATAGCATTCATAAATTCAAAGATGTTTCATTGTGAATAAACATGCATCAGATTATTCAGGCTGAAACATAAAAAAGTCAAGGGTGGTGAAATTTTATACCTTGAGTTTACCACCGAATAATGTTAAAATAAAACTAAATGAGTCTTATGCCTATTTCACTCCTGAGCTGAGGACAAAATTAAGTGGGAACACATCATCAGAGTTAACGCTAAAATGCTGTCCAGTCACTTTTAAATAAAAAGAGATTTTGCATTGTCAAAGCACTTTTCTCATACAACATTTGACAGTGATATTTACCTTAGTGTTTGTATCTCTACTGTTCTGCTAATATCAGTTAATATAGTAGCAATTAATTAATTACAACTTGGTCCTGTTTAATCTTTATTTAGTTTTGTTTTTTTCTTCTGTTCAATCATGTCCAATATTTAGAGATTGCCTGGACAAGTTTTCTTGGCAAGGTTATTCAGAAGTGGTTTTCCTCCTCCTTAGACCTGAGAGATAGTGATTGACCCCAGGTTTCTAGTCCCACATTGCACTTAATGTGGGACAAGAACTCACAGTCTCCTAGTTTATAGCTTCGTGCCTTAACTACTATGGTTCTTGTTTTCATTAGTAGGAACAAGCTACAGTATACACAAAATGTCTCATTGGATTGCAGTAACAGTAACAATAACAGGAAAGGATCTTGGAAATCATTTAGTCCAAGCCCCTGTCCCCCCAGGAGACCTATATTATTTCTGATAAATGCCTATCCAGTCTCTTCTTAAAAGCCTTCAGTGATGCACAGCCAACTTCTGGAGTCAATTTGTTCCACTGTTTAATTATTCTCACTGTTGGAAATTTTCTCCTTAGTTCTAGGTTGCATCTCTCCTTGGTTAGTTTCTATCCATTGTTTTTTGTCCTGCTGACAAGTGCTTTGGTAAATAAGTTGGCCTCTTATCCTTGTGGCAGCCCTTCAACTATTGGAAGACTGCTATCATGTCACCCCAGTCCTTCTTTTCACTAGACTAGGTATACCCAGTTCCTGCAATCGTTCTTCATATTTTTTTTAGTTTCTAGCCCTAATCTTCTCTGAACTCTTTCCAAAGTCTCAACATCTTTTTTGTGTTGGGATGACCAAAACTGGATGCAGTATTTTAGGTGTGGTCTTACCAAGGCCTTTTAGAACATACTAGTATTTCACATGATCTTGATTCTATCCCTTTGTTAATGCAGCCTAGGATTGCATTGGCTTTTTTGGCTGCTGCCTCATACTGTTGGCTCATTGAAGAGTACTGGGCCTAAGACAGAACCTTGTGGTACCCCACTGCTTATTTCACTCCATGTTGATATAGTACCATTGAGGACCACATTTTGAGTGTGGTTTGTCAGCCAGCTACAAACCCATCTGAGGGTGATGCTTTCTAGCCCATATTTTTCTAGCTTACCAAAAAGTAGGTTCTGATCAACTTTGTTAAATGCCTTGCTAAACTGTTCCCACTACATTTTGCTGGTGTACTAATTTAGTCACTTTATCAAAGAATGAAATAAGATTTATTTGACTTGTTTCTGATAAACTCATGTTGGCTACTGATGATAGCTTTGTGTGCTTGTAGTTGTTTGCAAATCTGTTGCTTTGTACTGTGCTTTGTATCTATTACTATGCTTTAACACAGTGGTTCTCAACCTTTTTAATGCCACGACCCCCAACCGGTCGTAAGTCGAGGACTACTCAACCAGTCGTAAGTTGAGGACTACTCAACTGGTGCAGCACCGTTTGCAGAATGGGACTTTTGGCGGGCTCAGCAGGGTAGAGACAGCCTGGACAATTCCTATTGGCTTTTGAAAGCCAATAGAATTAGACTCTATTCAAGAGAGTCTATTCTATTGGCTTTCAAAAGCCAATAGAATAAAAGGGAGTAGCACAGCTAAGGAAAAGGGGGGAAAATGGTGGACTGCGTTGTTTGGCGACCCCCGTGAAATGGTCGTTTGACCCCAAATGGGGTCCCGACCCACAGATTGAGAACCACTGCTTTAACATGTACTAAAACTGATAAATAAGAAAAACAGTATCATGAAAAAAAAAATGGAATATAACTGTTACATGATTATAGTTAACATCAGCAGTTTACTGGCTATGTTTTTCTCTGATTCTTTGGAAATACGCACCTGCTTTCTTAAAGTGCAGAGCTAACATTAACATTTATGCCAAAAGCAAAGATGCCCTAGAGTACACCCTTTAACTTTGCTTGCCATGGTCAGCTGAAACTAAAATTTGCAAAAAGAAAAAGTACTTCATAAAATCATGATTATATTATATGTGTCCTTATGAACCTGATTGACTAGATAATGGCATTGTATCAGATCAAGGCTTACAATGTTACAATGAGAAGACATATTTTAGTTAATTTAAATGAAATGTGAGATAAATACTAATAAACAAATCTTCTTTATAGCAATCATTAAGTAGGATTAGGATAACTATGCCAGGTTTTAATATATCAGTGACTATATGCATACTGTAATTCCAAAATAATTTCAGGAACAGATTCCTTAAACTGGAAAAAGGGTGGAAAGAAACAGATTCATTTTGCTAAATTATAAAACAATGAAATATTTCCACACACATAAAGTATTTCCAGATGCATATAAATTCTTAAAATCTCTGGACAATTTATTGGAAGTGAGTCTCCATTATTTTGATATCAATTATTCAGGCCTTGGTTTATTTCAGGATCAAACTATTGTTATTTTTGTTGTTATTATTATCTGAGGAAAGCAGATATAAAAAGGAGACCTATATGATTATGCAGAAATAGACTTTTCTCTATCCTCTGATTTGGTAGAGTGGGATAGATAGTTGTTTTTTTCTAGCGAAGAGTTTTCTAGTCAAAGGTTTATAAGTCTGAGGTTTACACTTCAATGCAGTAGTTCATTGTTTATTTTGTTTCCTACTAAAAATAAAGAAGAAATTGCAACACTCTAAATTGTTGTTTGGTTGTCAAAATCTGGAAGCAATTTCAAAATAGAAACAAGGTTAGATACATTCTCTTCTTTGGATAAAAGAATCAATTTAACTATTTCTGTTTCTCTTTGTTGTGGGGAATAAATATGCTTCTGTTAACTCATTAATCTTTATAATAATTCTTATTAAGAAAATCGTCTATTTTATTTCATTTTTTTAACCCTAAGGGGAGAAAGCATTTTTTTCTACTGTGAATATTTTACTAACTTTTAAAAATATTCAGGTTATATATATAAAGGGGGAAAAATAAAACCTCTTCATTTTAAACCCAGAACTCAGAACCCAAAACACAAAACTACATCAAAGCTTTCATTCAATTTTATATATAATCCCCAAGATTCACAAAGAAGGAACACCACTCAGACCCATAGTCAGCTCCATAGGCTCACCTCTACAGTATCTTGCCAAATTTCTCACTAAACAACTTCAGCCCTACACAGAATCCATCTCCTCGCACGTACAAAACTCACTCCACTTCACATAAACAATAAAGAAACAAAGCCCACAACCCAGTGACCTACTCATGAGCTTTGATGTCACATCCCTCTTCACCCAAGTGCCTATCAAATAAGCCCTGACAGCTATCCAAAACAAATACAACCCTCCTAAGCACATCTGACCAACCACTGCCTAGCCAACACATACTTCATCCACAATGGACAAAGATACAAACAGATAGAAGGAGTACCTATGGGATCACCCCTCTCACCCGTCATCGCAAACCCATACGTGGAACACTTTGAAACCAATGCCTTAGACAAATCTGAACACAAACCCAAACTCTGGCTCAGATATGTAGATGACACTTTTGTAATTTGGCCACATGGGAAAGAAAAACTGGACAACTTCCTCACACATCTCAACAGCCTACACCCCAAAATACAATTCATGAGGGAAATAGAAGCTAACAACCAACTCCCCTTTCTGGACGTTCTAATCTACAAAAATCCCAATGGCTCCCTAGGACACACCATCTACCAGAAAAAAACACACACCAACCGCTACTTAAATGTACAATCCCACCACCACCCTGCACAGATCAACTCCGTAGCCAAGACCCTCATCTCCAGAACCAAATGCCTAGCCGACAAAGACCACCTGAAAACTGAATTAAACACTCTCACAAACGTATTAATCTCTAACGGATTCCAAAGAAATACTATTACCAACCTAATCCAAAGGGAAACACCCCCCAAGGACCGAGACATAGAACAGTACAATGACATCGCCCTCCTCCCCTACATCAAAGGCACCACAGATAAAATCAGCAAAATTCTCCACAAACACAATATCAAGACAGCCTTCGGCATCGACCAAAAAATAGCCAACATCTTAAGAAACCCCAAAGACATGATCCAGCTAGAAAACCAAGGAGTCTATGAAATACCATGCAAAATCTGCCCAGCCACATCCATTGGACAAACTAATAGGAGAATAAATGCACGCATCGCAGAACACAAGAACGCAGTCAGAAAAGAAGAAAAATCTTCCTCCATCTTCCAGCACCTTAAAGCTACAGGACATGAAATTGATTTTGAAGAAACCAAACTAATCTCCAGAACTGAACACCACAACAAGAGAATAATTATGGAAGCCATCGAAATAGAAAAACACCCTCACAACATGAATAAACATGATGATACCTCCCGCCTACCAGACATCTGGAAACTAGCCTTAATCAACAAACGAGTCCTAGCCAATAAAAACTGACACTGGACCCAGAACAACACAGTACACCACCACCATTCACCCTTACCAGATCCAACTCAAGCCCAAACCCATCCTTCAGACAAAATACAACCACCATCCAGAACCCAAACCATGATGACATCACCAGCTGTTGCACTTCCCTCCGACCCCCACACAAAGTAAACGGACACATGCCATGAACACAGAGCTAGACCGCAAACTTGGAGCCAAACCAAAGCTCAGTATGTTACTTCACAGCCTTCAGCCCTGGACATCACATCACAGAACTTAGGAGGCTATAATGCCAAAGCTCAGGATGTTACAACACAGCCAACCACCCAGAATGGTGCAACACAGAACTCAGGATATCACTACACTAGATCTCAGGATGTCATCACACAACCCATTACCCAGGTCGTTACAACACAAAATACTAATAGGCACACAGCCAGCACCTCAACTACTCAGGATGTTATGAAACAGCCAAAGAATCCACAAATAATAGCTCCTACACAACCAACCAATCCACCTACAGCAACTAAGCCAGCACTCCACACACACACACCAATATATATAGAGAGACGGCAGTTCCGATCACACTTTGCTTGCACAAGCACGAAGCCAAAGACCCCATGCCTGAAGATGATGAGTGGGACCTCATTGAAACGTTGTCAAGATACTCTCAATCTTACATGGGAAAAGACCCAAATACACCAAGATCTGCATACCTACACCTGTGAAAATCTATGAAAACAAACAAATATATATATATAGAAAATCAAGTTAGAAAATCAAGGAGTATACGAAATCCCATGCACCGCTTGTCCCACCACATACATCGGACAAACCAACAGAAGAATAAGTGCACGCATTGAAGAACATAAGAACTCAGTCAAAAAAGAGGAACCAACTTCTTCCCTGGTCCAACACCTTAAAATCACAGGACATGAAATTGACTTTAAAAAGACCAAAACTATCGCCAAAACTGAACACTTTAATAACAGAATAATCAGAGAAGCCATCGAGATAGAAAAATGCCCACACAGCATGAACAAACGAGATGATACCTCCCACCTACCAGCCATTTGGAAACCCACCCTTATTGACAAACGAGTCCCTAACACAAAGAATGACACCAGACTCACACTCACGAAAGCCACACAGGATGTCACCACCACACATCCACGCAAAAAGCAAACCCAAACCCACACCAATGATGAGGCACAACCACAAACCAGAAGCCAGACCACAGCTGCATCATTAGCCACTTTAAACCCCTCCAATCCATATATGAAGCAAACTGACACCCACCATGAAGATGAGGCATGACCACGAAGCCAAACAATAGCAATGCTCACCATCTCACATCCCCCTGCAACTCAGATTAACCTGAGCACAACAAAGCCCCCACCCAAACAGAGCACTCCCCCAACCAATCAGAGCACAGCCAACCCCCCATCCAATCAGAGCACAGCCAAACCTCCATCCAATCAGAGCACAGCCAAGCTCCTAACCAATCAGAATACACCCCCATCCAATCAGAACACAGCCAAGCTCTCATCCAATCAGTTCATACCCCCACTGGCAGTTAAAAGGAAGAAACAGCTACAATCACACATTGCTCCTAGAAGCACGAAGACGAAAACACCAGCCTGAAGATGATGAATGAGATTTCGTTGAAACATCGCCAAGACACTTCCAATTTGACGCGGGAGAAAACCTGAATAACCAAAGACCTATGCACACACACACACACACACATACACACACACACACACACACAACTAAAGTTGTATAAATTGCTTTGATTAAAATGTAATATGCATCATGGATTTAAGCAACAAAACAATTATTTCTACAAGGCATAATATTTATCACATATGGATCATGTGATAAACCATAGTTCTCAAACTGCACTGATTCACTAAGAACACCACAGCAAACTTTCAAGGGCACCAAGGAATATTTTGCATTTTAAAAGAAGCACAAAGATACTCAACAATTATTGGACACCAAGTGAACTACTAGTATAATATCTCTGAGTTTCCCTTGAAAACTCAAGTGGTACCCAGTGGTGGGATTCAGCCAGTTTGCACAGGTTCGGCAGAACCAGTAGCTAATTATTTGTTGTCCAGGCCCAGAATGGACTTCTGGAAGTGGCATCCACACAAAGAACTGGTTGTTCACATACTAGAATCCCACCACTGAAAGTACCTTGTGGTGCATTTGTGAGTTCACAGTTTCTGTTAAGCCCATGGTTACTAAACCGTGCCACAGTGCCACATGATACCAACGTGCATAGCTTGGGAACTGTAGGCACCATGAAAAAATTACTGGGACACTAAGAGTACTATGAGATAAAAATGTTTGGTACACTGTAATAGACTATCACTGTATATTGAGACCTAACATTTGCATTTCACCAGTGAGAACTATGGCATGCAGTAATAATATATCCCCCCTTTATGGATTACTGCCTTGTCGTGGCAAAGGGGCTTGCATAACTCAATGAAGCTATAAGCTATGCCGTACAGGGCCACCCAAGACGGACAGGTTATAGCAGAGAGTTCTGACAAAATGTGATCCACTGGAGAAGGAAATGGCAAACCACTCCAGTATCTTTGCCATGAAAACCCCATGGACAGTACTAAAAAGCAAAAAGATATGACGCTGGAAGATGAGCCCCTCAGGTCGGAAGGTGTCCAATATGCTACTGGGGAAGAGCAGAGGGCTAGTACTAGTAGCACCAGAAAGAATGAAGTGACTGGGCCAAAGCCGAAAGGACGTTCAGCTGTGAATATATCTGGTGGTGAAAGGAAAGTCTGATGCTGTAAAGATTTTTTCTCCATAGGAACCTGGAATGTAAGATCCATAAATCAAGGAAAGCTAGACATAGTCAAAAAAGAGATGACAAGACTGAACATCGACATCTTAGGAATCAGCGAACTAAAATGGACAGGAATGGGTGAATTTAACTCAGATGACCATCAGGTATACTACTGTGGGCAAGAATCCCTCAGAAGAAATGGAGTAGCCTTCATAGTCAATAAAAGAATAGGAAAAGCAATACTGGGATACAATCCCCAAAATGACAGAAAGATCTCAATTCGAATCCAAGGCAAACCAATATCACAGTAGTCCACATCTATGCCCCAACCACTGGGGCTGAAGAGGATGAAATTGACCAGTTCTATGAAGCCCTACAGCACCTTATAGAATTAACACCAAAAAATGATGTCCTTATCATCATGGGGGATTGGAATGCTAAGGTAGGAAGCCAAAAGATAACCGGAATAACAGGCAAGTTTGGCTTTGGAGTTCAAAATGAAGCAGGGCACAGGCTGATAGAATTTTGTCAAGAGAATACGATGGTCATAACAAACACTCTTTTCCAACAACCCAAGAGACGGCTCTACCCATGGACATCACCAGACGGTCAACATAGAAATCAGATTGACTATGTGCTCTGCAGCCAAAGATGGAGAAGCTCTATACAGTAAGTAAAAACAAGACCAGGAGTTGACTGTGGCTCAGATCATGAGCTTCTCATTGCAAAATTTAGGCTTAAATTGAAAAAAGTAGGGAAAAGCACTAGGCCACTCAGGTATGAACTAAATCATATCCCTGATGAATATACAGTAGAGGTAACAAATAGATTTAAGGAATTAGATCTGATAGACAGAGTGCCTGAAGAACTATGGATGGAAGTTCATGACATTGTACAAGAGGTAGCAACTAAAACCATCCCAAAGAAAAAGAAATGCAAGAAAGCAAAATGGCTGTCTGAGGAAGCTTTGCAAATAGCTGAGGAAAGAAAGGAAGTGAAAGGCAAAGGAGAAAGAGAAAGATACACCCAATTGAATGTAGAATTCCAGAGAGTAGCTAGAAGAGATAAGAATGACTTCTTAAATGAACAGTGCAAAGAAATAGAAGAAAACAACAGAACAGGGAAGACCAGAGATGTCTTCAAGAAAATTGGAGATATGAAGGGAATGTTTCATACAAAGATGGGCATGATAAAGGACCAAAATGGCAGGGACCTAACAGAGGCAGACGAGATTAAGAAGAGATGGCAAAACTACACAGAAGAACTATACAAGAATGAGCTTAACGTCCCAGATAACCACAATGAGATGGTCACTGACCTCGAACCAGACATCCTAGAATGTGAAGTGAAATGGGCCTTAGAAAATCTGAGCAACAACAAAGCTAGTGGAGGTGACAGTATTCCAGCTGAGCTAGTCAAAATCTTAAAAGACGATGCAGTAAAAGTGCTACACTCAATTTGCCAGCAAATTTGGGAAACTCAACAGTGGCCACAGGATTGGAAAAGGTCAGTTTACATTCCAATTCCAAAGAAAGGCAATGCCAAAGAATGTTCAAACTATCGCACCATTGCACTCATTTCACATGCTAGTAAAGTTATACTTAAAATCCTACAAGCTAAACTCCAGCAGTATGTGGATCGAGAACTACCAGAAGCACAGCAGTGATTTCGACCAGAGGCAGAGGAACTAGAGATCAAATTGCCCAAACATAACGCTGGATCATGGAGAAAGCTGAGTTTCCACAAGAAAAACTCTACTTCTTCTTCATTGCACTAGAAAAAGCCTTCGATTGTGTTGGATCACAACAAATTGTGGCAAGTTCTTAAAGAGATGGGAAGACCAGACCATCTCATTTGTCTCTTGAGAAACCTGATATGCGGTCAAGAAGCAACAGTGAGAACTGGACACGGAACCACTGTTGGTTCAAAATTGGAAAAGGAGTCCGGCTAAGGCTGGTATACTGTCGCCCCTGCCTATTTAACTTATATGCAGAGCACATCATGAGAAAGGCAGGGCTAGATGAATCAAAAGTTGGAATTACGATTGCCGGGAGAAATATCAACAACCTAAGATATGCAGATGATACCACTCTAATGGCAGAAAGTGAAGAGGAACTAAAGAGCCTCTTGATGCGGGTGAAGAAGGAGAGTGCAAAAGTTGGCTTGAAACTGAACATTAAGAGAACCAAAATCATGGCATCCGGCCTCTCAATTCCTGGCAAATAGAGGGGGAAGAAATGGAGGTAGTGACAGATTTTATTTTCTGGGCTCCCAATCACCTCAGATGGGGACTGCAGCCAAGAAATTTTCAAGACGCTTGCTCCTGGGGAGGAAAGCTATGGCAAATCTAGACAGCAATTCCTAAAAAGCAGAGAATACACTCACCCTGCCAACAACGTGCATATAGTCCAGGCCATGGTTTTTCCCAGTTTGCAAATGTATGGCTGTGAAAGTTGGACCATAAGAAAGGCTGAGCGCCAAAGATTTTGAGGCCTTTGAACTATGGGGCTGGAGAAGACTCCTGCGAGTCCCCTAGACTGCAAGGCGATCAAACCGGTCAGTCCTAGGGGAGATCAACCCTGACTGCTCTTCAGGAGGCCAGATCCTGAAGTTGAAACTCAAGTACTTTGGCCACCTAATGAGACGGAAGGACTCACTGGAGAGGCCTAATGCTGGGAAAGGTATTGAGGGCAATAGAAGCAGGGACGACAGAGAATGAGATGGCTGGATGGAGTCACTGAAGCAGTAGGTATGAACTTAAATGGACTCCAGGAGATGGTAGAGGACAGGAAGACCTGGAGGAACATTGTCCATGGGGTCGCGATGGGTCGGACATGACTTCACAATTAACAACAACAACAATAATATATCCATACTTCTCATAATATTTATTAATTTTGTGTTTGAAAAGTTCAATATTTTTTTCTTCATTATTTTTAATTTCTAGTCTTAATTTCAAGGAAAGTTTCTTTTTGGTTATCCTTAGCATTGTCTTATTATTAAAATACTAGTAGTACTAAAAAAAGTGAGTCTAAGCTAACAAAGTATGGTGAAAGCAGTTTATGGTTATAATTTTACTAGAGAACAGTTTAATGTCATATTTCTCAAAAATCCTATCAATTGAGTACGAACCAAACATAATAAATGATATATGAAAACAAGCCATGAAACATAATTCTTAAGTCATTGTTTTATTTCATTCATAGATTAAATGTTAATTAAAAGTAGGTAATATATTTATTTCTTGTCTCCCCCCACTACAGTTAAATAATAATTTTTATAATGGGGAGCAGAGTTCACAAGTTTATTTATTTTAGGAACCTGTGGAATTACAAGTTGGAGAACTCTTTCTGCAACAAATTGTGTCCCTAACCTGACAAGCATATGAGGTCTTTGCCTTTTATATCTGTCTCAGTTATGTACAGCCTTCTTCCAAAGGATGGGTCACTGACCTCTGTCAGAAATCACTGTTGTTAGAATGTAGTCAGCTTTCTAATGAATGAAACACTGGCACTTGTTAAGCACCAAATCCCACTGTCCTAGTGGTGAAGGTAAGAATAAAATTACTTTTTCATGTATAAAATGAAAACAGCACACACAGTGCTGAAGTTGTAGAAAGGAACCTAGATGTCAGGAAATTAAACAAAAATAATCATTTCTAAGCTAGAATATATGAAATTCTTCCTTCTTAAGATCTGAAAATTGTTATTGATTTAAGTCTGTCTGTAATTAGGTAATTGCAGACTTGGAAATACACATTTTAAATGAAAGTTTAAAAAGAATCAAAACCAATTACTATATTACAGAATATATAAAGCTGCAATTTTCAAAGCTGCTCACAGTCTCTCATATACAATAATTAAAACTGATGGTTTCCAAAACTTCCATGTAATTATATTAACTTTATCAAACATATTTAAATACATTTAAATAAATGTATTTTCAGTCTAAACTGTATTTAAAAAACAAAACAAAACAATCACACGTTGAATAAAGATGAATCTCCAGAGAAAATTTATAACTTTTGATGGTGGTTATTTATTAAGGATTTTTTAAAGGTGGTAAGAAGAAAAACCCTACATTCGCCTTAGTTTGCTTTTTCATTTTAAAATGAATTCCTATGTGCTAGTATTTATTTAACAATAAAATATATTTAATAATTTTATAATATTGAATTCAATAAAAGCAATATTTTTTCAGAATTAACTTTGAAGGTTTATTCATTTTTAACATATTTATCAGCTGTTTCAGTTTACATTTCTACCATTGTGTCTTATATTATGACTTTATTCAAAATACACTAAATGTGCTAGATTCATGAAATATTTTTTCACCATAAATATTTATAATTTTAATTTTACCAATTTATCCATTCCTGCTTTTTCATTTAGAACTGGAATGAGCAGAGAAGCTATGGCATGGGTTTTCAGAGCAACCAAGAGAGGCTTATCTTGGCTGATTTTGCTAAATAGTCAATCTAAATTATTATAGAACTTGTATTTTAAACTATAGAAGAGTATTTGTTTTCGTCATTTTCAGTCATGTAAAATGCATGAGTTTTTATTCAAAACTCAGATGGGAGAAAAAAACATACCTTTGAATGAGAAAGATTTTTAAAAGAAAAAAGTTAGAGAGAGGAGGGAAATAGCACATGTTTCTTCTTCTTCATGTTCCTTCTGCTTCTTCATCCTATTTGTTATGTCCTGAGCCTTTGCAAACGGCTCGGGCGTTTGCAGGCAGTCCCGGGCAGGTGCAAAGCTGCCCGGGACCAGACAGGCTGTCGCCAGCGCCGTGCGCATGCGCGGGTGCTGGCGCGGGAAAAGTAACCCATTTACCCGGGAGTTGCCTATATAGGAGGCTGCGAGGCGTTTGGGCTGAGGCTGAAGCCATCTTCTGTAAGCTGAACGCTGAATAAAAGAAACTGAGAACTCCAGCTGCTTCTCGTGTCTGTTTTCCCGCCACGGACTCAACACTGGCGACGAGGATGGGATGCCTTGCACTACCTTGAAAGGAAGAAGTGTAAGCTTACCCAAGGAGTCCTGAGCGGCGGAAGAGGAACGGCGTCGACTCGGCAGCTGCCCGCCATTCCGGTGCGCATTCGGGGGTAGGCTGGCTGATAGACCCGTCTCCTGAAGATCCGAAGATGGCGAAAATCGGAAGTCTTTCAGAATTCGACGTCTCACATCCAGAGCGGTGGGAGTCCTACGTATCCAGAATGGAGAACTACTTCAAGGCAAACCAAGTGAGGGAAGATAGCTTGAAGGCCGCCACCCTGCTTTGCGTTTGCGGCCAAGACGCCTTCGAAATCGCAGAAAATCTTGCAGCACCTGTTCCAATAGAGTCTGTAAGCTACGCAGACCTGAAGAAGCTGCTGAAAGAGCACTTCCACCCCAAGGTGTCCGTTATCTCATGGCGCCACACCTTCGAGCAGAGGGATCAACGGTCCGGTGAAACAGCCAAGGAATACATCGCCGCGCTACGGAAGGCCGCCAAGCCCTGCGAGTTCAAGGACCTCGAGGAACGACTGAGGGATGCGGCAGATCAGAAACAGTGCAGAGGGTGCGTCCGTGCACCAGGAAGACGTCCGACGAAACTCCGAGGAGGATCCGGACGAGGAAGTCGACCGTCTACACCCCGCGAAGGAATAGAACCAGAAGGGAAGCTCTTCGGCTCTGCTCAAGTGCATCGGCTGTGGAGGTCGCCACAGGAGAACCGACTGCAAGTTCCGCTCCGCTACCTGCCGGTCATGCGGCAAACAAGGGCATATTGCAGCTGTGTGTCTGAGCCGACGAAAGGCACAACCCCAAGAAGAACGCCTGAAAGGTACCAGATTCCCCAGCCAGAATAGGGTAGGGTTTTGCGCTTCGCGAAGAAGCATCTGTAGAACAGGCACACACAATCCCATGAAGAAAAAGCTGTCACTCAACGTGAAGCTACAAGGGGTTCCATTATCTATGGAACGAGACACAGGGTCTGCCCTGTCCATCATTTCATTGCATACATTTAGGAAGATTTGTTCCAGAAGTGGGTCTAAGGCCAAGTTAAGGCCTTCTGATATTGTATTAACAGATTTTCAGAACTCAAGAGTGTGTGTTAAGGGGGAGGCCCCCCTTAACGTGCAATACAAGAGTTTTGAAGGTCCACTAGACTTCTTAGTAGTAGGGTGACGAACGATCTCATAGGACTCGATTGGTTTGAAGGTCCTGGGGATACGCGTCACAGGACTCAATCAGCTCAAAACCGCGACCTACAGGAAGTCTGCAAAGAATTTGCAGATGTTTTCAGCCCCCAGCTGGGCACATTCAAAGGACCACCTGTGTCCTTAAAGCTAGACCCCACTGTCACTCCCATTAGGATTAAAGCAAGAAGGGTCCTTTTTGCTTTAAAAAGTAAGATTGATACTGAATTAGACAAACTAATCCAACAGGGAATCCTAGAACCTGTTGATTCCAGCCCGTGGGAGACCCCCATTGTCACGCCTCTAAAGGCACATGGGGACATTCGCAGTTGTGCTGATTACAAATGCACACTCAATAAGGCATTGCAGCAACATGCCTATCCTGTTCCTGTGGTCAGTCACATCCGGGCCTCTCTCAAGGGGGGGCGTTTTTTTGCAAAGCTTGACCTAGCTCAAGCATATCAACAGCTGCCTGTTGATGATGATGCTGCCATAGCTCAGACCATTGTGACCCACAGGGGAGCCTTTAAAGTAAAAAGGCTACAGTTTGGAGTAAATGTCGCTCCTGGATTTTCCCCCAGCCCCCCCCCCCCCCGGGCCAACCCCCCCCCCCCCCTCTTTTACCCCCCCACCCCCCCCCGCCCCCCCCGCAGTTTCCCCCCCCCCACCCCCCCCCCCCCCCCCCCCCCCAAACGGAATGGAAAACACACTTACGAGGTATACCAGGGGTCTAGCGCCCTACTTTTGACGATGTCTTTTGATTGCAGGAGACTCCCACACCATTCTAGCTGAAGACTTAGGCTGTCCCTGTTAAGATTCAGGGAATCGAGGCCGCAGCTCAAGAAAAGACAAAATGCAAATATCGGGTGCACTTCTACTGAATTTCTGGGATTCAAAATTGATGCTGCTGGGATTCATCCTGCTGAATCCAAACTAACTGCTATTTTAGATGCACCCAGGCCAAAGTCTAAGGCCGAACTTCAGGCCTTCCTAGGCCTCCTGAATTTCTACAATTCTTTTCGTCCACATAAAGCTAGTGTAGCTGAGCCTCTTCACAGGCTACTAGACAAACAGGCTGTGTGGCTGTGGTCACAAGCGCATGAGGCTTGCTTTAAAGAAGTCAAGGCCTTGCGCACTTCTAACAGTGTTCTTGCACATTTCAACGAGTCTCTCCCTGTGTGCATCGCTTGTGATGCGTCCCCCTACGGGGTTGGAGCTGTCCTGAGTCACCTCAGGTCTGATGGAACTCAGGTTCCTATTGCCTACTACTCCAGAACACTGTCTTCTGCCGAGCGCAACTACGCTCAGATAGACAGGATGCTCTGGCTGTGTTGCTGGAATTAAAAAAATTCCCGATTTTCTATTGGCAAGCATTTCATCACGGTCCTCTTCATCGACTGAACCATAAGCCTCTGCTGGTACTGGGGTTTACCACCACGTAGCAGACTCCCCACATGATCATTTCCCCTAGAATGCATTAGTGTTGGTCTAGTTCTTGTCTGCATATGATTTTTTCATTACTCCCACAGCTGGGGAGAAATGAGCCATGCTGATGGCCTCAGTAGGTTGCCTCTGCCGTAGTAGAAGCTGACCCCGCGCCAGCTGTCAACATTCTATCAATCCAAGCCTTGCCCGAGCTCCCTCTTAGTGCCATGGATGTTACCGCTGAAACGGGTACAGATCACACACTTTCACGTGTCCGCTCCTGGGTCCTGTCCGGGTGGCCTGAGCACTGCCCTAGTCCTGAGTTTCAGAGTTTCTGGTCCAAAAGGAACGAACTGTCCCTTTCTCAGGGTTGTCTGCTTTGGGGAAACAGGGTTGTCATTCCCACCTCAATGAGGACTAGGGTCTTAGAATCCCTCCACGAGGGTCATCCTGGCATTGTTCGTATGAAGGCTCTTGCACGAAGCCACTTGTGGTGGCCTGGTTTAGATAAAGGTATTGAGGCTAAGGTACACGCATGCCACCTGTGCCAACGATCTCGCCCAGAGATGCCCCACGCTCCTGTGCATAGATGGGAGGAAACACAGTCCCCTTGGTCATGTGCCCAATTGAACTACGCTGGGCCCTTTTCAGGGCAGTTCTTCTTGGTCCCCTGTTGAAAAGGCCATTCGAAATGGCTTGAGGTTGTGCCTGTTCCTCATCCACCACCACTGCAAAGACTATTCAGGTACTGAGTGGGGATTTTTGCTGCACACGGGCTCAGATGTCATCGTGTCCTACAACGGCCCTCATTCACCCCTCCTCCGAATCCAGCTTTCTTACAGGCAAACCGATTCGTCTGCCACATCTGCACCTTTTCACCCGTCCACAAACGGTATGGCTGAACGTATGGTGCGCATCGCAAAGGACGCCTTGAAGAGACTCACCTACGGGGACTGGCATCACAGGTTGGCTGACTTTCTCCTTTCTTATCGCACCACACCGTCCACTTCTACAGGGAGAAGTCCAGCTGAACTTCGTTGGGGGCGCCAACTTACTACTAGACTGGACCGGTTGCATCCGGACAGACTGCCTTCATCTACCTCACATCCTAGGGCACCTAGACGACTACTTGTGGGTGCCCCGGTTTGGGCTCGCAATTACGGGCCTGGTCATAACATGGTCCCGCTTCTGGTACAGGATCACAGGTCCTCTCTCCTTACAGGTGCCCTGGACAACGGTGTGTCCCCTACGTCGCACATCGACCAACTTCGCTCTAGGCGAGAACTTTTCTGCTGAGACTCCTTGGTCTTTGCCCAGGGGGGAGGGGGACCCTTTGGAGCAAATGGAGGGCGAAGAGTTACTCCCATCTCCCTGAGGAGCCACAAACGGCCCATTCCAGGGTTCCGCGAGAGCTCCGAACAAGAATTCCATGAGCTTACCTAACTACCAGGCATCCACGCCTACTCCAGCCAGGGAGTCACTCCGGGGGCATACTCACGTTCCACACACGTCACACAGCACTCCAGTCACGGAGGATACCCGGGGGCATCCCAACAAATCATTCCCCGCAAGAGAGCTGGCACACAATCCCCAAAGTTGGCCTGACCTTACCCCAATCCTACAGGGGGTCAAACATACACAGAGCTAGTCGAGGAGCCAAGTCCCGACTACAACACCCCTAGCACAAATCAGGGAACACCTGAGTTTTGGGAAAGTACAGAAACCCACACGAGCCCGAGCACAGAATGGGGTTCAGGGAATGGACAGCCTCCTGACAGGTCTTGGACTGACCTAGGAGGTTCTACAGAGACGCCCAGCAGCGGCTATCACTTCAAGGGGCCTGAGGGTCTACAGCTAGGTAGGTCAACCAGGTCACAAAGTAACAGAAGCCCTGGCCTGACGAGCCCGGTGGGCAAGCAAGCAGGCCAGGCATCGGGGCACAGTCCTTGGAAGACACCAGGGCACAATAGAGAGAACAGGCTCACGCCTCCCTCCAGTCAGGGGACTTATGCCAGTAACCCACAGCTAAGAAGGTCACAGAGAGCAAAGAAATCTCCTAAGTACCTAAGACTACATAACATTGCTGGCAAGGCAAAGGCCAGTAAACAGTGGGAGCACTGGGGAGCAAAATGTCATATAAAATAAATGTTGTATGTTGGTAGTAGTTTTAGCCCGGGGGAAAGGGGTGTTATGTCCCGAGCCTTTGCAAACGGCTCGGGCGTTTGCAGGCAGTCCCGGGCAGGTGCAAAGCTGCCCGGGACCAGACAGGCTGTCGCCAGCGCCGTGCGCATGCGCGGGTGCTGGCGCGGGAAAAGTAACCCATTTACCCTGGAGTTGCCTATATAAGAGGCTGCGAGGCGTTTGGGCGAGGCTGAAGCCATCTTCCTGTAAGCTGAACGCTGAATAAAAGAAACTGAGAACTCCAGCTGCTTCTCGTGTCTGTTTTCCCGCCAAGGACGCAACACTATTGGCAGCAGGGATATGAGTAGGTCATATTGAATTCCCTTGGATAGAAAATATATCATATTAAACTCAACATTGTAGATATTTGTAATGTATGTTCTTGAACTGTATGCCAATGCTTTATGGAATGCTGTTCTTGTTCCAAAGTTAGCCAGCTTGGTCGATTGATAGTGAATCGGCACTTCTTCTGATTGGTGAGTCTTCAGGGCTCAGCCGAAGTGCCAGTATCTGTAGGGATAAGAGACAGGCGAAAGTTGCGAGCAGAAAACTGCCCTACCAACGCTTGTGCCTTTGTTATGCATCTTACGTGACGCAGATCTCTGTGACCTTGCCAAGTTGATAAGGCTAAATTGGTGAACAACAAGTTTTCCTGTTTATGGCCTCTAACTTTTTACTCTTGAGGATTGGTAAAGGATTTTAGCCAATGAAATGCTGTTGCCATGCTGTATCTATTGCTATTTGAAAAACTCTATAAAAACAATAAACAGCTACGTTCGGGTGGCCATTTCTTTGCACCCTTCAATGACTAAGGAGTGATTACTACAGCTGGCGCCCTCAGCAGGGACATTTTGTTTTGAGATCCCTACGGGAAGAAGCAGCTGCCAACATACTTACCATCGTCTGGAACAGACCTCTAAGTGCACTTTCATCTTACGAGACCCCTCAGTGAGTAAGTATGGGCTGCAAGTTATCTCGGCCCCCTCAAAAGCAAGGACAGGCATGGAGGAACTCAGATTCCTCCTCTAACCTGGGGCAGACACAAGAAAGCGGGTGGGCTAAGATAGGAAAACAGTGTTCTTTGAATCCTGAGCATCAGACGCTTAGGCTAAAAGATAGAGCATAAATTACATCTTGAACCTTGGTCTTCAGTATAACACCTTTAGTGTTCACCCCTGTCAGAAAGGGAGAAAAAAAATGGACCCAAATACTTCAGAACGGCAATTAACTATCAGCCCACTTCTGCTTGCAACTAAGTAAAATTTATTCCTTCAAAAAACATCTTTAATTGGATTTTCAGCTTCTTCTGAAGAGACTAATTCTTTGCTGATTAGTTAAAATCATAAATCAAAATTTACTCCCTCAGAACAAAGTCTTTTGAGCAATCGGAATGCTCTGCAATATATTAAGTTAGCCATCAGACAAATATCTGGTTGTGTTTTGTGTTATGTGTGTGTGTGTGGCCACTCAGAACATTATGCTTGGGCTTGGAATGGTGAGAAAAATGGGAAATGATTAGGGCCCTCAAAACCACTTTTTGGTTGAAATCACCTTGTCATTTTTCTCGCTTCTTGCAGGACAAGTTATATGTCTAAATAAATGTTGTTGTAACAGTATCTGTGTATATATGTTTGTCTGTGTTGTTCTGTGTTATTCCAAGACTTGGAAGAGGCTCAAAGCCCTCTCTGATATCAACAATACAAAAAGGCCTTGCTAAGAATATATGTTTTGCCTGGAGAAAGTATGAAATGAAATAATTGTATGTGGAATGGTTTTATGGAAACAGTCAGTATGAAACTGAATGAGTTAATTTGTTGAAGTGTGTGTTAGCCTTCAAAACCCACCCATTTTTTCCCTAACTGTGAAAATAATAGTAAATATTTGTATGAGAAGAATTTATTGCAAAATGCATAGGAAGGAGGTGAAACTATTTTTTGGTGGTGAGATTTCTCCCCCCTGTCTCTTTCGGCTGGCTGCGTTGCTTAAAGAGCCAGAGACAGGAAGGAGGGGGGGGGGAACTGTTCGTTTAAATTTTTTTTTTCCTCTGCTTGGAATTGTAATCTGAGAAGAGTGGAGTGAATCTGAAACTTGACATTCACCTATGCAGTTTCGGCAAATAAATTTTTTTACTCAAAAGAGAAACAGTAATGTTGGACAATATTTTTTATATCCAACAACCAAAAGAACTAACTGAATTACATTGTTATAGATTTATACATATTTAACCTATTTATATAAAAATTGTTTCCACCTGAATGGGCTTTGCTTAAATTGAAGCACCAAAGATACAATTTAATTGGCTTTCAAAAAATATAAAATGATTTGTGATTGCAATAAGTCCCAGAAAAAAATATAGTTGCACAAATTGATGACATTATGAATACTCAATTTGTGGACAGAATTCCACACTTTTGATTTTTCCTACTAGTAAATTACCTAATGGAGCATTAACTGTAATAGAAGTGCAGAAAGTATATTGAATTGAATTGAATAATACTTATCCCATATCCCATCCCAAAATGTTTTATTTTTTATCCAGGTGGTTGCTAAAATAATAACCTTAGGACGCACAAGAGCTTGCAGTCGAAAAGGAACTGATTAATTAATATTGTTTTCAAAAATAACTTATCTCTTTAATGTGCTTTAACTGACTTTCATATCATTTGCCTAATGACTTGCTTGTTTCCTTTCCAGTCCAGCCACTATTTTCTTTTCCTTTCTCCTTTGCCACAAGTTATTGCTTTTTCTGATGGAGGGTGAATGAGAGGAGCAATTGCTTACAAGGATGATACCTGGAAAGTGTCCTACACTGCAATGCAACCCTTATCACAATGCTCAGAATTATTTTAGCTTCTCAAATCTTTTCTAAACAGTCTTTTAACTTAATCTCTGACTCTCATTATGTGTGCCAACTTACTTTTACTTCTTCAGGTGCTTACATCACGCCCAGGATTGGCCCCAATCTTATGACCTTGTTTTTAACTTTGCAGCAGCTGCTCCATAACTGAAAGCATTTATTATTTTGTATCTCATATACACAATCACTCCTCCCTTCCTGGGCCTAATTTTTTTTTGTATGTCTTTTGTATGTCTTTTTTATGTCTTTTATGTGGTTTTGCCTCTAATCAACTATGACAAATGGACATTATCCATGTTTTCTTTTTTTGGCTTTTTAGAAATGTATATTCACAAATAGGTATTTAGGAACAACTTCCCCCACCTCTATGAGGGGAAACAGGTTCACATGTTATTTTTCATCTTTTGTTGGACAATTTTATACAACCTGAAATATTGTTTTTACTCATGGTCTTCTCTATAAGTCCACGGGTCAAGTTATCGTGGAACGTGCTAATTGGTCTTTTAAGGACTGCCTTCACAAACAAATAAAAAAGGACGGATTATCTAGGATACCCAATTTGTTGTGGGTAATACAACAGGTTCAAAAAGTATTATTTACATTACACCAATTGAATATTTCCATTCCAAATTTGACTGCTTATCAGAGACACTCTCAACAGAAAACAAGCTTGCCTCCACCTCTGGCATATCGGGCATTACCAGACAAAGCATGGTTGGGACCAGTCCCTCTGATCACTTGGGGGTGGGGCTACGCTGCTGTGCTTGCTCCAACAGGACCTTTGCGGATTCCAGCGCGTTGTGATCACCCAGCCAGGGATGTCGTTGCACCAGTCCCTGGACCCTCAATCCCAGAAAAGGCAAGGGTGACTCTACAGATGGCACAGCAAGTAATCCAATCCTGACATGCCAGGCAGCCAGTGACGTGGGGAGATGTAAAGAACTTGATCCCCGAGAACCTGTGTGCTGCCATTTTTGCGGTTTTAACTGCAAATTTCTTATCCATCATTTGTTTATGTCTGATCGTTAACATCTGCCCTTTGACAACTGTAACTGTCATCCCACTCAAACAATCATTCGAACAACGAATGAAGCAAAATCTAACATCACACAAAATGACTTCTTTTATCTGAAATGTATTACATGTAATTTGCTTTTTATATGTTTAGTCTTTGTTTGCACCCCTTCTGTAGTAATTCAAAACTTCACTGACTCTGGGAGGTTATTGCTTAAAAAACCTCACTGTCATCGCATTGGCTCACCTGCTTTAAATTGCACGCTTCAATAGAGACTTCCTTTCATTTTGGACATGCTTGGCTCCTGCAAGGAGGGTTTTTTTACATGTGGTCAAGAAACTTTAAATTATATTCCTGCTAATATTAGTGAAGTGCAATGTTGCCTCAGCCAGCTGATTCCTGTTTTGCTTTCCAAACAACAAGTTCACATGAACCATTCTCCACGTGATGTCATGCTAGACAACACTTGTGACTCTGAGACAACCTTACTTTGTAGCATTGGCTATATCTCTAGTGGGCGTGCAAGGACTTGCTGTTCGTGCCCACCTCAACATTAATGTTATTATATGAAATTTGGCAAAGACAATTAATACTACTTCTTCAACTATTTCAGCGATCAACCATGCTTCTACACCAGCATTTGGTTGTAAACGTTTTGAGGAAATGTATTGTTTCAATATTTCTGATAATTCATGAACCATCCAGCACCAGATTTAAATTTTACACAATTTGGCCTTTGATTTGAAAATTGGTACCTTAGGATCTTTATGGGTGCTGTTTATGTAATGTATTTCTTTTATTTTGCAATATATGTATTAGAGCTTTAAATCCCAGCAGATCCTCTCTCACATTGCCTCAGGGTCAAGTTTTGGCCCTATATTAACAACTGCAAGGATGCTCCTCTCCTGATTATAATCTTTTTATTAACCCCGCTTATGGCGATATTTCGTCTAACAAAACAAAAAGGAGTGAGATGTAGGGATAAGAGACAGGCGAAAGTTGCGAGCAGAAAACTGCCCTACCAATGCTTGTGCCTTTGTTATGCATCTTACGTGACGCAGGTCTCTGTGACCTTGCCAATTTGATAAGGCTAAATCGGTGAACAACAAGTTTTCCTGTTTATGGCCTCTAACTTTTTACTCTTGAGGATTGGTAAAGGATTTTAGCCAATGAAATGCTGTTGCCATGCTGTATCTATTGCTATTTGAAAAACTCTATAAAAACAATAAACGGCTACGTTCAGGTGGCCATTTCTTTGCACCCTTCAATGACTAAGGAGTGATTACTACAGTATCAGCGCCAGATTCCAGCTCTTTCCTTCACAGGAAAAGGGACAGGAGAGGAGATGAGGCTTCCATGTTTCCTCAAATCTGGGGCAAAGCAAAGCAACAGGAAACAGAAGTTGCCAATCACCTGGCCAACAGTGGCAGGCTTGGCTGCGCTGCACTGGAAGCGCAAGGCAGAGGCACCCTGAAAATGGACCAAAGGGAAAGCAGAGCAGAAGGGAAATCTGAAACCACCACCATCCCAAAAACCCTCACCTTCAGACAACCTTTCTCCCCCTTTCTGAATGCCCTGATGGTCCCCTGTGACAGGCGAGGGGGACAGCAAGAGGAGAAAGGTGCTGCCTGCTATGGGGGCTTCATCCTGTATTTCATTTTGGACAAGTAAGTGGCGGGGAATTGCGGCGGCTGTACGGGATAAGGCTGGGCTGCATGGGATACTTTGTTTTGGGAAGGGGCGCAGCAGCCCTGGCAGTTTTTCAAAACTCTGCAGCAGGTTTTTTTTCCTTTGCTTTGGGTGCCAATTTGGACAAAAAATGCCTGGTGGATGCCGCGTTCGTCTTTCCTCCGGAGAAGATCAAAGAAAAAAGTTTGGCTCCTTCACTGGTTTCTCTTTTTGCAATGTTGCTTTTGGGGGGGGGGGGAGTTTAGCAAAGAGCAGCTGTCAGCTTTAGCCTGTTTGGTTAGACTTACAATCGCCTGTTTCCAAAGTAAATCCCTCGCTGGGCTTCCCTCATGGGATGCAATTCCTGTGGAGCAGCCGTTTAAGACTTGGCTGTTTTATGACTTGTGGACTTCAAGTCCCAGAATTCCTGAGCCAGCCATGCTGAGGGGAAAGAGAGAGGTTTCCAAGCTCAGCTATGCTGGCTCAGGAATTCTGAAAGTTGAAGTCTACAAGTCATAAAAGAGCCAAGGTTCCCCACCCCTGGTTTAAGATCTCTGAACTCTGGAGTCAATTTGAAACTTGCTCCATGGCTGTGATGGATTATTGATTCAATCAATAATTAGAAGTTAGCATCTACATACCCATGAAAAAGAAATATCTTTGGGAAATATTAAACAGGCAGGAACAATAGGAAAAGATGTAGAAAACCTAGCCCCAGAAACCAACTATTAGAAATATGAAAGACTGCTCCAAAAGAAACATCCATTTCCCTTCTTTTAGAAAAGTCAAGCTGAAAAATAAAAGTACCAGGGAAGAGGTTTTTTTCTCTCTCTCTCTCTTCCTTTCCCACCCTGCTCAGTTAATAGCTTCTGACAGACAGCCAAGAAACATGAAGCAAAACAAACAATGTAGTGATAAGCGCTAACCTTGAACAAACTAAAAGAAACTGTTGGTCAAGTTTTTGACACCTTGCTAGGCGTCTAGTGGTATTCAGATATTGTCATATCCTAAAAGGGGTACAATGGGTAAAAAGATTGAAAAGCCCTGTCATATGTGTACCCTTAAACAAAGAAGCAGACAATCATTTGAAAACAAAAAAATATTCCAGTTGTGAGTGCCTATATATATCACACTAATAGATTTCAACATTTCAATTGTAGTATTCTGAAATTTGAATTAAATTATTATTTTTGAATAATTTATTATTGAAATCCTTCCTTGTTAATGGAAGATGCAGCTGCTTCCCAAAAATAGAACTCATGTAAATCGCACGGTCCATTGATACACAAGGGGATTTTTTTGAAAGCAGGTTCTCCTGTGCACTGAATTATGTTCTAACATTAATTATAAATGCTTCAGCACTTCCTTTATTTTGCAATATTTCAATGAAATTGAATAGTTACAGATTGTCTAGCTCAGAGGTCCCCGACCTTCTGGGCCCCAGGGATTGGTTCTGTGGAGAAAGGTTTTTCCACAGACTGGTTTGTATGCTGCCTGCATCCCATGGATGGGGCTTTGCTTGCATGCCACGGTCCAGTACAGGTCCATGGACCGGGGGTTGGGGACCCATGGTCTAGCCTATTAAATTAATTTAATGTAGTTTTACAAAAACTGAGAGACTGTGAATTCTACTCTCAAAATTCCTCAGCCAGCATGGGTTGAGCTTAGGTTCAAAACCTGAGTACCGCACAACAGAGTGAGCTCCAGTTACTTGCTTCATCTAGCAGTTCGAAAGCATGCAAATGTGAGTAGATAAATAGATATCTTTTTGGTAGGAACATAACAGCATCCTATGTGCTTTAGCATATAGCCATGCTGGTCACATGACTATGGAAATATCTTCAGACAATACTGGCTCCCTAACCCAGAGTCAGATAGAATTGGAAAGGGGAATTCTTTATCTTTACTTTTACTGTGCACAAACATAGATTTCTGACCATGTATCACAATTTATATATCCTGCCTTTTAGGCATTTTTTTCCCCAAAGTAGCTTATCAAATATGATGAAATAATTATAAATAAAACTACAAAATTAGTGTTAATGTACAAATTTGATAATACCAAAGACATATCTTTAATCTCTGAAAATAACAAATAAATGAAAGAAAATGAAACTATGCTTCATACATTGTGTGTCTGTGTCTCTGTCTACTTGTGCCTTTAACTCATTTTTGACTCCTGATGACTGTACAACTCCCTGAAATTTTTGGCAATATTTCAGAAGTGATTTGGCATTTTCTGCTTCCTAGGCCTGAGAGAAAGTGATTGGCTCAAAGTCACCTAGCTGGCTTCATGACTATGGCAGAACTAGAACTCACAATCTTCCAGTTTCTAGCTCCATACTATGCTCCCATTTGAATTAGAAGCTTCAATTGGGCATAGCCAAACTCTTGTTTTCTTAATTTATTTTTTCTTGCCAAGATGTAAACAAACTCTTTTGAGCCATTTATATTTTGTTGTTTCACAGATTCCTTCCATATTATAACATTCTGTCCTAAGGTGGAACATTTGAGTCAGGAAGGTGTAATTAGTCATTCTCCAGCATGATTGGATGGAGAACCCACGGATGGGTTGTCTTAATCTATCTGCTCCAATTAGACTAAGTCTGAAATTTAGTACCGCCCCCTCTGTGCCAACTGCACCCCAGTTTAGACTTAGTCTCTTTGCTCTAAGACGCGTTTTTTCTTCGCTCCTGGAGCAGAAGACTGTGTATTCCTATTTTATTTTATTCCCTTTAGCTTAGTGCTAACCATTTTTATTAATAGATTTGATAATTTAAAAAAAAAATTTTTTTTCCAGTGATCATCCCAACCTGTAGCCTAGCAGGCTGACAGGCTGACAAACCTCCCTTTGTGGGGGGGGGACTTTCCCTTTCTCCCTTTGAGAGCCTTTCAGCTTCACAATCAGCTTGAAAATTGGATTCCCAGAAGCAAGAGAAATCTCCTACCAGGGGCCGTTCCTCTGCATCAGAGGCTCCGTTCTTCTAATCAGAGCCTGGAGGCCTTAGAGGCAGGGGTAAGCTTGCCAATTGACTGGGGGGCTCTGCAAGTGACGACGAGGCTCGTCAGGCCTGGAGGGAGCCTTTTCTAGGTCCCTCGGCCTCAGCAGACCGCCCCAGCAGCAGGAGAAAGTTTTTGGCACCGATCCAATTTTTGGAGCCTGGAGGCCTTACTAGGCCTCGGCCTGCCTCAGCCTCTCTCAGCTCACCTAATTCCAAGGCCTGGAGGCATTATCGGCCTCGGCCAGCCTCAGCGCCTCCCAGCTGACCATCCTAACACCCTCCGCTGCGCTAGGAGCTCAGGCGATTCTTCGGAACGAGGGCTCACCACAGTTCAGGCCTCCACTGCGCTAGGAGCCCAGGCAATTCTCAGGAACGAGGGCTCATCGCAGTTTAGGCCTCAGGCCTCAAGGCCTCCTTTCTAAGGGCCGTTTTTGGCGCGCAGAGCTTGGGGCCGCCAATTTGAATTACCTCCCGGCCGCCATTTTGGAACTTACAGAGGCCCAGACTGCCTGTAGATCATTCCAGAAGGCAGGCCTCTAGATTGATCAACCTTATCACCAGACAAGAGTGATTGGATTGGAGAGGGCCAGCTCGTTCCGAAAGGACGCAGTGCCTACCAACCCCCCATGGCCCACCCCCCTCACCGGGCCGGATCATCTCTGCTGGGCTCCCTTAGTAAGCTATAATGCCGAGGGGGGTCGTTTTGCTGAGGTTGAGCCCAAAGCAGATTCATCATGGCAGAAAAATCTACCATCGCCAGCCAAGAGGAATCATCCTACTGAGGCAAGTGGAAAGAATAACTCCAAACGAGCCAAGTCACGCAGGGAAACCACTAATCCACAGAGGTTCCCCAGGTAAGACAGGCACAACGGGAAGGCCCATTTTTGAACCCCTTTCCTCACATTGTGCCTCAGCCCCAAGGGTCTGGTCTCCCCCCCCAAGGGAATTTCCCAACTAGAATCAGCCACAAGGGCGGTCCCAGGGACAGGCTTGACTAGCCAGGATACCCTTAATTTGGGCCCTCAGGCCACATTCACCCCCACTGCAGCAGGGCTTCGCCCTCCTGAGAACCAGACTCTAAACCCGGACTACCTTCAGTCCATGATAGCCCAGGCTGTGGCTCAATTCAGGGCTTCCAACGCCCAACAGCCACCCCCACAATCCATGTATCATTCCCAATCTCCAGATATCATGGATGAACCTTCATCAGATCTAGAATCAACAGGGGCTGAACCATCAGGCCTGATTATGTCACAGGACGAAGGTATCACTTCATCTGACCCCACCCCTCCTGTCGGTCTCTTTGACCATTCACTTTAATTCCCTGCTAATCAGGGCCTGCACAACTACAAACCTCTCTCAAGAGCAGGAGGCCCCACCTGCAACATCCAAGGGTCCCCATGCCATATATACCGAGCCCTCAGCCTCTCAGAATCATATCCCCTTTTTTTCTCAATATGGTTCAAAAACATGGGAGAATTTAGGTTCTAGAACACGCATTAACGTTGGATGGGACCCAGGCCCAATCTAATTCCCCACCCTAGGGACACAGGGCTTTGGTATGTCCCATCCGTGGGTTCTCCATCCAATCATGCTAGAGAAAGGGGCGTTGTCTTACCTGAACGCCTTTTCTCAGCATGATGATGGAGAATCCACTCCCTCCCATTAGGTCAGTTGGCCTGGTTCCCATATTGTTCAGACGCGTCGGACTAAAGTCTGAGTATCACCTTAGCCTAAAACCGGGGTGCAGTTGGCACAGAGGGGGCGGTACTAAATTTCAGACTTAGTCTAATTGGAGCAGATAGATTAAGACAACCCATCCGTGGATTCTCCATCATCATGCTGAGAAAAGGCGTTCAGGTAAGACAAAGCCCCTTTTTCATTTCTTCCTGTATATTTTGCACATTTCTGTACATATTCTGTACATACTAACATACATAGATTTATATGCAGATTTTCATAGGTGATTTTTTGATCTTAAAATATTGCTGTGGTTCAAAAAGATAATATGAATTCCTTAGCCAATTCACTCATACTCCTTCTCTAGCAAGAACACCAGACTTCAAGTCAGAGGCCCTCAGCTGATGAAAGTAGGGACAGGCTGATATGACACAAACTCTGTCCCTTTGTATGTATGTTGTGATGTCCCCTGCACATATAAAAGTGGCGGCATTTGGAGCATGAGAGCATGATGCTGCTTTCAATGTTATGACAAAAGGGCTGAATCCTGCAGACTTCTATGCTTCAGGGGTATCTTTCAATTCTGATGGCTCAGTTGAAGGTCCTGTTTCTTATCTTTTAAGATGTGATGGCTTCAATAGTGATTGTAAACTAAGTACAAAGTTTCTATTTCCCTTTCAATTCTATGTTCAATCAACATATCTATTTAAAAACAGTCATTTTATTGTCCAAACTTTTATCTATGCATATAAATAATGTTAAAAACTGTGAAAGTCAAAGCAATGTCTTATTGGGTTTTGAACTACTTTGGCCAGGCAATAACTCCTGCCTTTAGGGAAAGAAGATACATTTAAATGTAAGCATATATATCACAGTCTATATATTTGGAAGCCTTGCTGCATTTGTGTGTATGGTGCTCAATTCAAATTGAATTCATGATAGTTTAAATGATGGTAGTTCAGAGAAACAAAGCTTATTATATGCTGTTCTTTCCTGAACTATCAGAACTATTTCCCTAGTTGATGCAAGTCATATTTTTTACTCCTTAAACAAGTATAGGCATACTTCTTATCTTGTGAAAGGATTTCTAAGCTACCTATTTCTTTTATGGTTTGAAGTTTGTTCACTAGTGTGCCTAGTAAAAACCCTGGAGGTCCTCAACAAAACGAACTACAGCACTATGGAGATGTGGGATCTGAAGAATTTGGAGATTTATTTATCCTCAATTCTTTGACTTTCTGTGAACTTTTAAAGTGGTTTTGTTCAAAAAGCCTTTCATGAAACTTAATATTTCAGCAGACCCCCGCTAGGATATAATCACTTTTATAAGTTTCAAGATGCTGCCTGAAATTACACACTATAATGTGCCCCAGTTTCATCAATTTATTTAACCTTGTTTAAAATGTGAATGTTTTTTTTTACATATGACAGGCAACTGGACTTGTGACTTCTGAAAATAATACTTTTAGCAGTTTGACCAAGTTTCATTTCATATTGATATGTGAAATGTTAATGTTTTGTACTTTTATGACTGTCACATATAACTGAAGTCAAAATGGATTAATCCTTTAATTTCCTGTTCACTTCTCTACCACATGTATAGTTCCAATAGTTATGAGGCTATTCTTTTTCAAGTAGATCAATTTTTTAAATTGATAAATTTCTATTCTGGTCTGCTTATTTTTTTAATGTCAGAACATTCTTATTTTATACTGAAAACTGATTTTCTTTGACGCTTAAGTATTGTTTTATAGTCTTTACAGTTCTTATAATCCTAATGAAACTGAGATTTATGATGCCCATGGGAAACACTCTTGCTTTCAGTTCTAAAATGTTACTATGGGGAAGGAATTGATATCCATGCATTCCAACAGAAATTTATTATGAAGTACATACTGTCCAGGACAGAATAAACACCAGGAAAAGATGAGGAACAACCAGTGTATTTTCTATGATTTAATAGAGATTTATGATTGCTTTGAAATTGCAACTTGTTTGTACAAGACAACTTTCAATGACCAGGTACTCTAATCAAAATCAGATCATCCTGTTCGTCTTCAGTTCTATCACCAAAGAAAGTTCCAGGGTTTCATGTAAACCCTTTCTTGTAAAACAGAGCTGTCTTTTTATTTTTAAAATAAAATATGCTCATAAACTTCATACTGCTTTATTTCTTCACACTAATATAAGCAAAAGAACAAGAATAAGTAGCCAAATTGCTCTTTCTGGAATAGCCCATGCCACGTGACAGAGCTGTTCTTGGGAAGTGATGTGAAGTACTAGAATAACACGTTCAGTTATTTTTCACTGGCATGATACTATGTGGTTTATCTCCAGCTGCCAAGATAGCTTCAGAGTAAACATAAAAAGTCTGATCAATAATGTTGTTTGGGATATAGTCCATTATAAGGCTACATAATTGGACCATTCTGTTCTCCTCTAAGGCTTCAGTCTGGAATATTTGAATTGCTGTTCCAATAGGCACTCAAGAGCAACAACACTGAAAAACAGCAACAACAAATGAAGGCCAACTTTGTGTTCCAGTTGGCAACTGCAGAAGACAAACAACATATTCTGGCTTTAACAAAGAAGTCTGATGGGCATCAACAGCAATTGCAATATTGACCATTTTGTCACCTGAATGTAACATTTAGGAGCATTTCATAATGGGATAAAAATCCAGAAATCACAAACAGATGGATGATTCTTATGAGACCATTCAGCAAGTATGGCTGATGACAAACAAAGCCAATCTTCTGTGAGAAGCTTATACAAAGATAAGATTAACTAGTAAAATGGAAGAATGATAACAATTTTCTAGGTGAATGTTCTCATTCATTGTTCTCTAAATAAACTAATATTTTTAATCAACAAGCCAAACCAATTCTCTAAAATGTAATATTGCATTTAATATTCTATTTAGCTGCTTTATAAAAATTAAAAACAAGTCTAATTTATTGAAAAAGTATAATAAATATTGGCTTATTGGAAATTATAATAGGAATATTAAGAAATGCTAGTTCAATCAACACTAAGTCAGTTGTTAATGCCAATGGCATCAATGTTTCTCTTAGTTATAACTGATGAATCTTTTTGATTTCAATTGAAAATAATATTTTAACTTGATTAGGATCCAATTCACAGTGCAGATTGTCTAGACATTATTTATTAATAATTCATCAATTTTATCTATATCTCATATTTTCATACAATCAGAATGATCAGGTTTGTGATAGTAAAGAATAATTAATGTTACAACATGAGAAATCATGGGTGCAAACAACAGGAATAGAGATTAATCAGTTTCACAATCTAGATTTTGTATTGTTTTGTTTTTAGTTGGTAGATAGCATTGACTATCTTGTGCGTATATTGGTGCTCTTGGGTGTACCTATGAGCATTATAAAGAAAAGAAACAGAAATTCACAGAACTTATTATATAACAGCACAATGTATTTTTTTTTCTGCTGCTGTTATGCCTAACAGTGAACCAAAATAAAAACAGAAGGCTCACCCAGTTGTAAATAATCCCCTGCCCTGTTGGGGACCTATTCAGAAATGCATTTATAGAAGAGTAACAGACAAAACAGAAATATTGGCACTGAAAGCCCAACCAATATATTAGTTATCTTTGTTAAATCACTTCATAGAAATAGAATGCAAGATATCCAGTGGTGGGATTCAAATATGTGAACAACCAGTTTTCTGTGTGGATGTGGCTTCCGGAAGTCCATTCTGAGCCTGGGCAACAAAAAATTAGCTACCAGTTTTGCCAAAGTGGTGCAAACTGGCTGAATCTCACCACTGAAGATATCCCTATGTAATAGAGCAAAGGAAATATTTTAGCAAGCCAAAAAGGCTAGTATTGAACATTCTGAGCATCACATGTCCTGTAGTGAAGGGCTTATACAGTCAGAAGTCCAGTATGGGATAAATAAGGTGAAGATTGCATAGTCTAAACTATATTTCAGAGCAATTACATATATTTTCATTTAGCAAATAGCAAAGTTGTTTAATTGGCTAAATTATTTGCTATTATTTGTTTAAATCCCTTTAAAAAAAGAAATACATTTTATAAGGCTTCCTAAATCTCAAATCAGATATTTTATATATGTAAAACAAAGGGGTTATATATACATCTCATATAACAGCTGAAATGCACTTTCACCTTCAAGAATCAAATTCAGTAATTGTTATGAAATCATAAATTATTATTCCCATACAATTTGATATGAATACATAAAAAACTTTTGTTTTATTTGTGTGTAGACAAAATACCAATATAAATCTATTATTTTTGTTTACATATAATAACATTAACAACAACAATAATAACAATAATAATAACAATAATACTAATAATACTAATACTACTAATAATAAAAGTTGGAAGGGACATTGGAGGTCATCTAGTCCACCCCCTGCTCAGGCAGGAAATCCTATACCATTTCAGACAAATGGCTGTCCAGTCTCTTCTTAACTTCCTGTGTTGTAGCATTCACAGTTTCTGGAGGCAGGTTGTTGCACTGATTAATTGTTCCAACTGTCAAGAATTTTTTCCTTAGTTCTAGATTGCTTCTCTTTGGTTAGTTTCCATCCATAGCTTCTTGTCCTGCCTTCAGGTGCTTTAGAGAATAACTTGACTCCCTCTTCTTTGTGGCAATCCCTAAGATATTGTCCCCCCTCGTCCTTCTCTTCATTAAAATAGAGATACCTAATTCCAGCAATTATTCCTTATATGTTTTAGCCTCCAGTCCCCTAATCATCTTTGTTGCCCTTCTCGTGGTGACCAAAACTGGATGCAGTATTCCAAGTACGGCTTTACCACACTTACCTTACTCTTCAATGACATACATGCATATATGCATGCATAGAGGCATATGTATATGTACATATACACATTCTACTTTGACAATACACTGCATGATATGTGTTTTTCTTTTATATTTTCACCATTCTTTATTAGCAGTCAGTATCAACAAATATCAAATACATTGCATATTTAACTACTGGAATTCCATCACCAATAGGCAAATAGAAATACTGAAATCAAATATACTGCTCAAAAAAATAAAGGGAACACATCCTATAAGAAATCCTATAGGATGTGTTCCCTTTATTTTTTTGAGCAGTATATAATTGGGCTTCATGTAAGATCTCAAATATTTGTAAAATAACTACTGAAAGACAATCTTGGAATACTTGACTTATGAATTAAACTGTTATAACTAACCTTTTATGTTTTTAGTAGTGTGACTAGTGGAAATAACAATAGAGCTTGTGAATTGCTCAAGGATGCCATTAAAATAAAATAATCAATCATTAATTGAAGGTTGTGTAAAAGTTGTTGTCTGTTATGTAGCTCCTGGCAGTAAATGTATCCATAAGGCTTTTTCTACTAAAGATCCTCTATCTATCTATCTATCTGTCTGTCTGTCTGTCTGTCTGTCTGTCTGTCTGTCTGTCTGTCTGTCTGTTTGTCTCTCTATCTATCTATCTATCTATCCATCCAGTCATCCATCCATCCATCCATCCATCCACCCACCCACCCACCCACCCACACACACACACACACATACATACATACATACATACATTCATCCACCAACCTACTCACCCATCCACCCACCCACCCATCCATCCATCCATCCATCCATCCATCCATCCATCCATCCATCCATCCATCCATTCAATCTGTTTATATGACTGCCCATCTCAAATATATGACTCTGAGTGGGTCACAACATTAAAGTACTGCTTATTTTCCCAATGCAGTACATGTTACCTTTTTGATTATCTGAAATTTATATTGTTATGTCCCATGAAAGAGAGAAAACAAATGTCAGTTGTTCAAGCTTGTAGCAATATAAAACATTCTTATACAATATTATCCCAAATATATCTAAAATGTCTTTGGAAAAACCAGGATAATGCATATTTCAGAAATTTTAAGCAAGAGTAAAAGGAAATGATGATCTATTTCTGCATGTCATTTTATTTGTATGGTAAAAGAAACCGAATGATTTGCTGAAAAAATTGGATGGGTTCCAGATGAACAGCTACTATTCAAATTAATAGTGACAGCTCATCCTGAAAAATGTGGTTATTTTCAAATGATTGATATGAACCCAAAGGGGTGTGAAAAACTACAGCATTCATACTGCTCAGGAACTGTTGACAGTTTGGCATTTCCCTAAAATGGATTAGAAACAAGTCAGGACATTACATTTTGCATTCCCATTAAACAGAAATTCCTTATTAAATGACTGCTATTCACATATACATTTAATGCCAAAATATAAAAATCAAATAATTAGACTTCTAGTACATTAGTCAGGTGCAATATGCAGTCCTTCAGACATTGTAAGGTCCAATTTCCATCAGTCTCAGACATTACGGGCAAGGAGTTACAGCTCTATAACATCTGGATAGCTACAATTTTAGATTTCCATGTAATATTCATCAAATAGACCCTTATAGATGTTCAAATTACTACAAGAGAATAGTTAAGTTAGAAAGCAAGAGAAGAAACAATGGATGGAAACTAATCAAGAAGAGAAACTAGAACTAAGAAGAAATTTCCTAACAGTCAACCAGTGGAATGGCTTACTTTCAGAAATTGTGGGTGTTCCATCACTGGAGGCTTTTAAGAAGAGATGGGACAGCCACTTGTCTGTAATGACATAGGTGAGTGGTGGCAAACCTATGGCATGAGTGCCAGAGGCAGCACTCAGAGCCCTCTCTGTGGGCATGCATGCTGTCATCCCAGCACCGTGGCCCTCTCCTCACCAGCAGCACCTGGAGGAGAGTTGACCCCAGATGCAGCCCGCATGGAGCAGCGTAGCCAAGCACATGGCAGCTGGACAGCAGGGACAAGACTCCACCCTCATGCCTCGTTGCATGCAGATGATCCTGTGGGGCATAGGCAGAGGGTGTGGCCACCATGGTGCTGCAGGGCCACCTAGGTGATCTGCTGCAGTGGGCTGTGGAGATAGTGGGTTCCCCTGGGGTGGACAGGGTGGGGACGGAGCAGGGCAGGGGTGGAGTGGGGGTGGGCTGGGGGTGGGGCAGTTTTGGGGCACTCAGTCTCTAAAAGGTTTACCATCACTGACATAGGTTATCCTAACATATTCCTCAACCTAATATATTTATATATTTCACAAGGTCTTGGTATATTTCTGCTGGATCTTCATTATACTACGTTCTATAGTGTATTCTCAGTTACTTACTTTATGTTCCTTATACCTCCAGCTGTCACTAATGAATTTCTTGTCATCTTTATTGCTTCAGTCTTAACTTTACTTCTGGATTCTTCTTTACTATTATCCAGCAGCAATTTGCTCGCTGTTTGTTCAGCAATCTAGTCCACAATTCATTCTATTTTTTGCATATGAGTTTTCTATTTTAGCTTAACTCTTATACCAATTGTCTCTATTATATTATTAACTATGTCTAGTTCCCAGACCCATTCAACAAGTTTCTCTTGATGTGGTTTTCTGTCCCCACACACCTCAGCCAGGGATGATCACAGAAAGCACTATCCCTGTTGAGCAAACTTTGCAGCATTTGGGATTGAAACTTTTTTTAAAAAAAAACTGAATGTACTAAAGCTTTCTGACTCCTTGATACAAACCACAGAAGTATATTGGAATGGCATTTATTTAGAAAGCAAAGCTTCACTGACTAATGCAATCTTATCTCAGTGACCTCAAATTATATATCTGTAAAGGGTGAACAGCTTAAAACAGCAGGTGAAGGTCATATTTTGGGGAGACTAAGATATGTGAACTAATGTTTGAACTGCAAAGATCTTTTGAAATATGCTTTTCCTTTTGTTCTGATGGGGAAATTAGCAGCATTTTCAGAAAGGCCAAAGGTAACCATACTTTATCTAAAATTCTGGAATTCAATGAAGCACAGCAGAGAATCTCTGCTTTTCATATTATTGGACCTTTCTCCAGAAGGGTTTTGATATAGAGTTTTGGACATTCCTTGGACAGTTAAGACTGAGACACAATAAGACACTGCAAACAAAGACGAAATCACAGAAACAATGAAAAGGGAACATCATAATGAACTTTAGTGGTCAAGAGGTTGAGTTATAAACAGCAATTAGTGATAAACACAAGGATTCACAGTATATAGAGTTCTAACCACATATCAATAACTTTAAATGGTGTAAGCAAGAATTTTTAAACATGTATGTTTATGGTTTTTTAAAGATTAGCTGAGATCATCTGAGTGAGTTAATCTCTTCAGTGGTGGGTAAAGAGCCAGTAATCCCATGGAAAATAATTAAAAAATCAAGGAGATAAATTCAGTGGTAGAGGTTCTAAAATACAAGATCACCATGATCAAAGAAATAGAAAATTAGAACAGGCTATAGTAACATAAAATGCAACAAAAAAAGGTAAAATGATATAAGATTTCCATAACAAAATCCTTTCTACTCCTTGCTTATTGCACAGCAATTTTTTTATTATTATTATTTTCCCCGAGGCAAGGAGGAAAAACCTTACTTCTCCTCACTGGACTTTGCTTTTGAATTCCTTTCATCCTTGAAATTCTCTTCCACTTTTTCCTTATAATGGCAACTTTTGTCTTCATGTATACATATTTTACAACAGAATAGAATAGAATAGAATAGAATAGAATAGAATAGAATAGAATAGAATAGAATAGAATAGAATAGAATAGGACCTTGGAGATCTTCTAGTCCAGCCCCCTGCTCAAGCAGGAGAACCTATACCATTTCAGACAATGGTTGTCCAGTCTCTTATTTAAAACCTCCAGTGTTGGAGCATTCACAACAAAAGTTAATTGTTCTAACTGGTTAATTGTTCTAACTGTCAGGAAGTTTTTCTTTAGTTCTAGGTTGCTTTTCTCTTTGATTAGTTTCCATCTTTGCTTCTTGTCCTGACTTCAGGTGCTTTGGAGAATAGCTTGATTCCATCTTGTTTGTGGCAACCCATGAGGTAGTCCTTCTCTTCATTAAACTAGACATACCCAATTCCATCAACCAGTCTTTTATGTTTCAGCCTCCAGTCCCCTAATCATCTTTGTTGCTCTTCTCTGTACTCTTTCTAGGGTCTCAACATCTTTTTTATATCATGGTGACCAACTAGATACAGCATTCCAAGTGTGGCCTTACCAAAGCATTGTAAAGTGGTATTAACACTTCATATGATCTTGATTCTATCCCTTTGTTAATGCAGCCTAGCACTGTGTTGGTTTTTTTGGCAGCTGCAGCACACTGCTGGCTCCGAGATTCCTTTCACATTACTACTATTGAACAAGGTACCACCTATCCGATACCTGTGCATTTGGTTTTTCTTGCCTAAATGTAGAACCTTACTTTTTCACTATTGAATTTCATTTTGTTAGATAGCGCCCAATGTTCAAGTCTGTCAAGATCCTTCTGTATAGTAAGCCTATCTTCTGAAGTGTTGGCTATTCCTGCCAGCTTGGTGTTGTCTACAAATTTGATGAGTTCCCTATCTATCCCCTCATCCAAATCATTGATGAAGATGTTGAAGAGGGTTTCCGGTTCTGGATTGCAGTGCTACCAGATGTTCCGGGAGAACCTCCTCTCTTCCATTCAGTTTTCCTTCACCGAAAAACCCTGGAAAGGGTTGAACACCACCATGGAGGGATGACCACTGCTGAGGAGGACCCTCGCTTGAGCGTGGAAGGGCGGCAGCCCTGCCGCTTGAGCTGAGGGAGCTCCTTTGGATCAACAAAGAAAAGACTGGCCATTAACATGGCCGATCACTTAGCTGCACCAGCCAAAAGCCAAAAGCACTATTAAGCACAACGAAGCACCATGGAAGATCTGAGTGAGATCCTTCCTTTCCTTCCTTCTACCCTAACAACCTTCCTGTGAAAGCCCCTGAAATTTTTTTCCCACTCTTAATATAGCAGCATTTATATACCTTGGGAATTTGAGCTTTGGAAAGTAAAGAAAAGAATAACTAATTTTTATAACCAAATAACTGGATTTCTATTTTTTTTAATACTTTGGGGTCCTAAAAGTTCCTATTATAGAGACTTAACATTTTATCTATCCATTAACTTTGAAAAATACCCTTTTTTTTCTTAAGTGCATAAAAGCATAATTGTTGTTTTGGGGAAAATTTTATAACCTACTGGGGACATCTTGTGGCTAAACCTGGCACAGCAACTGAATTTTTCTGACTGCGAAGTTTTTTGGTCCCTTGATTTGTCCTTCACATTATCAAAAATGATAAGAATTGGAAAAAGCTGGGTAGTGAAAATAATTCCTAGAAACTGTGAAGGTAGACATTGGCTGACTCTTTCTAAATATAGCCTCCACTAAAAGACTATCTTCAACTACCCCAGAAATGGAGGAGTTCTATGCACAACTTAACTACAAACTCATACTTGAAAAAACTCTTGAAGCCACTGAGCTAATGAATTCCAGAGTGAAAGCCAAAGATGCTATCCCCAAACTACAAAGTGAACTTCAGACTTCAACTGACCAACTTTTAAATAAAAAAACAATAGAAGAGGAACAACCCATTATTAAAGATGACTTTGTGCATCAATATATACAACCTATTGAGAACTTTGATGACCAAATACTGACTTTAACCAAAATACCTGCAATTCTCAAAGCAACAGGAACTGAACAACAACTACAACATAGTGAGAACTTTGACAAGCTAGATAAGCAAATAACAATGAGAACTCTAGATATGATTTTTACTTTACTCAGAGCAAGCTGGAAGAAGAAGAAGAAGAAGAAGAAGAAGAAGGAGGAGGAGGAGGAGGAGGAGGAGGAGGAGGAGGAGGAGGAGGAGGAGGAGGAGGAAGAAGAAGAAGAAGAAGAAGAAGAAGAAGAAGAAGAAGAAGAAGAAGAAGAAGAAGAAGAAGAAGAAGAAGAAGAAGAAGAAGAAGAAGACTGAATTGACGACAAACACTTTAAACCAAACATGGAGACTTGACTTATTATGGTAACAACTTAACAAGCTGCCACAAAGAAGAAGGAGTCAAGCTATTCTCCAAAGCGCCTGAAGGCAGGACAAGAAGCAATGGATGGAAACTAATTAAGGAGAAATGCAACCTAGAACTAAGGAGAAACTTCCTGACAGTTAGAACAATTAACCAGTGGAACAACCTGCCTCCAGAAGCGGTGAATGCTCTAACACTAGAAATCTTTAAGAAGAGACTGGACAGCCATTTGTCTGAAATGGCATAGGGCAGTGATGGAGAACCTTTTAGAGACCGAGTGCCCAAACTACAACCCAAAACCCACTTATGCATTGTCGGGTGCCGGTGGGTGTGGCCCATTGGGTGGGTGTGGCCCATTGGGTGGGCATGGCTGCGGTGGTAACGGCAGACTGGGTGGGACTAAAAAGTTCAATCAATCAATTCTAACTTTATAAGATCTTTTTTTTTCCCGTGAGAAGTTGAAATTGACTGATTGAACCTTTTTTTTTTTTGCACATGGCGGCAGAGGCCTAAATTGAAAAGGTTTTATAAAACCCAGCTGAAGGCCTAGGACTGGGGCAATGGCGCGCATGCCCACAGAGAGGGCTCTGAGTGCCGCCTCTGGCACCCGTGCCATAGGTTCGCCATCACTGGTATAGGGTTTCCTGCCTGAGCAGGGGGTTGGACTAAATGACCTCCAAGGTCCCTTCCAACTTTATTATTATTATTAGTAGTAGTAGTAGTAGTAGTAGTAGTAGTAGTAGTAGTAGTAGTAGTAATAGTAGTAGTAGTAGTATGAATAACAGTAGGGATAGTGGACACCCTTGTCTTGTACCTTTCTTTATATTAAAGTTCTCCGTATAGTCTCCGTTGATAATTACTTTTGCTGTTTGCTTATCATATATTGTCTTAATAGTTTTTATAAACTTTTCTCCAAAATCCATACAGTTTAACTGTTGTATGATAAATTGCATTTTGAACATCTAGGAAAATTAAAGCCATTTGTTTTCTTGGATGCATTTCATAGTATTCCAGTGTATCTAAAATAATTCTTAAATTATCTTTTATCTGTCTTTTTGGTAAAAAATCCATTTTGATCTGGATGGATAAACTCAATCAAGAATATTTTCAGTCTTTCTGCTATTACTGAGGAAAGATTTTGTAATCCACATTTAATAATGATATTGGTCTATGGTTTTTTATTTGTGTCAAATCTGAATCTTCTTTTGGTATTAAAGTAATATTTGCTACTGTCCATGTATTGGAAATTTGGCCTCTGATAATACCTCATTACACACTTCCTTCATTGGTAAGCTTAATGTATCTTGTAGACATTTATAGACCTCTGCAGGTAGCCCATCTGGTCTGGGGTTTTATCGTTTTTCTGTTTTTTTATAGCTTCTATCACTTTTTTATAGCTTCTATGACAAAGAGAGAAGCAACCTAGAACTAAGAAGACATTTCCTGACAGTTAGAACAATTAATCAGTGGAACAACCTGCCTCCAGAAACTGTGAATGCTCCAACACTGGAAGTTTTTAAGAAGAGGCTAGACAGCCATTTGTCTGAAATGGTATAAGGGTTTCCTGCTTGAGTAGGGGTTGGACTAGATGACCTCCAAGGTCCCTGCTAACTTTATCATTATTATTGTTATTGTTGTTGTTGTTGTTATTTCCATCATTGTAATTTTTTTCATTTAGTACATTTTTCAGGTTTTCTGGAATTTTTGGTAAATTAGCATTTTCCAAGTATTGTCTCATTTTTTCTCAGGAAATTTCTTCTATGTCATATAATTTTTCATAAAATTCTTTGACTATTTTTTTATTGCATCAGTTTGAAATTGTAAATCGCCTTTCTCATCTTGTAGTTTATTTATTAGTTTCTTCTCTCTTTCTTTTTCAGTTTATAGGCCAATCATCTTCCCAGCTTATTTGCATTTTCAAAAAAAGTTTTGTTTTGTTGTTTTTATTTGTTGAGCCAATTCCTTTGACTCTATTAGTTTTAATTTATGTTTTATTATCTCCATTTGTCTTTTCATAGTTTTCATTTATGGATGTATTTGTAATTCTAACTCCAATTTCTTGAATTCTC
Organism: Crotalus tigris; assembly: GCF_016545835.1. Taxonomy (NCBI): domain Eukaryota; kingdom Metazoa; phylum Chordata; class Lepidosauria; order Squamata; family Viperidae; genus Crotalus; species Crotalus tigris. Next base: position 519,972 of record NW_024100112.1, on the reverse strand, counting down.
CCCTTAATGTTGTAAACTGTTGTTTTTTTTTCCTTTGTTCTTTTTAGCCATATATGTTATAGCTAACCCTCTAAAATATGTTTCGGCTGTGTGCCATACATTCTGAGTTGATGTCTCTTCCTTTTTATTTTCTTTAAAGAAAAATTCCATTTCCTTTGTTAGTTGCTAGTTCTACAAATTATTTTTTCTTTTAGCAGAGATTGATTCAAAATCTATCTTGTTGTTTTTTTTACCTCTTTCCAAATCAGCTTTATCGGGTTATGGTCTGCCCAAATGTTAGGTTCTAGCTCTATCTTATATATATTAGTTCACAGCTTGGGGGACAGTCATATCATATCAATTCTAGACCAAGATTTATGTCTATTCAAATAAAATGTGTACTGGGTCTTTTTTAGGTTTCTTTCTCTCCAAGTATCCTGTATAGATTTTTTTTCTGTCATTCTAAAGAAGGTCTTAGGGAGTGTCTTTGTTCCCTTTTTTCCTGTTTTGCTGCTTTTATAATCTAATTTTCTGTCTACAATTGCATTAAAATCATCTATCAAGCAAATATTTTGATGTTCCATTTCCAATATTTTCAATAATCTCTTATCTTACTAGGGATCTGTTTCAGGACCACAATTTCTTTTTTCCTGTACATCAGTGGTTCATCTCTCATTCTTTTCAATACTTCATCTCTGATGGGTTTTTTTTTCACAAATCTAACATGTACCTCCCTAGGGACTCTATGTCTCCTTGCATAGCTGAGTTAATTCTATAAATTTGATTTAATTCCCCTTCCATCTTATTTTTTTCCACTTCTAGTGCCTCAGCAAACAAGTTACTAATCAGTTCTGTTAGATCTTCCTCCTTATCTTCAGGTATGTTCTGTAGTCTTAAGAAGTGTGACGCTTTTTCCATCTCCAGTACTGAGACTGTATCTTCCAAGCTTTTTTTGCCTGTGCTAATCTTTGATTTTCTTCTTTTATTTTCTCCATCTTTTTCTCAGTTTCTTCTGATTTCTCTTCCATTTTCTGTATTCTTTGCTCATTCTTTGTAATCATTTGTTGGAAGTTTTCTAGTTGTGAGATTATATTGAAGACCTGCTCATTTATCTTATCCAAATTATTTATTGTCTCCTTGTGCCTTCTTCTTGTGTCTTTTTTATGTTAGACAATTGCTTCCTGAATTGATTGCATGTTGAAAAAGATTTTCAAGGCATACAAGGGGGCGAAAAATTCCCACACAGACACCTTACTTGACTTGTCTCTTGTACTTACAACAATATCTACAAAACTATGGGAAGATCTTTTGGTCCAGCAGAGCATATTGATTAGGAAAGATGTTTGGCAAAAAAAAAAAAAAAAAAAAAGGCTAAAGTTAGAATTAAGAAATTAGAAGATGGGACTTATCAGATGGAATATTTAAAGTTTAAACACTTGTTTGAATATGGTTAAAGAAATAAAATTGTGGATATAAATGGAATTTAGTTTAAGAGGGATAGGCTCTTTAAGTAACATAGTACTTTTTTATGCTATGAGAAATATAAAAATGTTGAGATGATTTATATGAGGGAAATGTTTTAGATACTCAAATGTAATGGATTTTGAGAAAACTTCAATTAATAACAATGTTTTGAATAGTTCTAAAAGATTAGCTGTGGATTTATTAGATGGAATACTTAAAGATTAAATATCTGTTTGAATATGGTTAAAAAGAATAAAAAACAATTTGGACATAAATGCATCTTAGCTTAAGATGGACATGTTTTTCAAGTAGTATATTATTTCCTTTTTTTCCTTCTCTTTTTTTTGTTTTTGTTTTAAGATATGAGAAATGTAAAATTGTTGGGATGGCTTGTATGAGGAAAAAGACTTAAATACTTAAGTGTAATTAACTCTAAAAAAATCTTAACAGGTAAAAATGTTTTTGAACATTGTGGGGGAAATAAATTTAAATAAGAACTTTAAAAACAGGATCTATGATAAGGTGATTAAGATGAGTAATTAGAAAAGAATCTTCACATTGATGTGGTTGTTACTTGTAGAAATACTAGAAAAATCTTTATATTCAATTGCCGTCTATCAAAATACTAAAAAAAGTATTAATTTAAGGTTGACAAATGAGAATATTATTGGAAGAAGAAAAAAATCAAGGAAAGCGCTATGTAGATTATGGAATTATAGAAACTAATTGTTATTGATTGTTTATAAATATAAACCCAGACAACATACTGTTTACCAAATATCAAGGTGATTGTATTAAAAAAAATTAATAAAATTTATTTTTTAAAAATAATTCCCCATTACTATTGTGATGTGCTTCCTACATATCTTAGTTAACTAAATAGCAAAAAGTTGATCTATTTCCTCTGTTTGGTTGGGTGGCCTATAGTATATATCATTTTTTCCCCTTTATATTGACCCAAATGCATTCAAGGCAGTTTTCATCATTGTACTCTATTTCTGTAGAGAAGTGTAGTTATTTCTTGCAGGGAGAGAGCAACTCCACCTCCTCTTTTATTTGATCTGTTTCTTTTAAATAATTTAAATCCCTCTAGCTGTGTGTTCCATTTGTGGGTTTCAGCCCACCAAGTTTCCATAATGGCAATAATATCATATCTGCCCTCATTTACCTGAATGTATCTCACTTTTTTGTCTTTGACTTGAGGGGGAATTCAGAGGAGAAAGCAATTATGTTAGGAAGAGTTAGCATTAAACGAAACCAGGCTGCCAAAGAATATGTGGCTGGACACCATCAAAGCTGACACCAGCTAGAGCATAGAACAACTCAAAGAAATAGCAAAAGATGAGAAGATGTTGAGAGACCTGGACTATAGAATCACTAAAAGTAGGACACAACTGAATAGATAACTTTATTATTATAGTTTTTTCTCTAAGTTCTACCACTTCTTCATTTTTAGACTACCTAGTTTTTTTCCCCAGTGCTGTTTCTCACATGCTGTTCTACATTTCTGCAAACCTGAGCATACAATGAATGCTTTCTTCTTTTGTCAGTAGTCATATTTCAGCTACAATTTTATCATTACTTACAGAGTTCACTGTTAAAGTGAGTTGTTTACCAAATTAACACAAAAAAATGTGTCTATCAAATAGTTTCTGAGGAAGGGAGTGACATGTTTACAAGGACAAATCTGATATGGAAACCTTAGTTCAGCCTCATTCCCTGAAAGCTAGCATTGAAATAGCATTTAATTGGATGGAATGGTTGGAATATTTTGTATCACTGAAATATATAGCAAATGACATGATAAAAAAGTCACATATTGACAGAAGCAAGTTGAAAAACATGTTGGTTTTTTAAAAATGAAATGGTAAATCTGTATTCATGGATTCAAATACAGTCATCTGTTATCCAATGGTCATAACATTATTTTATTCTGATTGAAAGGAATAATATTTTTTATATTTACATTCCTACTTACAGGAATTTGCAAACATTGCCAAGGACACTGAACTTTTTTTATGAATCCAAACAAATATTTTATTTGTTACCATCAAAGCATGGCTGATGATAGCACTTTTTGACTAATCCTCTGGAATTTATTCTCCACAAAGTCACTTGTGAATAGATGGAATTAAGTCACACTGCCATGGCAAGGTATCTAGGAGAAACATTGTTCCAGTCCATTATACTTCTGAGATGCAGCATCTGCTTTATCGAGAACTCCATTAAGCTCACTAAAAACTGGAACACTGTGAAATTTCAGTTTTCTAACTGAACTCATCCATTGAATTTTATCATCAAACACAACTGTAAGTGTACAACCTTTATACAGTAATTTGTTCTTATTGCTTCATTAACAAAGCTCAAAAAGATAAATAGTGAGATGTTCTCCCATTTGATCTTCACAACTGCTCTTAAAACTGCTATAGTCAGGAATTCAGATTAATGAAACTTTTTTTTACTAACTGAATTTCTGAAATTAAAATACATATCACAATGTGCTAAAATAGATCATTTTCTATAAATTATGTTAATATAAAAATAAAATCCCAGACAGATTTTCCTTCTATTTCTCCCTATTATTTTACAAAATACTCTTATTTTATTGTGTTAAAGTCTTTAGGCAAAAACAGTTAATTTAAATTGTTATAAAGTGTCTATCCACTTTAGGCACTTTATTAAAAACAAGCTAAAATAAGAACTGGTGTTTGCAACTTGAAAATATCTGATTAGAAAATCGATGTATATCATTATCCTTCTAAGTTGCCATTCCAAAGATTATTTTTTGACTTTATAATCATTCATAATAACCTCTTTCAGTTTATCTATTTAGAGGTACTTCTATACTACTAATTACAGAAAAATGAGTTATATACACTGAATCCAATGGTGTTTGATAGTTTACTTCATAGTTGTAATAACAGTGGGTGGTAACTTCTCCCATATAATTGTAAAGGTGTCTCAGTAACCATCTGTCAGCCATTGTGACCAGATGGTATAAAAGAGTTACCTATCCTCTATTAACTGTTCCACTAATCATATGGATAGCATATACTAGCAAAATATTTTATGACTAAGTAACAGGAGGGGAAAAAAATCATACACTATCAATCCACAAGTAAACTAATCTTCACCCCATCAGACCATTAAGAGAACTAATCCAAAATCTTGATAAATGAGATATCCAGATCTCAGTACCAGAAGGTAAGTTAGGATGAACAGAACTTAAACAATATGGGTCACATTTAAATATATATTTATGATTATGTAATTCAGCCAATTTTATCATGGCCACAAAGCTATCCTCCCTACCCTTTAAATCAGTCGAATTAATGTTTTTCCATCTCCATTATCTCTGCCTAAGTTGTTCAATATGTGAATACATATTTATAGATCAGGCATACTGTACTTCATGTTAAAAGAATAATAGCTTCAATAGTGACCACTATGATGTTGTGTATAAGAAAGGTATATCAGAAACCTGAGATGGTTGCTGTTCTCAGCTTTAAGTACATCCATAGCTCACACATATGAATGATATAACTATATTTCACAAATGAAATATGCTGATTAAACACAATTAATCTGCAGCCATCATAATCAATTAGAGTTCCATGATAATTACTTACTAGTTATCTCCTGCAATTATTATCCTTGGAGTACTAATTGGGTAAAATGAATACATCCACTACATTAAATTAAAAGAATGAAATACTTAGATTGTGAGGATGTCATTTTCAGACTTCCATGCTTTAATATTTTGATAGGTGTCATCTGGAATCTTTTAAAAAGGTATTAATTATTGAATGAAAGGATGAAGTGTATTTTCATGCACATCTCCACAATGGAAATAGTGTAACAATATCCTTTCTAGATAAAGAAAATTCTAATTATGATACTAGCTTAGTTTCAATTTGCAATTCTGTATACTTTGATGTGTTGCTGTTTAAGATGTATGGTATGGCTAAGAAGCATAAAGTCTTCATTTGTGTAACCATCATGACAATCTAATTAACCAATTAAATGAAGCAATGGAAGAAGGAAATAAATTTCCACATAGGAACAGCCTGCAATTAATTAAAAAATGAGATTCTAAGTATGAAGCTTGTTGCTGTTACTGTTTTTTAAGAAATTGTAATACATTCATATTATAGATTCCCTTATGTCTTAGAAGCCAGTGAAACTGATTACTCTCCCTTATATATAAGCACTGCTCTATTATTTTATCTGTACCTACTTTTTGTGATATATTTTATAATATTTTGTAGATACTTTATTATATGTTAGAAACAATCATTGTGGACATATGAACCTAAAAAGTGGCAGTGTACATTTAAAAAAAAATAAAACTCAACAAGCTGAGGCAAACCTCAGACTGGGAGACAAACAAATTACCTTAGCTAAGGCAATCATTGCAACACCATATATTCTGGACAAGGGGCAATAATGAGAAAGACCATGTTAGTCACAAAACTTGCTTCTTTAGCTCATACTGTATGTTACTTTCTGTAGACATCTGTGATAGCATGGTTGCATGCAGCCCATTACATTCTGATAGGAAAATCTTAATGTAATCCATATTCTTGCTTATTGTTCACAAACACCTTTTGCCATTTAAATCTGGAAGATTAATAACCTCTTCCTTGCCATTTGGATTCTCTTTTCTAAAAGTAGGCTTAATGTGCACCAGTGCAACTATTGTTTCAGTAGGAAACATTCCAAAAGTTGGTTCTTTCCTGGGATTGATCTCCCTTCTTCTCTGTATGTTTTTTTCTGAAATGTTCAATTGGTGCTGAATCCTTATGGTTTAGCTGTTAGATAACATATTTTGAGTGTATAAACCAAGTTAAAATACTTTTTTATATTCTTTGCAAATTAAAGGAACTGGATAATTTGCAATTATGTAGTTTATTTTACAGCAGCAAAAGAAGCATTTAATTCAAAGCCTATTAGTCCATATGTTTGCCTTTTCTACACAATTTTAAAAAGAAATATAATTTATAAAAAACTTTTCAGCAGAGCACAAAGACAGAAAATATAAGAAGTATATCATTAATTCAGATGAATATTTCTTATTATCTCTTCAAGGGAATTTGATGTCTAGAGGTTAAGACTTATATCCTCTCCTCTTACAGTATTTTATTTTCCTTTCTTCTCCAAACATTTTTTCCAGATACTAGATTAAGTTAAAAGATGTGAGAGTTGTGAATTAAATTATATGTAAATCTAACCAAATGCAAAGCAGTATTATGGAGAGGAGGGCAAATCTATTCCCCTTCTTCCTCGGAGATTCACAACATTCCTTCTCTCCTTCTCTTTAATGTGCATCAATCAATAAAGAAAGTTGTAAACTATGATATATTTTATTTTCTTGAAACTAAAATCTTAAAATTAAAAATGGGTAAAAATAAGAATCTAGACCACAATACACAACTAAAAATAAATGTTAGCTTCACAAAACAAAAACTGTTTACCATGTGTACCATTATATATCTTCCCATTGAATGTATTAAATACTGAATATACTAATAAAATGTTTTGGAAGAAGTTTTTTTTAATGTATCAATTAGATCAAAATTATACCTGATTTTGTAGAATATATAATATATCCTCAGGCTTGACCCTAAGGAACATTAAGTTTATTGAAATTTTCCTTTTCAGTATTAAGAATAATACACAGTAAATATTGAGTATTCAATCTTCATATTATTATATGTTTATTCCATATGTTTATTCCATCTATTTATTATTCTGTCTCTAATGATGTAAGGATAAATTTGTTGCAATTGAAGACAACTCTTTTCATATGGAGGTTGTTAAGTCCTTCATTCGATGGCGAATAAAGATCACACATGTTAGAAGTAATGGTTCTTTATTTCTCCTTCTGCTCACTACAACAACAACAGTGAGACTTGCAGGTCTCTTATTTAGTGTCCGGATCTCCAGGCAAAAAGGCTACAGTTAATGGCACACTTTTGCACCTCTCAGTCTGGTCCCGGGCAGCTTGCAGCAACCCGGGACCATAGCAATGTCCCGAGCCTGCTTTTGCAGGCTCAGGACATAACACCCCTTCCCCCCAGATGAAGCTTTCTCCGCACACATGTGTGACCTCTATGAAGGGATGTGGTATAAGATTCCATTAATCAAATGCATGGGCTGTGGAACATAGATGTTACTCTAAAACCACATTTTTGTGTGATACCATGCTATTGTTTTGGGAATAATTGTATCTGACTTCCAAAACAAAACCAAATAACTTCATCATTCATTTATGGCATTTCTGCCTTGTTTCCCCGGGACTTGACAGCAACATCACAAACTCCCTAAGGTGTTTGGGTGGGTATTTAACCCATTCCGACCTCCTCGGACCCAGGGAACACCCTTGGCTTCCCTGCTCCCATACCGGGTTAGGTGTGCCCACTCTTTGCTGCCTCTGGTACCCAGGTGACCCTGGTTCTGTTGCCTGGCCTGCTTGCTCGCGGACCAGGCTTCGCAGGCCAGGACTGTGCTCATTCCCATACCCAGTTGACCTACCTATCTGTGGCTGGCAGGATCCTCTAAGTCCCAACCAGCGTCTCTTGGACTTGTGGTATTCTCCAGGTCCACAATGGATCTCCCTTGGAAACACAGCCCCTCATCCCCTAACCCAGCAGAAGGATTGTCCGGGGTAGTTGCTGTGCTCCAATGCCTTGTGGCCCCCCAGTCAGTGCCAGAGGTGCCAGAATCAGGATTTGCCTCTCTGTCTACCCCCCTTCCACTTGGCTTTCTTCTGGGAGCAGTTGCAGAATTGGGCCAGTTCTCTTGAGTTGATGCCAGTTCTCCTGTATTTCTTGATTTGTTTGGATACCCCTGGTTAGTCTCCCTGTCTGGAGTGCTGTATGGTGTGTGTGAATAGTGTGGGTACCCCTGTGTGACTCCCTGGCTGGAGTAAGTGATGGTGTGGGGAATGTTCCCTGTCCCAATGAATTCCTGTTGGAAACACTTGCAGAAACTTGAGATGAGCCTTCCCCAGCGTCCTCAGTGGCCAGTGACTGCTGATAGCGATCCCCAACATGAACACTATAACCCTCTTCTCCTCCCCAGAGAAGAGCCAGGAGCGGAAGAGGAAGAATCCAGTCTCGTACGCAGCTGATCTATCTGCCGCCAGAGAACGTGGCCATCGTCCACGGACACCTCGTAGGACAAAGGTCCAGACACCTTGCAGACCACAGCTGGAATCCAAAGATGACCAGGCCCATAGTTCTGAGTCCAGACTGGAGCACCCGCTTGCAAGCTCCTTGGTGCCCTAGGCTGCAAAGCTTGAGATGCCACCCGATCAAAGTGCAGTCTGTCTAGTTTAGTTATGAGCCTGTGGCCCCAACATAGTCCAGCTGGGCTCTTTCCAGTAGAAGTACACAGTGTGGTGTGATGTGCAAGAAGAAAGCCTGCTAACCTGTGATGCTAGTTACCATAAGTCAGCTTCTTGAGGGCATCCTTGGTGATGCGCACCATATACTCAGCCATTCCGTTGGTGGAGGGGTGGAAAGGAGCCGAAGTCACGTGTCGGATCAGGTTGGCCTGAAGAAAAGCCTGGAACTCAGAAGAAGCGAATTGAGGACCGTTATCTGAAACCAGAACATCTGGGAGGCCATGTGCTGCAAAAATGCCTCTCAATTCCTGGATTGTTCTGGCAGTAGTAGTGGAGGAAACAGGAACAACCTCTAGCCACTTGGAAGGCTATCAACAACAACCAAGAAGAATTGCTCCTGAAAGGGCCCAGTGTAATCTATATGCACCCTGGACCATGGTGCCTGAGTTTCCTCCCACTTATGAACCGGGGCCTGAGGCATTTCTGGCCATGACTGTTGGCACAACTGACACCCGTGCACCTGAGCCTTGATATCCCTATCTAGCCAGGCCACCAAAGATGGCTGCGCGCAAGCGCTTTCATCCTGACCATGCCAGGATGTCCCTCATGCAGAGAGACCAAGATTCTAGGCCTCAATGAGGCCGGGATAACTACCCTGCTATCCCATAACAGGCAACCCTTAAAAGTGGATAATTCATGCTTCTTGAGCCAGAAGCTTTGGAACTCAGTACCTGGACTCCTGTCTGGCCAACCTGACAGCACCCATGACCACACCCGTGTAAGAGTGTAGTTGGTGGCGGTTTCTGCAGCCATATCCCTGGCATTGAGAGGAGATTCAGGCAACTCCTGAATAGAGAGAATATTGATGGCAGGAGCAGGATCAGGTTCTACCAGTTTGAGAGGTAGTCTACTTAGGCCATCAGCGTGGCCCATTTCCTTACCCGGTTTGTGAACTAAAGTATAATCATATGCTGACAGGAAAATGGACCACCTCAGCATTCTAGGGGATATAATATGAGGGGTTTGTTTGTTAGTTGTAAACAACCCCAACAGAGGCTTATGGTCAGTGTAGACTGTGAAATGGCGGCCATATAAGAAATCATGAAATTTCTTAATGCCAACCACTATGGCCAGTGCTTCCCTGTCTATTTGGGCATAATTATGATATGCCACAGGAACCTGTGGCCCATCAGCCCTCAAGTGGCTAAGTACAGCTCCCACCCCATAAGGAGATGCACCGCAGGCAATGCAGACAGGCAATTGTTCATTGAAATGCGCAAGCACAGCATTAGACATTAGCAAAGCCTTGACCTCATTGAAGCTCTTTTCTTGGACTTTTGTCCACTGCCAAGATGCCTGCTTGTCTAAAAGCCTATGTAGTGGTTCTGCTACAGCAGCTTTGTGAGGGAGAAAAGCATTGTAAAAATTCAAGAGGCCCAGAAAAGCCTGCAGCTCACTTTTAGACGGGGCTTGGAGCCTGCTGTATAGCCTTCAACTTAGATTCAGCATGGTGAATACCTTGAGCATCTATTCTGAATCCTAAGAAATCAGTAGACGTGACTCCAATCTTACACTTATCCTTCTTCAACTTAAGGCCTGCTCTTCGAAAACAGAGCAAGACAGCCCTTAACCTCTCTGCTAAGTTTTGAGATGACTCTCCAGCAATAAAGACATGATCAAAATAGGGGCAGACTCCAGGGATACCCCTAAGTGTGCTCTCCATGACACTTTGGAATATGCTAGGGGCTACATTTACCCCAAATTGCAGTCTTTTGACCTTGAATGCACCCCTATGCGTTACAATGGTCTGTGCCTCAGCAGCTGCTTCATCAACAGGTAATTGTTGATATGCCTGTGCCAGATCTAGCTTTGCAAAAACTCGCTCCCCTTTGAGAGAGGTCAGTATATGGCTGACTACTGGTACTGGGTACGCGTGCTGTTGCAGTGCCTTGTTTAGTGTGCACTTGTAGTCTGCACATATATGTATGTCCCCATTATCCTTGAGAGGCGTTACTATGGGGGTTTCCCATGGACTTGAATCTACAGCTTCTAAAATGCCTTGCTGGATCAATTTATCCAGCTCAGCATCAATCTTGCCCTTAAGTGCGAAAGGTACTCTTCTAGCCTTAACCCTGATGAGTATGATGGTTGGATCTAACCTCAATGAAACTGGAGGCCCCTTGTAGGATCCAAGCTGTGGACTAAACACATCTGCAAACTCTTCACAGACTTCTGCTAGGCTCAGCATTTGCAAATGTTGTAGCCCAGTAACCTGGATTCCCAAGGCCTCAAACCAATCAAGTCCTATAAGACTTGTTCGTTCACCCCCAACAACCAACACATCTAACTCAAACTCCTTGTGTTGCACTGTAAGGGTGGCCTCCCCCTTTACACATACCTTGGAATTTTGAAAATCTGTTAGTATTATGTTGGATGGCCTCAGTTTGACTTGAAACTCACTGCTGTTGCAAATCTTTCTAAATGTATGAATGGAAATAATGGAAAGAACGGATCCAGTGTCCAGCTCCATGGCTACAGGAACCCCTTGCAACCTAACCCTAAGTGACAGTTTTTTCTTGAGGGGTTTGTGTGTACCTGTTCTGCAAATACTCCTGCGTGATGCACAGAAATCCACCCTATTTTGGCTGGGGACCCTGGTACCTTTCAGACACAATTCTTCTCGAGATTGTACCTTCTGGTGACCCAAACAGATGGATGCTATGTGGCCTTGCCTGCCACACACTCTGCAGATGGTGGAATGGAATCCACGACCTCCACACCCAAAACATTTGGGCGCTTTTGGGGCTTTTTCTTTGCCTTCTTTCTGCCTTCTTTCTGCTGACTGGTAAAGCCAATCTTCTTCAGGATCTTCCTCCAATCCTTCTTGGATGCCCTCATGGTGAACGGTGACTGCCTCCGGATTGTTTCTGATGGGCTGCATGTTCTTGACTGCCCCACCTGCTGCTTCCTCAGCCGTCACCTCTCTTAGAGCATCTTGGAATGAGATATCTTTCTTTGCAAAGATCCTCTGTTGTAAGTCGCTATTCCTTAGACCACATACAAAACGGTCTCTCAGCCTTTCTTCCAGATCTTTGAACTCACATGGTTTGGCTGCTCTTCTCAAGGCTGCAATAAACTCCTTGGCTGATTCACCTGCCCTCTGGTCCCTCTGTTCAAACGTGTGTCTCCACGCAATAACAGACATCTTGGGCTGGAAATGTTCTTTTAATAGCTTCTTCAAGTCTCTGTACGTTACAGACTCCAGAGAAGCAGGGGCCGCCAGATTTTCCGCAATTTCAAACGTGTCCTGACCATAGACACACAACAGAGTTGCAGCCTTCAAGCCATCTTCTCTGACCTGATTTACTCTGAAGTAGTTTTCTACTCTTGCAACATAAGACTCCCATCTCTCTGGGTGTGAAAAAATTCAGATAAGCGACCTATCTTTGCCATCCTTGCTTCTTTTCTTGGGAAGGAGTCAATCAGCCGAGCTTACCTCCAGCGACGCTGTACTGGCAGGTTAGAATGCTGAGTTTAATGCCGTCTTCCCTTCTTCGGGACTCCTTGAGTAAATCTTACAGCTTTTCTTCTTTCCAGCTTGCAAGCATCCCACCTTCATCACCAGTGTTAAGTCCTTCATTCGATGGTGAATGAAGATAACACATGTTAGAAGTAATGGTTCTTTATTTCTCCTTCTGCTCACTACAACAACAACAGTGAGACTCGCAGGTCTCTGCTTTAGTGTCTGGATCCCTGGGCAAAAAGGCTACAGTTAATGGCGCACTTTCGCGCCTCAAGCATGCGTGCAAGGCTGGCGCCTCTCAGTCTGGTCCCAGGCAGCTTGCAGCAACCCGGAACCATAGCAATGTCCTGAGCCTGCTTTTGCAGGCTCAGGACACAACAGAGGTCAATTCTTTTTGATGATTAAAATTCTATTACTGAGAAGTCTACAAGTCAAATTTAGCACTTTGCCAGCTTTTAATAACCTGAGAACAATTTAGATTAAACTTTCTATTTATAGTGGTAGATATATTCTTCTGTGGAAACCAATGAGTTTTATATAATATCTGTTTAATATTATACTGTCCATTTTAAGCACAGGATTTCAACTGCTCTACAGCTGACAAACAGGCTCCAGTTTTTTGCTTTTTTATTAGAGTTCATTTTTATTTATTTATATTTAAAGAGAAAACATTACAATGAAACTAAACACCTGGGTTCAGAAAGCCATTGCTGAATACTATTTTCTGCCACTGAACTAACAATATTTATTATTGTTTGATGTGCACTATCTACTTATAAGGCATGTTTGCTGTCAGAAAATATTTAATGCTTTCTCAGTAGATTTTTAAACAGTGCTGCTATCAGACACATATATCCACAATTCAGGTAAGGTCTTCACTGGATACATTTTGTAAAGCAGTGCTTTCCTTCTTGGCTGCATAACTTGTTGATTAATCAACATAGTTATTACAGTGTTTTCATTTCTTCATATATCTGAATATATATTTTTTTTAAATAGTAAAAATTTAGAATGTAAAAATTACGTAAAAATTAAAACCAAATATACTCTGTGGGTTGGATATATTTTCTGCCTGAAAGTTAGACATGAACTAGCAATTCAAATGGAAATGCTTACTTCAGGCTAGGGCACATTAACAGAAGCCCAGAGTGGCAGGATATAAGAAATAATTATTCTACTCTACCCTGGCCAGATCCCATTGATAATATTGTGGTGTTCTGAGTATCATACTTCAAGAACAACAGTGATAAATTTGAACTAGTTCGGAAAAGGACTACTAAGTTGGTGAGGGATCTATAAACTGCTCCTTCAAGGAATGAATGATTAAAAGAGCTGGGTAAGTTAGCCAACAGGAAAGACAACTGTAGGAATATTTTTCAGAAGACTTCAAATATTTAAAAGTTGCTACATGAAAATAGGGAATGGACTTACTCTCTATTGAACAAATAGATTAAAACAAAGGAAGTAGATAAGACTAGATTTCAGAAGGAACTTCCTGACTGTAAGAGCTATTGATTCATGCTGCCACATAAAGCAGTAAGTTCTCCTTTGATGGAGGTCTTCAAGTAGAAGCTAAATGGCAGTAAGAAATATCTAGTGGATACTACTCTTAGCAGTGGAGTTTTCTTTGGGCTGAGGACATGGTTTTAAAATTACCCTTTCAACATTCAAAATGCTACTAAAGTTGGGGGTAGAGGTTGCCCATTAATTTCAGTGATAAATGGTATTACTAGATGAGAAAAAGAGTAGCAGAGGAGAACATAACAATTTTCCATCTTAAAACAAAATAAATAATGCAATATTAGAGCTTAAATACATAGGATCAGAGAAAAGATTGCAAGTTGGAAATAGCACACATATTGCAATGCCTGCTCTTAAATATTTTGGATAATATAATAGAACAATAAAATAGAATTTACAAGTATGAAAGTTGAGGTAATTCTAGAATTGGGCAAAAGTTTGATTTCATTCAGTTCCCTTATAAGTATTTTAAAACTCTTTTTTAATCAGACTGGAAATTCAGAAGAAAGAAGAAAGAAAAAAGGTAGTATAATTTTTAATTCCAATTATTATTCTGTGTTTGGAATATATCATTTGTAAAAATTTCTATTAGGAATAATTTTTTATAAATGATATATTCCAAATATAGAATAATAATTGGAATGAAACTGAATTTAGATTATTGAATTCTATGCATCAAACCATGAAGGAATCCAAATCCAGTGAAATCAAAACTACTATTTCTCTGAAAAGTAGTTTCACTGCTAAACTAATTTCAACTTCATATAACTTTGTTCCATTTATTTAGTGTATGGCACACAATGTCAGGATATTACACTTTTACAATATTACAATATTAATTTCTGGCCAGCAATTCCAGTGTCATTAAGGCACTGCACCACCATATCTCCACAATTTTGTTCCATTATTATGCTTTTTAGGATCCTAAATAACAAATTAAGAATGTCTTATAAACATCTTCTTAAGAAATCTTAAGAATACTACCAAATGTCTCCCTCGCAACATTTTTTCTTATGCTAAAATTTGACAATATCTTAATCTCTTTTCATAGGAACTAGTTATATTACCGAGATCATCCTTGCTTCCCTTCTCTAAATTTTTCCAATTAAAATCTTTTTTAAAGTTAATGACAAGACAGAGTTCTTAAAATGGGATCTAACTACTGTAAAATAAATGTAATAATTAATTCCCTTGATTTAACTTTTTACAGTTGTTGTAGTGGAAATTTAAACATCACATTGCTAATTCAAATTCAGTTTATTATCAACTACAATTCTAAGACAGATATTTTGTTGTAACTCTGTGTTTAATTTTTATTTTCTAAATGAATCATTTTTATTTCCCCATTTGTAATTTTCAACTTATTTGAGTAATTTTAGTTTTATTTCTGACAACTAGCATATTGGTTATCTAATTCAGTTCTGAGATACAGTATCTACAATTCTTGCCACTTCCTCATTCAAGTCATTAGTAATAATATTGTAGAGGGTCAGAAATGTTATCCTAGTCAATATGTCATTCTAATTTGATGAGGAATCTTTAATGATTGTTTATGAAGTATGATTTTCAAGATAAATACTGTATCATGCCATCATGCCTCCTTTTAGCTAGTGTGCTAATTAGAATGTCAAAAGATATTTTGAAATGCTTAGCTACACCACAACAGAGAAGAGCATAAAATTCTCTATTTTGGTTCCTTTATTGCTCAGCTTTTATATACAGTAAATATATATATAAATCAGTCACTTCGTGAGCAAGATGGGTAGTTTCTAAATATGATAAATAAATAAATAAAGAACTTTAGAAAAACACTGTGAACTTTAACTCATCATTACTCTCATTGAGAATAAGTTGACTGTACACTATCAGGAGATAAAAGTCCACATATATTTGTTTAGCAATAAAACCTGTAACTGATAAAATCAAACAGTTTAAATTATTATAATATTTAGGTATAGTGTTTCAAGCATCTAGAAACTTCTTTATTCCTTAGTATCTATCCCACTTTCCTGCCCTATACATGAAGTTTTCAGAACTTTACTATATGAGCATTCTGCTGTTTTTAAACCATGTTATATCTCATTTTTAAAAACTGCAACCCATCTTTACATACTTTTCTCATTCAATTCTTCTTCTATGGAATCCTACATCTTGTTACTCTGAGACAATTAAAATTGACTTTCTTGAACCCAAGATTAGTATTTTATTGTTCTCTGCTTTATTTCCCCTTAAAATAAAGAACTATACCATTACAGTCACTTTGCTGTTCCTTCCACTTCATCAGTTAAGATTTCCCTATTGGTTAGTATCAATTCAAGGATAGTTGATCTTCTGGGGCCTTCTTCTACTTTCCAAAGAAGTAATTGACAAATCAAGAATTTCCTAGAGAGACCATGCTTGGCAATGTTTGTCTCCCAAAAGATATCAAAGTAATTTCAGTCTGTGAAGTTTTTTACAATAGCATTTTTGTACACATATTTTGAGTTAAAATGGCTTTCCCTCTTTTCTCAGCAAAGTTACTTCAAATTGCTGGGCTCTTGGCTGCTTTATATTGTTATATTTCCCCTGCCATATCTCAAAAGGAAACCAGCTCTCCACCAGTCAGTTAAACATGAGTGGTGGAAATACAGATACAATTCAAAATGACTCCATAGGATGTACATTTTATAACATGTCCCATACTAATTATCATTGTGGCAAGCTTACATAAAAAATCAGGCTAAAGAAAGAAAAGCAAATTTCTTCAGTTTTAACAGTCTTTCCAAGTTTTAATCTGTCTCCTACAAAAGGAAAAGAAATCAAAAGTATTAAAAGTTATTGCAAGCAAAATGTAAGACACCAGATATATATGCCTAGAAATGTTTCCATATTGATTGATTAAAATAATACTAATATACTATTGCAGAATGTGTACTTCAATTTCCCACACTTTTTTCCACCGCTCAATGGAGATTTCTGGTTTCTGATTTGTTGTTGTTTTATTGTTGTTATTTTTTGTTCTTCTTAGAATGCCTAAAATATATATTTGTGATGCTTTTGGTGGGTTTTCTGAGTTTTCTTTTATGGTGAAGTGATGTTAAGATTGGCTGTTGCAATTAATTTTTGTTAGCTCATTGCCATGAATTGAGCTAAAAATATCTTCTCCTTGAGGAAAAGATGAAAGACATGAAATTGAGAGAGAAATGTCAAAATGCAAAAAAAAATTCTTGCACAGAACTAAATTTAAAAAATCAATAAAAATAATTTCTTAGCAGAAGTCATTTTTTAAATCCTAGAAAATAAGCAAAGATGGGGGCTTTGTGAGTCAACTTTTCTTTGCATTATGTGCATGTGTGAATAGAGATATAACTTATTCTGCTTGCAGAATCTCCACGTATATGGATATCTGTTTGAGCCAGAAAAGATTTTGATAAATGTAAGTGTGGTTCATGGATGCTATATAATACAGTGGATTCCATAATTTTAATATTTTTTTATTACAGTCACAGATCAGCATTATAAAAACAACAATAATAGAAAAAAGACAAGATAATATATTATGATTCATAGTGGAATTATCAGTGGGTAAACAGAGCCTGACTAATTTTGTAGACTGTATAACAAAATTTAGCCACATTCAGAGAAACTACAACATACTGATTTGATAATAGCAATTTCATATTAAAAAATGATATTTCTGAGATATAGATATAATAGGACATGAGCTGTAGTTTCAATAGCTCCTTGTCCACAAGGGCACAATCTCAGCTTATATGGAATTATTTTATAACATCTCTCCAAAACTGCTGTGGGAAGTCCATTGCAGCATGCTAACGTAAATTCTCTTTGGAGTCTGGGGACAGTTATATAATTTCCATGTTTATCTTGCCAATACTTAATCCATACAATCACTGCACACTCACACATTATTTCCAGAGTACATGTCCAAAAACTGCTGCATATGTTTCCCAAACACACACACACATTCAGGATGGGTTCTTTTGATCTGCAATCACTGCTTTTGCCTTCCCATTGAATTTCGAAGGAATTTTTGTGTTGGACTGCTTGATATATTTCCATAAACCCATCGTAAATCATTTTGGAATGCCCATGTTTGGTCTGAAATAGGACATACAGAATGTGTATCCTATTAATGTACTAACACTTGTTAGTACATATTAGGAAAGAACCTGAACAGCTTTCCCTGATCTTGATTGTTATTGTTATTGTTGTTGTTGTTGTTGTTGTGAAATAATAATGTTTTTGTGTCCATCTATAAACCTATATAGCTTTGATCCTGACTGATAACCTATAAATTTCAATTTCCTTGCCTTTGCCTTTGGCTGTCCTTTCCTTCTAATTGTTTTGGGAATATGCCCCCATGCACTGCTGCCAAAGATTCTTAAAAGTGGTTGTCTTCCATATAACATATAATATGGAATTTGGTTAATTGCTGAACTCTATAGTCTATTGCCCAAATAATTGGCAGTTAAAATTTCCTCACCCCAATACAGCTTACACTATTCCTGCATCTGATAGTAATGCATCTTTTCGTATTTTGTAATACAGCATTCCTGAGTTCAGCAATTCCATTTTCTGCTGGAGTGTAGGGGTTTTCTTCAGTTCACCTCCAGCTCCGCACTAGTTCCAGAAATGCCAATCAGCTGGAGCCAATCAGCTGGAGCCCTGTCAGCTTCTGGGGCTTCTGCCAAGCCCAGAAAGTCCTGCAGCTGCAGCTGCCTCTCCCACAGATTTGGGTCACTTTGGCTTATTCCCCTCCCCTGCTACACTTCTCTAGGATGGTCGCGTACCACCTGCCACATGGCAAAGTATCACAGGTGCTACACGTACCACCAGTTGAAAAGCCCTGTGCTAGAGGATTGGTTACAAATGTCCACAAATCCTCCCTCTGCACAAACATCTCCATCTTTAGGCTCTATGAGAGATAATTCATCTTATTAAGAAAAGCCACAGGAAATCCTTCTCCCATTCCTGTAACTCAGTGGTTCTCAATCTTTTTAATGCCGCGACCCCCAACCGGTTGTAAGTCGAGGACTACTCAGCCGGTCGTAAGTAGAGGACTACTCAACTGGTGCAGCACCATTTGCAGAATGGGACTTTTGGAGGGCTCAGCAGGGCAGAGACAGCCTGGACAATTCCTATTGGCTTTTGAAAGCCAATAGAATTAGACTCTATTCAAGAGAGTCTATTCTATTGACTTTCAAAAGCCAATAGAATAAAAGAGAGTAGCACAGCTAAGGAAAAGGGGGAAAAAAATGGCGGACTGCGTTGTTTGGCGACCCCTGTGAAATGGTCGTTTGACCCCAGATGGGGTCCCGACCCACAGGTTGAGAACCACTGCTGTAACTAATAGCATCATGCTGCTTTACAGGACAAAAATCCTCAACCTCCTTTTGGATTGCAAATAAACTTTTACCTCAGAAAAATACTACTGGCTCTGCAGGGTGCTTCTGGTTCCAGAACCTGTCAGGGAATTGCACCGCCAGTATCCAAATGGAGTCAGAGATGCCAACACAAAGCAGTTTTATATAAATAAATATATTTACAGTAAATAAGATAGGCAAACAGGAGCATCATCAGGTAAATCAACACATCATGAGGAACATCATGAGATAAATCATAGAGAGAACATAGGGCACATGGAAGAAAAAAGGCAGGAAACAAGAAAACTCCCCCTTTATAATCAGCAACCAATCACAGCTTAGGTTACCTCATGTAGTGGCTGGCTCTTTTCAATAATTAGTTATAACTGTGTATTCTTACTCATTATCCAGCCCTTCACTGCTCCAGTTAATAATTTTAAATATCTTAATATAATCTAAGTATTCATTCTGTAGTTTCCCTTTTTTCACATTTCTCCCTCAAACTTCCTCTTCCATATTCTCTTCTTAATGGGCAGAGAAAAATACCAAAGTATATAATTATTGATTAAATGATCAACTGCACAAGGAGATCAATAAAGAAAAAAATCAATGTATGATTGGATAATGGGAAATACTTTGGGCATTTCTTATATCTCAGGTAGATAAATGGAGATATGAAGGCTGATAACAGAATAAAACTGAATTTTTAAAAAGGATGGGGCATGTTGATTTTCCAGTAGATAGACATGCTAGCAACATGGCAACCTTTGAGCAGGGATACTTATAAAGGGGCCAATCAGGGTAGTTATAACACTGTGGTGTATGAGAAAAAGGACAATAGAAAAAAGCTCAGACAGAGTTAGTGCTCAGAAACAGTTGGAAGACTAGCAATGTGGCATGGATTATAGGAAATACAGAATATAGGAAATACAGAAAACTTTTTGTGGATTTGTTTCACATCTGAAGGCTCTATTACTTTGAAGGATTGAATGCACGGAATTTAAGAGAGGAATAAATAGAGCACATTCTATGCTACCCTTTTACCCTGTGAACTACAGAGGAAAGTGATTCATCCACATTCTAGCAGTATCTAAAGGCAGTGATTGTGGATTATTCATTTTAAGCATACTGTGAACATGCATACCTATGTACCAAATCTCTGTTCATAAACATTATGAATGAATTGTCAAGTTAGTTGGGCATGATTAAAATAAAATAATGAATTTTAGAAAGGGTCAGAACACAATTTTGTTGGGGAAAATGTAGTTCTCTGAAAAGCTGTTGTCATTATGATATCTTAACACATCTGCTTTTAACTTATTCATTGGGCATTAAAATGGATTTTTATCAGGCTGTTCTATTTGCTTTAGAAATAATATTTGTGATATTCCATACTGAAAACTGAAAAAAATATCTCCAAGCATTGCTATAAGCATAGCTGCTGTTGATAATAAGTAGCCAACTTTTAATAGCATTTTCTGTGAATTATGACATACAATTTGTGCATTATTATTTATAAAAGTGTTGGGTCATTACAATATACAAATTTTTATAACCTATGAAAATTTGAAGCACAAAACATCACACTCTGATCCAAAATAGTTCACTGGATATTTATCAATCTTAGATTTCATTTTAAAAATTTCTGTAAAAATCATTCCACATTCTCCTAAGCTTTTACAGTTCTATTGTGAACCAGCTGATTCTAAGATTTGAGGATTTATCACTATTTCTGCAGTTTAGCGTAGGATGCAGATAGGAAGACTTATTGTAAATTAATCTTGCTTTATGCCCATCTGTTTGTCTTTTATCATTTATTTGCTCAAGCTGCACAAAATACAATGATTGTTTTGATACAAAGATCTAGAAAAAGAGTGATTTCTTTCAAACATGTAGAAAATCAAACATATAGATTTCTTTCAAACATTTTTACTTCTTTGGTAACTTCTTTCTAGCAAGCTACTTTGAAGTGCTATTTATGTTGTACATTGTACAATTGTATAAAGGCTCTTAACTAAGTAAGGAGCCACAAACCCCATAAGATAGAAGGAAAGAAACAGAGAAAGAAAGCAAGAAAGCAAGAAAGCAAGAAAGCAAGAAAGCAAGAAAGCAAGAAAGCAAGAAAGAAAGAAAGAAAGAAATGCTAACTTTGATCAAGTTTGTAAAATTACATGGCAAACACATGCACAACTCCACAAAAATGAAGATAGGATATATACATCAAATACAATATAATTCCCCTGCCCCTTCATATTTACAGTTCTTCCTGACAATTTACCTTTGCCCACTTAGATGGATAGTCATCTCATGATCTACTGAAAACGCTCTAACATAACAAAATAGAACAAAATTGAATTGAAATTATGCTTGGATCATATAACTACTTTGTATATATTCCTTCTGTATAAGAGACTTTCAGGAAACACAGTCTTTTCAGGCCTGATATATGTTGACAATCACTATACTCTTGGCTTCCAGGGACTTTAGATAATAAATCTTTCCTTTTTTCAAATGTTTTAAAATTGTCTTTTTTAAAATGGACAAGACATTGAGTGGGTTGTTTTCATATTACAGTGATCAGTTCTGTATGAGTACCTTTGGCTGTGAATTCTCAGTGTTGTACATATCATAATACAACATAATGGCTTTTCTTGACTACTGAACATTAAGAATCAAGTAAATCCAGCTGTTTCTTGTTGTTTTCTATTAGAAATTCCATAAACAGAAAGAAATTATAAGGTGGTATAAGCACATGTGCTCTCAGAGATGATGAATGGTGAAAAGGTTGATCCATTATTGTCAGACCCAAAGCCAAGAATGACACATAGTTTCCAAGCTGAGTTCTTTATTGTTTCATACTTATAGACAAAGTCTTACCAGACTGAGGACTCTACTACGTCTATAATTACTCTGTGAACTATTGGGGATATGCTGTCTTTACCATTTGTTCACATATTTGGTCTGAGTTTCCTCTTACTCCTCTGGAATACACCTGAGGTCATTCCTCACTAGGCAAGAATAAGCAGATTGAAATCTCCATTTTGGAAAGGTCTTAGTGTCAGCTAATTTTTCTGTGTAGAATTGAGTGTGGAGTTTGTTTTGTTTCTTTTTTTAAATAATGATTTTTTCCCATAATCCTTAAAAAAAGACTAAGAAAGCATTATATTTAACATTTTATTTAGGTGAAAATTCTAACAAATCAAATGTAGAAAATTTCCATAGAAAAACCTCTGGTCACATAGGTCAATGAAACAAAAAGTTCACCGGAGACAAAAACCTGTCAAGATAACTTTAGGGGAAAAAAATAACAAGATAGGAAATTATAGTGATAGGAAATATGTTAAACATACTTTACAGGCATTCTTTCTACTGGGAGCATCATTTTCTATTTATAATTTCCTGTCATAGTTCTACTTAAAAACATGTATTTACCTACCATATGTGGTGGGAATGCCCAAGGATCCGTGAGTATTGGAACAGGACACGAAACTGGTTGAGGGATATATTAATACTGGACTTAGAGTTAAAACCTGAACTCTTCTTGTTGGGAATAACGACAGAAAAATACGACAAGGGAACAATCTACCTGCTGCTACACATCCTGACTGCAGCTAGGCTTGCTTTAGCGCAAAAATGGAAGAGCAAGGAAATTCCCACAGAGGAAGAGTTAATACATAAAATATTAGCATGTGCGGAAATGGACAGGCTCACAATGATATTAAAAGATAAATGTGGATCTGTTTATTATGAAACCTCAGATAAATTTTACCACTGGAGGAATTTGAAGAGGACAGTTGGGATTAAAGATGAATGTTAAGATAGAAATATATATATTTTAGAACAAGTATTGTATATAAAACTTAGATGTATATGTAGAGATGAAGAATTGATTGTAAAAAGTGGAATAATCTGATAAAAATGTATATACTGGAATGTCACGTTAAATCCAATGTTTGTTTGTTTTTAACTGTATTATAAATAAAATTTGAAAAAAAACATGTATTTACAAAAATATTTAATACAAGAATGTTTTATGATTTTGATGAAAAGATAACATTATCTCATTAAAATATAACAATGTGCAAATATAAGCTATTATTTTATACAGTATATGTGTTTGGGAATGATATAAACTGAATATGAAATGGACTGCTTGCTTACCTCTGATTATGATGTGGTTCAGATAGACCTCTTAAAATTGTTTTACAAGTAATTAATATAGAATCATTAGTGATTTCATTGTGTGAATCATGTGATAAATTAATTGTGTAACTTTTAAAATACATTTTCCATTCTGTAATATACATTAGATTTGAGAAAAACCCTTTTTACCTGAAAGAAAGATTTAAAGATGGAAATATGTCTTCATTGGAAGTGTGTAAGTATATGCTATAATGGTTAGGTACTATTTGAATATAGATCAGTCACTCAAAGAAATCTCTTTAAATTTCTGCTATGCAAGTAAATCAGCTAAGGCTTTTCTTCCCTGTTGTGATAAAGTGCTTTCCATTGATTTTTGAGTCTGCATAAAACAATACATTATAATATTTTCTGTCCTATTTTCAATTCAGATCCTGCTTTTACTGTCTCACTTTCAAGTTACTAACTTTTCTCCAAGGCTATAGATGACAACATATAGCAGATTATACAAATCTTGAATTTGTCCTCAAGAGTCATGTAAGAACCACCATAATATCAGTTAGGTGAAGAAGGATCACCATAATATCAGTCCAGCTACAGTAAGAATGCTTTAAGGTTGTCTTATCTGTAGACAGAGAGTAAGATTAAGATAATATTATGAGAACACAGTAGAAAAGGGATATGTTAGTGCCATGGCTAGGTACCATTAGGGAAAGTCTTTAAGCTATTCTGTATCCTGTTTCTTTTTGAAGAAATTTATTCTCCAATAGCAGCAATTACTTTATCATTAGAACTTAATCAATAAGATGTTTCCAGTTCAATGAGTCTTGGAAACTCTGATTTTCAGAATTTCCAAAATGCTTCACATTATACTTTGCAAGTAGCTTTGTGGCCAATAACTTCCTTTTCCTAAGGAATTCAGATTTGGTGAAAAGTAGTCCCTTCTGTTCCAAGCCACAGCTATTAAAGATAATAGTTTAGAACATGCTACACAAGAGCTTGCAAGGTGGAAGCAGAAAACCAGTTCATTGATGGTGCTGGAAGCCAGCACCTACCCACCCTCCTAGAGAAGGAAATATTTTTGGGGGGCAGGATATTAAAAAGGACAGAATATTATATTTTCCCAAAGAACGTCAAGCCCAAGTTTCTGTCCCAAGCAGAAACCAGGTCTGCAGAAATGCAGATTTAATAATGCTATTCAGAAAAGTTGGGGACAGGAAGGCTGGAGCTGATGGAATTAGAAAGACAAAGATCCCTAGAACTAACAACCCCTCACCCCCCAAAAAAATCCAACACAGAGCATAGCAATCAGCCACTGCCTCAGGGAAGCAGGATATGACGTTTAGGACATAATTGGATTAACCCGCCACCATCAGAATACTAAAAGGCCACACTGAACCTCAGGTCAAAGTTCATGCCACAAGAACAGGAAGAATGCCAAACACAAAAGCCCAAGAAGTTATAAAAACCCACCACTCCCAACCAGTGGTCAGCTTTCCCAGAGCCACATTTATGTCTGTCTCTGCTCTTCAATGAACTACAATCTTCAGAATTCTATGAAGGCAAGTCATATGGAAGTAGTTCAGTTGCCTAACATGCCTTCTGTACACTGTCCAGGTTGCACTAGCATACAACAGGGTAGTTAGCACTGCTACCTGGTAAACTTTAAGCTTGGTAGCAAGACTTATTCCACGGCGGTCCCAAACATTAGTCCGCAATCTGCCAAATGCAGAACTTACCTTGGCAATTCTAAGTTGATCTCGATGTTAATTGTCACTGCACGGGAGAGGGTACTACCAAGATATGTAAATTGGTCCACTGCTTGC
This sequence comes from Crotalus tigris, assembly GCF_016545835.1. Taxonomy (NCBI): domain Eukaryota; kingdom Metazoa; phylum Chordata; class Lepidosauria; order Squamata; family Viperidae; genus Crotalus; species Crotalus tigris. Next base: position 494,808 of record NW_024100112.1, on the reverse strand, counting down.
AGCTTTTGTCCCTTTACTGTGATGGCAGGCTCTTGATATTTGGCTTTTGGAAGTGGCTGATACATCACTTCAGTTTTCTTCGTGTTGATGGAGAGGCCAAATTTGTCACAAGCGGTTGCAAATTTGTCCATGCTGGCTTGCATTTCCTGCTCCAATCCTGCATTAAGGGCACAGTCATCAGCAAAGAGGAGATCTCGTAGCACAGTCTCCTTTACCTTGGTGACAGCCTGAAGTCTTCGCAGGTTGAACAGTTTCCCATCGGTTCTGTACCTCAGATTAACTCCCACTGAGCTGTTCTGAAAGGCGTCTGACAGCATGGCTGAGAACATCATGCTGAACAGGGTTGGTGCCAGCACGCAGCCTTGCTTAACGCCATTAGTAACAGGGAAGTCCTCTGAGGCTCTACCGTTACTCAGAACATGAGCCGCCATGCCATCATGGAACTGTCATACCATCAGAATAAACCTGTCAGGGCACCCAAACTTCAACATAATGCACCATAATCCTTCATGACTAACTGTGTCAAAAGCCTTGGTGAGATCCACAAAGGTGGTGTATAGTTCACGATTCTGTTCCTGACATTTCTCCTGGAGCTGTCGAGCTGCAAATATCATGTCCACTGTGCCATGCTCTTTGTGGAAACCACACTGTGTCTTAGGTAGTATACCCTGTTCCAGATGGTCACTCAGGCGATTTAGCAACACTCATGCAAAGATCTTGCAATGGAGAGAAGTGATATTCCTCTATAATTATTGCAGACTTGTCGATTTCCTTTCCTCTTTTAGAGGTGCACGATGGACGCGACTTTCAGTTCCTGAGGAATGGAACCTTATTTCCAGAAAGATCGAAACAACTGGGTAAGTTTTTCAACAAGCACAGCACCACCAGCCTTATAGACTTCAGCTGGGATTGCGTCAGATCCTGGCGCCTTACCACTGGAACATTGACTGATAGCCTGTGAGGTTTCAGCCTCTGATGGTAGGGCATCCAGGCTATAGTTGATATCTACCTGGGGTATCCTGTCAATCGCCTCATTATTTTTTTTATTTACCTCCCCCCCACCCTAACCCTTCCCCCTTACTTCCCAGAGCTGATTACAGGGTTAAAAAATACACAAACAAATTTTAACTACGCTTATCCAATTATACAAATATTAAAATCCCTAAAATACTTTAACTCAAATACAAACAAAACAGAAAAGAGAAAAAAAATTAAGCAAAAGCATAATTAACAATATAAATAATTCCCATTTTAAACTTTCAGTTATTCAAAAACTAAATAATACTTTCTACTCCCATATTTATTCTGTACAAAATTTATCCATCTTCTCCACACTGAGATGTATTTTTCATGTGAATGATCCTTCAAATAAGCAGAAATTTTTGTCATTTCTGCTAAATTAGAAACTTTAAGCAACCATTCTTCTATAGTAGGCAAAGAATCTTTCTTCCAATATTGTCCAACCAATAACCTTGCCGCCGTAATAAGATTCAACATTAAAATAGTTTCTTTAACATCACAATCAACAATAATACCTAACAAGAATAATTGTGGTGAAAACTTTATCTTTCTATTAAAAATCTTCTGAATGTTCCACCAAATCTTAATCCAAAAGGCTTTTTACACGTCCACCAAATATGGAAATAAGTTGCATCCAAGCATCCACATCTCCAACACTTAGGCTGTAAATTAGGATACATGTGAGACAATTTCTGTGGATCCAAAAGCCACCTATAAAACATTTTATAAAAATTTTCTCGTAAATTTTGAGCCTGAGTAAACTTTACATTCCCAACCCAAATTGCCTCCCATGTAACTAGTAGAATCGGCTCTTGAAAGTTCTGAGCCCATTTTATCATATAATCTTTAACTAATTCAGTCTCTGAATCCAATTCCACTAAAACATTATAAACTCTCTTTATATGAGCTCAATTTTGATCTCTAATTTGTTTTATCAAAGTCTGATCTTCCAAAATAAAACCAACCTTTTGGTCTAAACTCCATCTATCTAACAATTGCCTATACTGTAAACAATATTTTCTTGCTTTAATTCATCTAGTGATTTTAATTGCCAATCCTTCCCTTCAATCGCCTCATTATTGATGGTGGATGGGCGGTTCAGCACAGAGTGGAAGTGCTCGGCCCAATGCTGTAAAATCAGGGTCTTCTCAGTGATAAGAGTTGCACCACTCAAATCCAGTAAAGGAGATCTTCCTAAGGGCTGAGGTCCATACAGGGATCTAAAGGCTTCATAGAATCGTTTGGCATCATTTCTATCAGCAAATTTCTGGATTTCATCTGCTTTGGCACTCAGCCAGGAGTCCTGCATCTTGCGGAGCTTGCTCTGTACAATCCTGTGAGTGTTTATAAAAGCATTTTTCTTTGCAGTTGATGATGGGTCATTCTGATGAGCATGGTAGAGATGGTGTTTTTCGGCAAGCAAGGCCTTAATCTCTTCATCATTTTCATCAAAACAGTCCTGTTGCTTCCTATATGAGGGTCCAAGAACTTTAAGTGCAGAAGAGTGCAAGATGTCCCGGAGACATTCCCAGTCCTTCTCAGCATTTTCCTGTATTTGTAGCTCCAGGAATTGATTGTCAAGATCTTTTACTAATGAAGCTACTATGTCAGGGTTTTCCAGTGTACTGACGTTGATCTTTTTCATCACAACTCTGTTTCCCTGTGGATGATTCTTTGGCTTGATGTGAATATTTAACTTGTAAATGATGAGTCTATGGTCAGTCCAGCAGTCAGCACTCGGCATAGCCTTAGTTACTCTTACATCTTGCATATCTTTCCTCCGCACTATGACATAATCAATGAGATGCCAGTGCCTGGAGCGTGGATGCATCCAGGACATCTTTTTATGAGTAGGTAGGCAAAAGATGGTATTAGTAATGACCACATCATGAGCAGCACATGTCTTCAATAGCAACAGGCCATTGCTATTACACGTGCCAATTCCATTTTTACCAATAACGCCATCCCAGGTAGAGTGATTGGACCCCACTCTCGTGTTGAAATTGCCAACTAAAATCAGCCTATCGGTGCACTTCACAGATGAAAGTAGGGCATCAAGATCTTCATAAAACTTGTCCTTTACTTCATCTGAATTTGTCATTGTGGGTGTGTAGGCACTGATCAGTGTGGCTTGTTTTCCACTTAGTAATGGGAGATGCACTGTCATGAGTCAATCATTCACACCCTTAGGAAGACTGGCAAGTTGGCGAACAAGATGGTTCTTAACCGCTAAGCCAACTCCAGACTCACGACGTTGGTCACTGTTACGTCCACACCAGAAGAATGTGTAGCCGCCTCCTGTTTCTGTGAGCTGACCTTCATCGGCTAGACGAGTTTCACACAGGGCCGCAATGTCAATGTTAAATCTTGCAAGCTCTCTGGCTACCAGAGCTGTTCTTCTTTCTGGGCGATCTGCTAATGATTGTCTTGAAGCGTACATACATTCCATGTACCAATAATAAGTGGTAACACCTTGTGTTTCGTCTTAAATTTTGTGTTTCAACTGCATGAGATGGGATCCCCTCCAACTGTGGTAGACTGGACAGAGTTTGAAAGAAGCAACAATGTTTAGGGCACATTTTCTAGCCCCTTCCTCATACTACGGAGGTGAGCAGTGTGATCCTAAAGAGGGCTGCTCAGTTGCTCAGATAGATGCCGAATCCAGCTGTTGCTTCATCAGCAAGAAGTGACCATTAGACCTGAGCCGCCTGTGTGCAGGTCTGCGTCCACAGCTCCCAGTGATTCCACACTTGCTGCTTCTTTGCTCGCCTATTGCCACAGGACTTTGAGATTTATTGGAGTTAGGGAAAGTCAAGATGTCAAGACTTGCACGTGGATTGGATTTAAGTGAGGGAGAGTTGCGCATAGTCAGCCTCACTCTCTCTTCCCAGATTCCATCTTATTCCAATGGCAGGACAAAAGTCGAGACAATTGGAGATGGGCTGGGTGCAGTGGTTGACCAGGGCATCTTTCGTGTCTTGCCATGTTCTCAGCATACCACGTCGCTTGCAGAAACTGCCTTCATGACCGTTGGTTCTATTTTAATAGATCTCATCTGCTCACTCTGCTAGAGTTAGTCTTCACATGCTCGGGATAGACAAATCCCTTGCTCACCGAGTGTCGAAGACACAACGGCTACTCTCTACCTGGTTTGGCCACCCTGTCGAAGCTGTTGCCCGGGGTGTGGCTGCTGTCCATGTTACAGCTACTAGGAGCCACAGGTGAGAGCTGAATGTCAGGTGGGGACCAAAGGTGTACGAGCTGCCCTAAAAAGGCACGACATGCCCTACACCAGAGGTACTATCCCTCCCTGAACACCCCATACACACACACACCTGATATATAAAGGTGATGTAGTGCCTCTGAAATCAAGATTCCTTTTAGGGAATAGAATAGAATAGAATAGAATAGAATAGAATAGAATAGAATAGAATAGAATAGAATAGAATAGAATAGAATAGTTGGAAGGGACCTAGTCCAACCCCTGCTCAGGCTGGAAACACTATACCATTTCAGACAAAAGGTTGTCCATCTCTTCTTAAAAACTTCCAGTGTTGGAGCATTCACAACTTCTGGGAGCAAGTTGTTCCACTGTTTAATTGTTAAGTCTGCTTTTTTTAAATGCTGCTGTATTTTTTCTTTTGAAATTTCCTCTGCATTGTAAAGTATTTTGTAATAGTCTTTGATAATTTTTTTAATTGTATCATTTTGAAACTGTGATTCACCTTTTGCAACTTGTTTATCAGTTTTTTCTCTTTGTCTTTTTTCAATCTATGTGCTAACCATCTCCCTGGTTTGTTGGCATTTTCAAAAAAGTTCTGTTTAGCCCTTTTACTCTGTTGAATCATTATTTCCATCTCAGCTAGGTTTAATTTATGTCTCCATTTGCTTCTTAAATATTTTCTTTTGTAGGTCTATTTGTAGTTCTGATTCTAATTTTCTGAATTCTTCCTTCAACTTTAACTGTTGTTGTTTCTTTTCTTTATTCTTTTTAGCAGTATAGATTATAGCCAACCCTCTGAAATATGCTTTAGCTGTGTCCCACACATTTTGAAGCGATGTCTATTCTTTCTTGTTTATTTTGAAAAAAAAGTCTATTTCCTTTGTCGCTAGTTGTATGAATTCTTTTTCTTTCAATATAGATTTGTTCAAGGACCATCTTAATTTTTTCTTGGCTCTTCTCCAGATCATCTTTATTGGGTTATGATCTGCCAGATATTAGTTTCTATCTCAATTTCTTGTATCATCATGCTAAGATCCGAGGATGTCTATATCACATCAATTCTAGTCCATGATTTATGTCTATTTGAGTAAAATGTATATTCTTTGGATTTTTTCTCTCTCCATATATCTTGGATACAGAGTTCTTTTGCCATTTTTAAAAATGCTTTAGGTAATATATTTCTTCCTTTCCTCCCTTGTTTGGTGCTTTTATAGTCAAAAGTTCCATCTGTTATTGCATTGAAGTCTCCCATTATACAAAGATTTTGATAGTCCAATTATAATATTTTTATATAATTTTTGGTTAAATTGTTCTTGTTTATCATTTGGTGCATATCTGTTTTTGATCCATCATTATTTCCACCATTAATGTTCTTCCCTCTTCATCCACATAAATTTGTTTAGGGTTCGTCGTTTCTTTAATATATAGGGCTATTCCTCTTTTCTTTTGATGTTCTAATGCAAAGTAAAGTTTACCAATTTTTGGTTGTTCTAACAATTTATAGTGTTGTCTCTTAATATGTGTTTCTTGCAGGTTGGTGTGGGATATTAAGGAACAGCCAGCAAATTGTGACATGCAGAATGTCTTTAGTTTACTTTTTTAAAAAATAATGGGAAATTAGAAGATGAAGATTTCTTTTAAAAGCTATATGTCAGGTGGTTTAGCAGAACTTCCATTAGGCAGTGTGATGGGTGGCTGTAATTTACTATCTGTAGTGCAATGCTTACATATTAAAAGAGCCTGAATTATTGTGATACAAAGGTTTAGAAGATATTGAACTGTGTACACAGATGATTAGACTTAATTTGACAAACTCATATTTTGTTATTGTAGAGCTTTAGCATTTTCAGCTATATTTTAAATGTATATTTTAAAAAATAAAATTTTAAACCATTGATTGATTGTCTGCATTTATATCCTGTAAAAATGAAAAAAAAAATCTTCAGTAGAAATGTACTCCTAGAACTATAAATGTGATTATTTCCTGTTTGTATTAGTATTATATCAGACACAGGGCATTTTCAAAGTCCTGCATAATTCATAATATTAGTAAGTGTAAGAGGTAGAAGAAAGGGAAGGGGGCAACATTGGTACAATCAGTTCTTCTGCTATCATATTTTTTCACATATTCTTATGACTTAAAGGGAAAAAAAAACCTCTCATTTTGTTTTACTGATGTTAAAGCTACCAGTAATTCTCACCATCTGAATTATGCAGGACTTTGAAAATGCCTTGTGTCTGATATAATACTAATGTCATGGTTCTGACAGATAAAACTCATCAAAGAACTTTGAGGCATTGTTTACCTTAAAGAATCTTTATTAGAGAAGCATAGCATCGCACTAACATAATCAAAGCAAAAAACTGGATTCCCCTCCCCTGAGCACATAGTATCAAAGCACAATTCCGTCCTCCAATTAACAGTCATAAATCATATTCTCCAATTAGTTTGAAATGCAGACTTTCCCTCCAGTTCACCAGCCTGCCAATTCTTATCATCTCTTATTTCAATAACCTTGGTTCCCACACTAGTTCCAGTATTGTTATGTCTAGCTAAACTCTCATGCACATTCCTCCCCTCAGCATCATCTAACTCTAACTCTAAGAGTAAAACATAAGAAGAAAATGGCTGCATCTCTAACTATTGTCAAAGCAAAAACATCCGATTTTAGCAGCATTGACAACTAATACCAACAGTGTAAGTATAAGTAAAGGATAACCAAGTATCCACCAGATGTGATGGAATTCCACTGCCATTCCATATAATCATAAGTAATAATGAGAGATGCTGAACAATTTATCATGAACATTATTTCCTTGCGTATGCTTTATTAATATTTATTTTCAGATTAACTTTTTTGTGAATGTGCTATTTATTTCTTAACAAAAGTGATAGACAAATCATTTGGGAAAGGGTTAGATTTAAGGTAATGATTACAAGCTTGGCTCTTTGGGGCTTTTAAAATATTGTTTAGATTTCTGATTAATTAGAGATAATCATCATCATCATCATCATCACCTGAGCAGAAAGGAAACCGCCCCAATAGCAGAGAAACAAAAGATCAACTCCTAATAGACAAAATGATCTTGGAAAACTGCAAGAAAAGGAAAACCAACCTGAATGTGGCATGGATTGACTATAAAAAGGCATTTGACTCTCTGCCACATGACGGGATAATCAAGTGCCTAGAAATAACAAGAGTCAGTAGAAACATCAGAAAATTTGTGCAAAGATCAATGGCACAAAGGAAAACACAGTTGCAGATCAATGGTGAAAGACTGAGAGAGGAATATTTCAGGGAGATTCATTATCACCATTACTATTTGTTATTGCACTGTTTCCTCTGTCAACAATATTAAAGAACTCAGGACATGGCTATCAAATATCAAAAACATCTGCCAGACTATCCCATCTCCTTTACATGGATGATCTGAAGCTGTATGGAAAAAGATCATCTGAAATAGAATTGCTGCTCAACACTATCTGCATATATAGCCAAGATATTGCAATGGAGTTTGGCTTGGACAAATGTGCCACACTTACTATCAAACAAGGAAATATAGTGAAAACTGAAGGAATCAAGATGCCCCACAAAAATAACATTAAGAGTCTGGATGAGGAAGATTACTACAAATACTTGGGTATCCTTCAAGCTGACAACATCAAGCACACTGAAGTCAAGAAAAAGATTAGAGGTGAATACATCAAGCGAGTGAAGAAGATCTTAAAGTCCAAACTCAATGGAGGAAATACAATCAACACTTGGGCAATTTCAGTCATTAGGTAAACAGCTGGAATAGTGGACTGGACTCAAGCAGAACTAAAAGCAATGGATAGGAAGACCAGAAAAATAATGACAATGAATCATGCCCTTCATCCATGCAGTGACATTGACAGACTTTATCTACCAAGGTAAATAGGTGGGCGTGGAATGCTGCAAGTACATCAGATGGTTAAAGAAGAAAAAATGGCTTTGGAAGAATATCTGAAGAACAGTTATGAAGATGAACTGAAATTAGTATATCAGGAAGGTTTACTGACTACTGGAGAGACCAAACTGGCCTACAAGAAAGACCAAATGAAGAACAGAATAGAGGCATGGGAAGACAAAGCACTACATGGCCAATACATGAAAAAAATAGCTGGGAAAGCAGATAATAATAAAACCTGGCAATGGCTAAGAGCAGGAAAATTGAAGAAAGAGACCGAGGGACTAATTCTGGCTGCACAAGACCAAGCCTTAAGGACAAATGCATACAAAGTCAAAATTGAGAAGACAGCAACAGACAGTAAGTGCCGCCTATGCAAAGAAGCTGAAGAAACAGTGGACCACTTGGTAAGCTGTTGCAAGAAGATTGCACAAACTGATTACAAGCAGCGGCATGACAAAGTAGCAACAATGGTGCATTGGAAGATCTTCAAAAAATATCATTTGCCTGTAAGCAAAAACTGGTGGGATCATAAAATAGAGAAAGTCATAGAAAATGATAAAATTAAACTGCTCTGGGACTTCAAAATTCAAACAGACAAGCACCTGCAACATAACACCCCAGACTTAACAATTGTCGATAAGAAAGACAAAAAAGTCTGGATAGTGGACGTGGCAGTGCCTGGAGACAGCAGAATAGAAAGACTGTGGCAAAAGCAAGCAAGGGTAGTACCAATAGTAATAGGCTTCTTGGGTGCAATCCCAAAACAACTGGAGCACCACTTGAACACCATTGGCATTGACAAATTCGCTATTAGTCAATTGCAAAAGGCGGCCTTACCAGGAACTGCTTCCATCCTGCAACGATACCCTAATACCATCAAACATCCACATCTGCCTATCCCAGGTCCTAGGTAAGGACTCGATAGGTAGACAAAATGTCAAATCCAGTCTAAACATCTGGCTGACTGTGCGATGATCCATAATAATAAATAAAAAATAATAATAAATCTTTGTTGATTAGTCCTTGGGCCATATCGTAGTGCAAAGTTCCAGCAACAAATCATTACCAAAGTCTGATAAAAGCAATTTAAAATAAAATTTGATAAAATACAGTTTAAAATGGAACTAGAGTAAAATATGACTTAAGTTGAAATTGGAGTAAAATACAGTCTAAAATGAAATTAAAATAGAGTACAGTAATTTAAAATATAGATAAAATATGATAAAATTATATCTGGGAGTCACTCTTGCAATCTACCCCAATCAGTCCCACATATGCAGATCTAAACCGAACCATTTTGTTTAAATACTGTGCTGCGTTAAATGTTATTTTCAAGTTCTGGCCGCACATAAGTTAAGTTGTTTTGATATGGGGATCCCAATGAGTCATTTGTTTGGTTTATAGACCGAGGTACCTATCTCTCACCCTCTTGTATAGGCAACAATCAAATAGTATGCGAGCCAGGTCTTCTACCTCTGCCGCTCCGCAAATGCAGAGACGCTCATTGTAAGGTATAGAATAGAATCTCCCATATCTGACCATTGTGTCAAGCTGTTCAAATCTCGCTCGTGTAAATACCTCCCTAAGGTGTTTTGGCAGTTGTAATTTCCAATAGCTGTCTACTTGAAAAGTACACTTGTATTTACTCAGCCATTTCAAGTAACCCACCTTACTAAAGATCACTATATCATTTTGTGCTTCTATATCCTTAATTCTTTGGGCAGCCATTTTTTTGAATTGTTCTCATGTTATGCAAGAGACAGGAAGACCACAGCTTCTTACAAAATTTGTTAGTTTGGTGATCCAGGAGATTTGTGGTTGTGATTTTATTTGCTCTAGTAGACATAACTTGGGGAGTCTATCAGTTTCCATTTCATTGACTTAATTAGAGATAGATGTAATTAAGCATACTAGAAATTGGGATATTATATGCTGATGGTATGTTTCCTATTGTTTGAAACAGAGAATTGGAAATAGAGAGTTTAGATTTATTCTATTCATATGAGGAAATATTTAATTCTTAGTGGTATCTTAATGATAAGTAAATCTTAAGTATCAAAACTGTCTCTCCAAATGTCGTGATCATTTATGTACAACATGACAGGTCTAACTAGATCCAACTTTTCTGTAAAAATCAGGAAACTATTAGAAAAAGTTGGATATTATTTCTTCTTTCAAAAAGAGATACTTTTAATATCAGGTTTTTAAAACTATTAAAACTCAACTGTATTTCAACTTTATTTCATTCTATGATACTCCACATGTTTTTAAGATGTACTACACAAATTTATCAAAAGAATATTTTGTGACATGTAACTAGACAGACTAGATCTATGAAAGCTGTCATAGAAGACTAGGAAAAAAGATCATTTAATAATTTATTGCAGCCCTAGTGTTAAACATATTTAAACTTAATTTTAAATTTACATATTACATAAAATTTACATCTATAATTTTATATTTTAAAATGTGGATTTATACTACATTTAAATTAATATGGCTTTTCTTTAAAAAAAAGACATGTTATTGTGGAAATGGCATGGGAGATATACAATGTGATGTGAGCTTGGAGGAAAAAGTTTATATACATATTTTATTATTATTCAGTTACTTATGTGGTTTAGACAACACGTCAGTGCAAAACTAAGGCTTTATATATTCAATTCACAATCTGCTAGTAAATTTTCAGATTAGTGTTTCAATTCAGTGATGAGTTTGGCACAATGGCTGATCTGTATATACTGCAAAAAATGTAGTGTCCAGAACATGGAATCAATAGATCTGGTGTCTTATTCTATTCAAGTAAATCCTATTTCTCTGAGGCTAGGCCGACACAGATGCCTTATCTCTCTTTCTCTCTCTCTCTTTCTCTTTTTTGTTACTTTTCTGTTGGTCTATGGCTGCATTATTAATGTGGAATGCTTACAAAAGGAAGAAGTCCTTTCTTTAATAAAAGATGTCCTGTGTTTACTTGCTTGGCAATGCATTTTCTTAGTAAAACATTATTTACTGTATATGATAAACATCTTTTTATATTTTATGTTTGTTTCTGTGTATGAAAAAAGAAAAAAAAACTGGAAACTTTTAAGCTGACAACAGTAATGTTAAATTATACTTTAATCTGAAGATGATTTGAATAATTAAAAGACAATTAAACACACATAGAAAAGAGTGAAAAAACATTTTTTAAAAATAAAATAAAATTGTATATATATCCTCTACTCACATGCCTAGCGGTCCTATTAAAAATGCGAATCCTGGGGAAACACATATCAATAAAATCTAGAAAAAACGAACACCGGGATAAAAATAAAACAAACCTGTTTAATACAAACAAGTTTGTAAGTAAAAGAATTACTTACAATTACTTAGTAATTTCCTAATTACTAGGTAATTAGGAAACTTGCTTATATAGCAACCTGTCTCTGCACCCGGCTTCTCAAGCGCATAATCGGCCCATGAGTTGTATCACTCTGCAATGTGCTAAGTTGATTCACATCCGGCAGCCTGTTGGTGGACTCGGTGGTTATGCTCAGATCCTCCATTACATTTCCAGCATGTGTGCGAGCGCATGGGGAATGGCTGTCAAGCTGTCTCTGCCCCTTATCTCTCTCCCCCTCTCTCCTTTTGGAGTGATATCTCAAACTGCATTTCAAACATCCTGTAGGGCTGTCATCTTCCCCTATGGCTGCTGTTGTCTCGCCCATAGCTCTCTCTCCCCAATCCTGCAAGGAGCAGCTGTTAAGATCTTCCTGCTCACTATTCTCCCCCCTTTTTTATCGCTCCTTCCGAGCTGCTTCCATGCGTCTGTTTTCCACACCTGATCTTGACACATTGTTAGTTTCTCATCCCCTCCCATAGCAGCTGTTACTGCCTCATCCATAGCCCTGTCACTCCTATTGCTATCTCATTGTAATGTTCCCTCCCCCCTCTCCTTTTTCCGGTTTGCTATCTTCCCTAGGGATCACAGTTTCCCCATTTGTAAAATCATGATCTTGCTTTTGCACCATGAGGGGTGGCCATCTACTCTGTGGATTGCAACGTTGACTCTCCCACTTTCTAAGGGTCTGGTATGCCGGTAGGAGGTCTATGTGCTGGTTGATGGAGTTTTCATCCGAAAGCCAGGCTTCTTTAAAAAGGCGGCCACCCTTGGTGGGCGAGACAATGGCAGCCGTAGGGGAACATGACAGCCCTACAGGGTGTTTGAAATGCAGTTTGAGATATTGCTCCAAAATGAGAGAGGGGGGAGAGATAGGGGGCAGAGACAGCTTGACAGCCATCCCCCGGGTGCTTGCACGCATGCTAGAAAAGTAATGGAGGATCTGGACATAACCACCGGGTCCACCAACAGGCTGCCGGATGTGAATCAACTTAGCACATTGCAGAGTAATACAACTAATGGGCCAATTACATCTTGAGAAACCAGGCACAGAGACAGGTAGCTATATAGACAAGCTTCCTAATCACCTAGCATTCCAACCCTGATGATGTCGGCAGTCGGGCCGATGAAAGCTTGGTAATTCTTTTACTTACAAACTTGTTTGTATTAAACAGGTTTGTTTTATTTTTATCCTGGTGTTCGTTTTTTCTATATGTGTGTGTTTGTGTCTGTGTCTGTGTTTGTGTGTGTATAATTGGCTGTGAATGGTGCAGTGATAATGAACTATTCCATGTAAATGAACAATATGATTGACAGCATGATGAAGGATTGGGCCAAAAAGACAAAATATAAAAATGAGTAAATAACAATCTACAATATCTCAAAAAGTTCTCTTAAAATATTTTGAAGATTAGAATAAATTTCACCAGAACCATTATCTCCATTAAATATTTAAAGTGGGCTTTGACAACTAATGTTCGTCAACACATATGAAATGTGATATATAATATCTGTGAGAGTTGCTGTTCTATAGAGATGTTACCAAGTATGTGATAGATTTAAGATTAGTCTTTTGTGATGTAATTTGGAGATCTTGATCTTGCCTCTTTATCAGGGATAGTTAAAGAGAAATGAAAGCTGGAGAAGACCTTGAGATATGCACCAACTGTGCCAGTTACCCATACATCATACCACCTGTGGATTGGCTGAATTTCAAATTGACATTATGACTCTGGTGGGAGGAGGAATATTGCTTGCTTTACTATACTGTTTGCATGGGATTTTCCCCAGATCTCGCCTTGACTTCCCTACTATCACTGACCCCTAATAAAAGTATCCTTTTGAGACAATGCTGTTTCAAGTGTTCTGTTTTCTTGGGTGGTTAGTTGAAGTGGGTCCTTACATAAGGTACTCAACCCGGAGAAGCTGCTGCCCTACTGGGGGAGTTGCAAACTATTCCTACATGAAGGAGTTCCAGGCAGAGAAATGATCTGAAGATCTCCTCTGCCTGAAAACCAATGAGAGTCTCTCCAGAGAGATGGAAGAGGCCAGACCTTCTGGTGAAGAAGATCGAACCAGATGGTTATTTGGGGTCCGTAAGAAGGAAGAATGGGAGGAGAAAGCCCCAAAAGTCACTCTTACTCAAGGTGCAGGAGAGAAAAAAGCAAAGAAAAAGAATCCAGAGCCTTTTCCTCCTAACAAAGGCAGAGAAAGGGAGGAACTGAAACTGGGGCCAATGGAAGCGGTGATGGAGTATGTGAAAAAGGCCCTCGGTGAATTTAAGCTGCAGATGAAAGAAAACTGTGAGTTGGAAGAAGAGTTGAAGAGGGAATTGGAGCAGGAAGGATCAGAGGTGTGAGAAAAGGCAGAGGCTGGAGCCCAGGAGGCAGCACAGTGGTGGGGCCATCCATCTCAAGGAGCCAGAGGCAGACCTCCTCAGCTAGCTGATGTGAAACCAATTCTAATCAAAGTGAAGTTTGATGGAGACTCAAAGTGATTGGGGTATTTCATGGCACAAGTGTTCACCTACATGCAGATTTATAGAAGAACACTGCCTACCAATGTTGAGAAAGTTTATGTGGTCACCCTGGCTCTGGAAGGTGGAGCAGCTGACTGGATGGTGACCCTGTACAACTGCAATACACTGAATTGAGAAACTTCAATCGTTTTATGGCTGCCTTCCACAGGAATTTGAAGACCGGCTGGCCAATAAGAAAGCCTGGGAATGGATTAAGACAGTGAAGCAAGGAAGGAGACCAGTTGCTGAGTATATTGCACTGACCAGAGGACATTCCAGGATGGACTCAACAAAGAGCTGTATAAAGTCTACGTAACCCATGGAGACCCAGTGTGGCTGTATGACTGGTGCCTGCTAGCTGAGGAAGTGGAGATTGATCAACACAAGCATCTGCATCACCCAGTGAGACCAAGCTTCAAGCATCAGACCAAGAAGCGAGGGAAGACTGCACAAGCTTCACCTGCCCTGCCTCGCAGCACTTCCTGCTTCAAATGTGGCAAAGAGGGACATTATGCCATGGATTGTCATAGTAAGATACCTGCCAAGAGAGGGGATTGTCTACTGGCCGGGAGACCTCCGAGGACCATCATGCCCCAGGAAGACTGTGATAAGATCCGAGGAAGTCATAGAGCTCCCCTGGGATTGCAGTCAAAAGGATCAAGCTCCGACTCCACATTATTATGATCCAAGAGTGGGGGAAGACGATTACAAGGACAGTAAAATTAGCAGCTTTGCTGGTGTATTCGGTGCATGATTAGCTCAGAACTAGTGGAGAAAATGGGAATTTCTCTCAGGAGACCTAAGACTCCAATTACTTTTTCCCAACTGGATGGTTCGGTTATGTGGGGTGGCTACCAGTTTTTCTACCAGATCCTTACACATCGACTTGGGTGGCCACTCAGAGACTTTAACGTTTATTGTGGCCCCGGGAATGGAGTGGCCATTAATTCTGACACTGGCTTGGCTGAAGAAGTGGAACCCCGTGATCAACTGGAGAGAAGGGCAAGTGAGATTCCTGCAGTGGGAAGCCCTGACTGTCACTAAAGAAAACAGTGGGACATGTGGGTTACATTGTGATTCCACCTCTGCCCTCAGTGAGTCAGACTTGTGAAGCCTCCCAATGGAATTCTGTGATTTGCTGAAGCTTTTAGCAACAGAGGATGGACGAACTACCCCTTCACTGTCTCCACAGACTGTGCAATTGAAATCATCCCAGGGGCAAAATTGCCAAAACCTAAAATGTACTTGATGACTCCTAGGGAGTTGAAAGAACTGGAAAAAACAATCAAAAAGAACTTAGAGTTGGGGTTTATTGAGCCAGCTAGACTCCAGGTAGCAGCCCTTGTGTTATTCAAAGAGAAGAAATATTGTTGTCTTCATTTCTGCATGGATTATAGGAGCTTGAACACTGTGTGCATGGAAAACATGTATCCATTACCTTTAATGAAAGACATGTTAGAGCACCTATCAAAAGGAAAAAATTTTTCTCAAAACTGGACTTGAGAGAGACTTATTGTTGCATAAGAATAAAGAAAGGAGATGAATGGAAAACTGCTTTCAATTGCCCATTTGGGTGTTTCCAATTTAAAGCTTTCCCCTTTGGGTTACAGGGGGCCCCTGCAGTATTCATGCAACTGATCAATGAAATCTTATGTGATCACCTGTATAAGGTTGTTCTAGTTTACCTGGACAATATCCTTATTTACACTGAGACAAAATATGAACCCATTAAGTTAGTGAGAGTGGTACTGAAAAACTACGCTCTGCCAAACTGTATGCCAAACTATCAAAATGTGAATTCCACAAAGATCGTATTGATTACCTGAGTTATTGTATATCAAATGCAGGGATAGAGATGGACCCAGAGAAAGTGAAGGCAGTCTTAGACTGGGAACCTCCAAAACAGCTCCAAAGTTTCCTAGGATTTGCAAATTTCTACAGATAATTCATCCCATCTTTTGCACAGATTGCCCTCCCAATTACAAACCTGTTAAAGACCATAGGGGGGGGGAGAAATAAAACAAAGCCCAATCAACCATTAAAATGGACAGGAGAATGTCAGGCGGCTTTTGAGAAGCTTAACAGACTTTTTTCTGTGCAGCTGGTTTTGAAACATCTGGACCCAAACAACCCTTTATAATTCAGGCTGATGCCAGCAATGTGGCTGTTGCTCCAAAGAAATAAAGATGGACAGTTGCAAACTTGTGCTTCCACCTCGAGAAAATTCTCAGAGACTGAACAGAGGCCTATGCTGTACAGTGGGCTTTACTCACTGGAGGCATTTCCTTGAAAGAAATAAAATACCATTTCAAGTATGGACTGATCAGAAGAATCTTGAAGCCATGAAAACACCCAGAAAACTCTTCTAAACAAGCAAGGCGGTCCCAACATTTCCATCATTTCAATTTTACAATTCATTATCTCCCTGGGAGGAAGAACTTTCTAGCTGATGCCTTATCCAGGTTACCACAATATAACAGTAAGAAAGCAGAAGTGGCCAAACTATTTTTGCATCCTCATCAACTGGCGGCCTCTGTAACCACTAGGACCCAATCAAAACCAGTGGAACCTGTTAGAAATACTTTATTAACAGGAATTTAAAGCCGCCTTAGAAACAGATGAATGGTTTCACAACCATAATAACCTGCATGCATTAAAAGATGGATTACCATGGATTGGTGAGAAACTTTATGTCCCAGCAGCTTTGAGACTTAAAGTGATACAAGCAGGACATGATTCAAAAACTGCTGCACTTTATTAAAAGACAATTTTGGTGACCTGCATTGAAAAAGGATATAGAAATCTATGTGGCCAGTTTCCCTACATGTGCAGCCACCAAAAGGTGACAAGGGAAATCCCTAGGACTGCTTCAACCAGTAGCAAGTCAGTCAGCAACCTGGAGAGAGATTTCTATGGATTTCATTGTAGAGTTGCCTGAAAGTGCTGAAAACACTGTAATTGGGTTGTAACAGATTTGTTCTTCATACAAGTTCACTTCATTCCCTGCCCCAAGATTCCAACTGCAAAGACTTTAGCTAAACTCATTGTACAGAGCATATATTGGTTTCATGGAGCTCCACAATGTATAATTTCAGACCGAGGGGTTCAATTCACTTCTAAGTTCTGGAAGGCTTTTTTGGACTTAATGGGTTCTAGTCAGGGGCTATCATCTTCTCACCATCTTCAAATGAATGGTGGACAGAGAGGATTAACTCAGTTCTAGAACAGTACCTGAGATGTTTTATTAATTACCAACAAGACAATTGGGCCGACCTGTTACCATTTGCTAAGGTTGCCTATAATAATGCTGTATACTCTAGTACTGGTTTTACTCCATTTTAGGTAGCAAATGGTCAATTTGTGGCCATGCCTGAACTCCCCACCAAAGAACCTGAGATCCGCTCTTTGCAAGAGTGGTTCAAACAATTGCAAATCACCTGGCCAGTAGTCAGGAAGGCCCTGGATGAAGCCAGGGAGGCCTATAAAGTCCAAGCTGATAAACGAAAATTGGAGCAAACCATGTATTCCTCTCTACAAAATATTTACAATCTCTACAACCTTCAAAAACAATTGGGGCCTAAATTTATAGGACCTTTTCAGTTATGTGCCTTATTAATCCTGTGACTGTTGAATTAGATTTGCCAAAGAATCTATGGAAAATCCACCCTGTTTTCCATTGCAGTTTGCTCAAACCAAAAGTTACCTCCAATATCATGCCCCCTGCACCATCGGTGCCTACAACTATCATGGTTGAGGCAGAACAACATTTTGAAATCAAAGACATTTTAGACTCTCGAACACACCATGGGGTGACAAGGTACCTAGTGACTTGGAAGAATCTCCCTTCTGCCCAGAATGAATGAGTGTACAAGAGAGATATTAGGGCCCCTACACTTTTAAAATACTTTCATTCTAAATATCCTGACAAACCTCATTGACTTTCTATATTGTTGTTGTTCCCCTTCCCTTTTGGTTTTCTAGGAGGATTTCCCATTTTTCTAGGGGAGCCGTATATCAGGTCCCCAAAACCTCTGTGTTTATCTTGCATATATATTCTACTTTGGGGGCCTGCCATTCTGCCTCTATCTTTGAGAAAGGAATGTGTCTCCCTTATCAGGGAGACAGTTACAGAGAAATGAAAGCTGGGGAAGACCTTGAGATGTGCACCAACTGTGCCAGTTACCCACACATCATACCACCTGTGGATTAGCTGAATTTCAAATGGACATTATGACTTTGGTGGGAGGAAGAATAGTGCTTGTTTTACTATACTGTTTGTGTGGAATTTTCTCCAGATCTCGCCTTGACTTCCCTACTGTCACTGACCTCTAATAAAAGTATCCTTTTGAGACAATGCCTGTTTCAAGAGTTCTGCTTTCTTGGGTGTTTAGTTGAAGTGGGTCCTTACTCATTTTGGAAAAACTTGTGAGTCAATTGTTCTGCTTTTCATCATTTTTTTAATGTTAAAATCATCTTACATGAAATTATTAAAAGCAATTTGTTTGCAGTTTGGCACATATTAATTCCTTATAAAAATAGTATTACTGTAGATATCTTACAAGTCTATATTATGTAAGCTTATGTAAAGTAAGAGCCTTATGTTAAGTCAATGGCAATCACATTTTACATTTTATTCAGACTTATGATTCTGAATCATAGAGGTGGAAAGGCCATTGAATCCAGCTCATCAGGTTGCCGCCCAGCACCACAAAATAGGATAATCATTAAAGAACTGCAGAGACACTTAGAAATCTCTCACTCTTTGCTGACATTTAGTGATTTTCCAGACTGTTGCAGCCCAAATATAGCAACACTAGTTTAATCAATCTTTCATTGTCAGAGAAGAATAGAGAAAGCCTATATCTAAATTCAGATCTTAGAAATTTTGTCCCTGAAATATTTGATCTTCTTCTAGTCTTCACATTACTCTCTTCTTCAGGATGAACTTTTTAATTAGACATCATTACTAGATTTTCAAATAAAGAATCTTCCAAGAAATCTAATTGAAGTTTTCTCTTTAAATTAAAGTTTTGTTCGCCAAACAAAAATGTTCCCAGCAAATGATCTTATTGAAAGATACTAATTTTCCTGTTTATTGTATAGTCAATACACCCAATTCATTTTCCATTCAAAACTGTATTTTTAAATACGCTTATGATCCGCTCTAAAAGAATCTTATAACATTTGCTCAGATAACTTTCAGGTATTTGAATTAATTAATTAATGACAATTGTGCTGGAAAGTTTTTTGTTATCCCATTAAATGCTTAATAATCTTATTGCATAAAATATAGAAATTGTAGGACTGGAAAGCAGAATTTCTCCAATTTGGTTTGCAAGATATTAAATAGGCCCATCTGTTATTTGTTTCATAATACAATAACATGATTTATTGCTTTGCAATATATAGCTTTGTGATACAGATATGGCTGTTAATTGAGAAGTTGAAAAAAGAAACATATCAAATACTTTAGCTTATGTTAAAATGTGCACAGGTATAAGAATTTTTGTTCTCTTTGCTGTGTTATTTGTGTTTTACCTTTATTTTTTTCAAAATCAGATCCATACATGGTGTGAGTGGTTTAAAAAGATATATTGATAAACATGATTTTACAAATGTGGGCACTGATTTCTCAATATAATTGTGTCAGTGTGTGTTGTATAAGCTAATGTTAGGTTTCTACAGCATCGCACATGTATTCAGTTTCCATGTATTTTATAAATACTTGATAAATATTTTTGTCCTTAGCTTGCGTAATGCATGGTACTCGATATTTCAGTTAGGTTCTTGTCATACAGTTTAGATAATAAATGCCATGGGTTTTAATTATAAGCCATTCACAGTCACTTTGCAGA
Organism: Crotalus tigris; assembly: GCF_016545835.1. NCBI lineage: Eukaryota > Metazoa > Chordata > Lepidosauria > Squamata > Viperidae > Crotalus > Crotalus tigris. The sequence continues at coordinate 474,880 of NW_024100112.1, read as the reverse complement.
GTGAGGTGGGTGGCATATAAATTTAGAAATAATTAAATAGAAAGGAATCAATAATATATTGCTTTAGGAAATAATACTTCTATCCCAAATATCAGAATATTCTATTTGTAATTAATTTACAGACACTGCCTAGAGAAGTTCAGGCTAATTCAAAATAGAAAAGGTTCCGATTACTTTCTGTCCTACACACTAACACCTTTGTGAAGTCATATTTTTGAAAGAGATTTGAAAAATTAGCTCATGCCAAAAAATAAATAAGTTACAATATTTTGATGGTTGTAAACTGCTTGTGGGAGAAGTAGGAGTATTGGATTCAGTTTGAGTGATGGTCTGCTGTCAAATTAGAGAGATCTTTAATCAGACTGCCAGTTTTTATGCAACTGCAGATTTTCCAGCAGCTTATAGATAGAAAGAAGGTGACAGAGAGTCCTTTTACAGTAATGATTTCTTTTCCTCATTGCTTTGGGTTACTCATTCATAGAAATACATTTTCTTTATGTCTTTCCTAAAAAATAGAAATATTTCAGGTTTAAGGTTAGGTTTAAATTATGATTTAATTATCAGTATTAACGAACATAAGGCTATTGAATTTTTCCCCCAGAACTGAATACAACATTTTTTTAAAAATGCCACAAATTGTATTAAAAATATTTGTTAAATGAAAAAATAAAAAGTGAAAGACAAAAGATACACCCAAATTTACAGCTTATATGTATCTTTTGCCTTCTACTTTTTATTTGTTCTTGATTCATGGAAATGAATTGCACATGTTTATTTTGTTCAGGATAAGTAATTACAAGGATTTTGAATTAAAAGGGGTAGGGCAGAATTGTTAAAATTGATATGAACATTTCATTTAAAACCCTATCCACGCAGAGTAATCTGTTGTATATAACAAGGCTGAAATTAGAAGTGTTTGGAAATAAAACAAAGACGGTTTTTCTTTAACAACATCTTTTCCCCCCTTTTTTCAAACAATAACCAGGGAAAGACAGTATGTCCGTCCAGTAGTCCAAATGGATATCCTGTGGCCATATGGAATTATATGTAGCATGGTGTCCTCATCTATTTTAAATAATAAAATAAGTAAACTCAAAGACCCAGGAACCCCAGAAGAAAAAAACAGGAGTCATCTACAACTTTAGTGTAAGAACTGCAACAACTACTATATAGAACAAACAGGCAGAGGACTGACAGAACATATCCATGAACACCAACTGGCAGTCAAAAGCCATGATGAAAATTGTTTAATTTCACAACATATAGACAGATTTAACCATAGTTTTAATTGAGAAAATGTGACAAACCTTCTTCTCTTCTTCTTGTGCCATATCCGTTATCGGACATTGGCGATCATGTTGGCGATCTTGTTTTTATCAGCCGCTGCACGAAAAAGTGCTGCTGAGTTTTGTCCAAACCAGTCCCTTAGATTTTGAAGCCACAATGTTCTTCTTCTGCCTGGACCTCATTTGCCTTCCATCTTTCCCTGGAGGATTAAATGGAGTATGCCATATTTTTCTGGATGTCACATCACATGTCCGAAATATTCTAATTTTCATTTTTTAATTGTTTTGATGGTTTCCCTTGGCTTTCCCAGGTGGCTTATCACCTTCTCATTTCTGATCTTGTCAACCCAGCTTATACGTAACAGCCGCCTGTAAATCCACATTTCAAATGCTTCTAGTCTCTTCAGGTGGCCTTCTGTCAGAGACCAACTCTCTACTCCATAGAGCAGGATAGAAAAAAATATAGCATCTGACAAGCCTGATTTTCAGTCTTAGGCTTATGTTGGGACTGCAGAAGACCTTTTTCATTTTGAAGAATGCTGTTTGAGCTTTTTCTACCTTTGTCTTTATTTCAATGGTCATGTCCCAGCTTTCATGTAAATTGGAACTCGTGTGTGTGATCCTTTCAACTTTTTCTAGTAGTATTCCTTCTGAATTTATTGATGGTAAATTAACGGGTTGTTTGCTGACGACCATGATCTTGGTTTTTGAGGTGTTAAGCTTCAAGCCATATTTTTCAGATATTTCTGTGACTCTGTTGATGAGGAGCTGAAGGTCTTCATGCTTACTGACAAGCAGAATCATATCATCAGCATATCTTAAGTTGTTGATCCAAACACCGTTTACTTTGATGCCAGCATCGATGTTCTTCAGTGCCTCGTTGAAGATTGACTCAGAGTAGATATTGAACAACAGAATACATTCCTGTCTGACCCCAATTTTTATTTCTGCATCAGCTGAGTATTTTTGGCCTAATCTCACATTTGCTATCTGATGCCAATACAGATTCTTTATGATTTGGATGTCTTTGTCATCTAGTCCCCCTTGTTTCAGGATTTCTAATAGTTTGCTGTGTCTTATTTTATCAAAAGCTTTTTCAAAATCAATGAAGCACATGTAAATATCATGATTGACATCTCTACAATGCTGTACAAGAACCTGAATGCTGAACAGTGCATCTCCTGTACCAAGATTGTTTCTGAAGTGACAAACCTAGACCAGGCCAAATCCAAAAATGCTAGGAATTTCTAGAAGCCTGGCACTCTGACAGCCATCAATAGACACATAGATATTAATAGCATCTACAGACTATGCAAAAGAGACAATCAATCAGCCCAAAAGAGAAAAAGACTCTAGCACCTCCCCACCAGTAATCAGCATTCAGATCAGTATAGATTAACTCCAAGGTCACCTTCAGACCAATAATCAAATAAGTGATACCCCAATCAAGAAACTACCAAAGAGCCATTAATAAACAGCCCAACCAAAGAATCCCTAAGACCTCACCCACCCACCCACACAGGCAGGACACTAGTATATAAATAGACAGCAAACAACCCTCCTTACTAGCTCTGATGATGTTACCTAGTTAGGGTAATGAAACGTCTGCAAGAAAACACCAAGGACCCCTCAATATGTATTCTAGATGGTCAGTGATTAATATTTATATGTTAGTTGTATGTAAGGGTTAGATCTGTACATATGTTGTATATAGTATGTTTAAATGTGTGTTTGAGAGCACACATTTGAAAGTGAAATGCCCCAAAAGAAAAACAGTAACATTTAATGATTGAATTACAAGTGAAATTTAAGATGCAAAAAGAAATATAAAAAGGGCATAAGAACAAGCCGCAATGCAGGAACTAAGAATTTCAAGACGAAAACTCTGAAACTAAATTAAAATTCGAGGAAAGTATATATAGTCACACACACTGTAAAAAGGATTAAAAAGACACAAAGAAAATATAATATTGAACTGGAGTGCACGCTAAAAAAGTACAATACAAAGAGACACACAAAACAGCATGCAATGTTTCGAAAGAAGCGCTCCCCTCTCCTTCACTGCCCATTCTGCCCAATGGCATGCTACTATATGGGTGGAGCAGGGCTAGGCAACCCAAAACACTCAAAGAGCCATTTGGACCAGTTTCCCACTGAAAACAAAACACTGGGAGCTGCAAAACCCTTTTGATATCTAAAATGAAGATAACACTGCATATATCCTTTTTTACCTTTATTATATATCTTCAGTGTTATCTTCATTTTTGATGTCAAAAGGGTCTCTCTCTCCCTCCCTCCCTCCCTCCCTCCCTCCCTCCCTCCCTCTCTCTCTCTCTCCCTCTTTCTGCCCTTGGTCTGCCAGTCATCTTCCCCCACTCAGTGTGCATGAGTGCGTGTGTGTATGTGTGTGTGTGTGTGTGTGTGTGAGAGAGAGAGAGAGAGAGAGATAGATAGATATGCACTTGCATGTCCTCTCTCTCCCTCTCCTCTCTCTTTCTCTCTTTCCTCTCCCTCCCTCCCCCTTCTTTCTCCAGGTGAGGAGAGAGAGAGAGAGAATGAAAGGCAAAGGGTGCTGAAGGGGCAGGCCGGGGGGGGCAGGAGGCAGCAGAAGACCCCATTGCCGCTGGAGGCACCCAGCTCCCCTGCCTGCCGCGCCTGCATGGACATCCCGGCTCACGGCCACATTGACAGGCCATCCCACATGCCGCTGGCATCCCCAGGCTCAAGTCGGGGCCACAGGGCATCTGCAGAATGCCCCACCTATAGGCTGCATTGCCAAGCCTCCCCTTGCACTGCCAGCACCCCTGGGCTTAAGTCGCAGGGCATCCGTGGAACGCCCCCATCAGCTGCATCACCAAACCTTCTCCGCACCATCAGCATCCTTGCTTGGAACCAGGGCAATGATCCGCCTCCCTCCAGGACCAACACTGAAGCCTCCCATGCTGCCAGTAGGTCCATTGTGCTGGAGGAGCTGGGGCCGCTCTGCACCGTGTGGCACTCCCGGCAATCCGCGACCCACCAGCATCACCCAGAGAGCGATGCCCCTGCCGGCCACTGCCCCAACCGGGACTGCCGCCCAGGGGTGGCAGGAAGAAGGGGAGGAGAAGGAGGGCAAGGAAGCTGGCGCCAGGCCCCAGGAGGAGGTGCTCCCACAGATCCGGCCAGGGTTCTTCTGTTGCTGGTTGGAAAATGCCTCCCCACTCCCTTTTTCTCCTCCCCATCTTCTGCTCATCTCACATTCTTCACTGACAAAGCAGCCGGGACTCTGGTGCACCTTCCTGGCCAGCTGGGCCAACAGTCCTGTGGCTGGGGATCACAGGGGCTGCTCTTCCTCAGGGCCGCGGCTTGTGAGAAGGCTGGCCTGCTCAGCTGAGGCTCTGGCAGGCTGCTCCCAGTGGGGATCCTGGGACTTCCCCACGTGGTTCCCCAGCCACGTGCATCTTGGACAGGGCCAGCCAAGCAAAAGGACTTCCTGGCCGCACTTCTCCCAGGGGGTGGGGCACCTGGGTGCAGGGCCAATCAGGAGCCCTGCAAGGGGGCAAATCCGCATGAGAGAGAGAGAGATAGAGATAGAGATAGATGAGATAGAGATAGAGATAGAGAGAGAGACAGAGAGAGAGAGAGAGAGAGAGAGAGAGAGAGAGAGAGAGAAGCACAAGTGCCTCTCTCTGTCTCTGTCTCTCTCTGCAAATTGCGGAGGAGGCTCGGAGCTGCAGGGGAAGGCTCAAAAGTGTCCTCAAAACTTCTCACTCCATTGCCCCCATATTGCCCCCTTTTCATTCCTTTGCCCCCGCGTCACCTCTTTTCATTCCATCGCCCCCCTGAAAAACAAAATTGCCCCCTGGGGGTGATATCGTCCAGGTTAAGAACCATTATGTTAGATCATCTGAGTTAAAATCCTGAAGCAAGAGAGATTTTTTGTATCCATTTTCCAGAAAAAATTTATTGGTGATACAATTAAAAATGAAAATATATCTTGATGTGAAATTATCATCTAGAAGGATCCATCTTTCTCTGTGTTGTAAAGGTCTGGTTTTCAAATAATTTCAGTGGCAAACCTACAGAGGAAGAATTGCAGAAATTCCAGAATTCCAGGAATATTTCTAATTGTAATTATATTCCTAATATTCCTAATAATAAAGGAGGAAAATCAATGTTATTGCAGAAAGTGATAAATAAGTATATTTTCGCCAAAATACTGCAACTCATTTAGAATATAACTGCCACTGAATTAAATATTCTGACCAGTGCTCCAAAGAATACTTTGTAATCATGAGCAACATTATTTATCTTTGGCAACTGTACAATAGATGATCCAATTAATTTAAGAAAACTCCTCCAAAACTTCGCTGTGAACTGTACCCCCCCTGTCCAAAATTATTCGCTTAGGGGTGCCATGCAGCCAGTATATATGTTTCAGGAACAATTTGGTCAGTCGTTGGGCAGATGGGAGTCCTTTGCAGGTGATGAAATGAGCCTACTTCGAGAAGGGTCTATCACAGTCCAGATGACAGTATTTCCTCTACTTTCAGGTAGGTCTACTATAAAGCCCTTAGCTATTTCTTCCTAGGGTTGAGAAGGGTCTGCCACTGGCTGCAGTAACCCAGGGGTTTTCCCTGGGATTCTTTTCATTGTGGTATATACAGTACAACTTTTTACATAGTTTTCCACATCCCGTTTCAGCCCCGGCGACCAAAATTGCCGGTGGGTGAGGTGTAAGATTTTCAAATATCCAAAGTTTTACATCATGGCTGTGGTTGAGAGCATTAAGACGGAGGGCTTCTGGCAAATATAGTTTCCCCCCTTTGTAAGCCAAGCCATCCCTGCATGTTAGGGAGGTTTGATTATCTTTGAACCATTGATCAGTGAGGAGCTCTCGTTTTATTTTCTTTACCCCAAGGTCATCAGGATTGGGGACCCTGCGAGGCGTATGTTGAGCGGCAGTTTGTGGATTGGGGATAATTGCCTCGTTAACCTCCTCCCATTCACTTTTGTATTGGGGTAAGCGGGATAGCGCATCGGCTAGGAAGTTTTTTTCCTCCTGGTATGTACTTTAGAGTGAAGTTGAAGTGGTTAAAGTACTGTGCTCACTGCACTTGTTTTAGGGACAATTTTTGGGGAGTTTTCAGTGCTTCTAGATTTTTGTGATCTGTCCATACTTCAAATGGTACCTTTCTTCCTTCTAGATAGTGTCGCCAGTTTAATAGTGCCCACCTGATTGTGAAGGCCTCTTTCTCCCACATTGCCCATCTCCGCTCGCTTTCAGTAAATTTCTTAAGGTGTAGGCTCAGGGTTGCCGGATTTAACTTTTGTTCTTTTGCAGTAATACAGCTCCAACTGCCACATTGCTGGCATCGGCTTGAATCACAAAGGGCTCTCCTGGGCAGGGGTGCTTTAGGACCGGTTTAGCAGCAAATATCTCTTTTACTTCTCAAAAGCTGTTTGACAGCCCATCATCCATGCTAGTGGTTGGCCCAGTTGTGGCTTCCCTCCTCCTTTGCCTGTTTTGAGTAGTTCTGTAAGGGGTAGGGCAATCTCAGCAAAAGAGGGGATGAATTAATGATAAAAGTTGGCAAAACCCAGAAAGCTCTGGAACTGTTTGCGAGTCTTTGAGGGCTGCCATTCAATTATAGCTTTCACCTTGGCTGGATCCATTTTAGTACCCTCGTTGGAAATTCTGTAGCCAAGATAATCTAATCGGGTCTGGTGAAATTCATATTTCGACAATTTGGCATAAAGCTTGCATTCAATAGTTTCTTTAACACTTCTCTCATCAGCTTTAAGTGATCAGTCATATTCGTGCTATATATCAGTATACCATCAAGATACACCAAAACCCCTTTGTACAAGTGATCATGTAGGACCTCATTAATCAACTGCATAAATACAGCTGGGGCCCCCTTTAGTCCAAATGGCATGACTTTGAACTGATAGCTCCCCGTAGGAGAGTTAAAGGCAGTTTTCCACTTGTCTCCCTCTTTTATTCTCACCCGGTAATATGCCTCTTTCAGGTCTAATTTAGTGAGGACACTCCCCTTAGCCAGATGGGTTAATAAGTCCTTTAAGAGGGGGAGGGGGTATTTATTTTCCACACTCACAGTGTTGAGACCCTTATAGTCTATGCAGAGATGAAGAGACCCATCTTTTTTCTTTTTGAACAATACAGGGGCTCACACGGTAGATTTGGCCCGTTCGATGAACCCCCTTGCTAGGTTTTGTACAAGTATCACTGCATCTCCTCCATTTTGAGGGGGGACATAGCATACATTCTCGGCCATGGGAGTTTGGCTCCTGGCACCAGTTCGATGGAGCAGTCATTGGGTCTGTGAGGAGTAGGGCATCACATTCTTTTTCACTAAATGCCTCCACCAGGTGCGGATATTCATTGGGGATGAGTGGTTTGCCTGGCGGCGGTGAGATAGCCATGTGCACTCACTCATTGGGTGGCCTAAGGTGTCCTGCAACATCGGTTGAATCAGCGGGAGGTTTAGGTCCTATAGATAGTCTCACAGTTCTCATTCCTTTCTCCCACCAGATAAACGACTTCCATTTGTCCAACCAGGCTAGCCCTAGGATCACAGTCTCAGTCATTTTGGGAGCCACTAGGAAGTGAATAAACTCCCAGTGCACACCTATTTCTAGGCATAAGGGTTCAGTAAATTGTGTGACAAGAGTCCCTCCCATCAGGGAGCCATTGGCTTGCTCAAACCTCACAGGTTTGGAAAGTTGTTTTGTCTGTATGTCCATTTTCATGGCAAACGGCAGACTAATAATGCAGCGGGTGCATCCAGAATCAATTAGCACATTTAAGTCCATTTGTGCCCCATACTTAGGGATTATAAGTTTGGCAGCCAGTGAAAAAGGTGGGATTTGTCGACTCACCATAGAGTCATTCTCTCCTTCATCATCACTGTCAAAGGAGGGTAGAGCAGGGGCAGGTCCACCCAGAGTCCTGGTGTCCTCTTGTGTGTGGGGGGGTGCAATCTGGCAACAGGTTCTTGCGTGACCTGGTTGGATTTTTGTCTCGTTAGCCCTTGGGCAGGTTTCCTTCTCACTGCTGGTTCCAGTCTGCTCTGCAATTGGGGGTAGGGGACCAGACAGTTTGCTGCTCAATGTCCCTTCTGTCCGCACTGGAAAAACTTAATTGAGGGGCCTGCAAGTAGCCTGGGTCTTTCAGCCATTGCAGTAATTGGAGAGTTTCATGGGGCTGATTGTTGTTTGGGTTGCTCTGGCTGCTGTTCAGATTCAGGTAGGGGAGACTTCTTATAGCAGGCGAGCTGAATGTCTAGCTTCACCGCTGCTTGGTATCATTCTCGCAGCTGATCAGATACTGCTCGATAGATGCAGGCCTGAGAGAGGTGATCGTCTAATCCCTCAATGAAGTGATGGATTAGGGACTGCTCTGGCTACCCCTCTATTCAACCTGCTATCTTGCGAAACTCTCGCATGTATTCCAGGGCAGGCCTGCCAGCTTGTTTTATTTTGTAGATTTGTTCTCCTGCTTTAAGAGCAATAGATGGGTCCTCAAATCTTTCTCTCAGCCCTAGGAGGAAAAAGTGGGGGTCCTCCAATTTGGGGGCTTGCTCATTGTATAAATTGTTCAGCCATTCGGATGCTTCTCCCTCTAGACTGGACGAAATCACATCCACCATGACCCCCGGGTCTGGGTAGAGATAGGCCCAGCAATTCAAATGAGAACACACTTGGTTGAGGAAAAAAAACAGCTTATCTGGGTCCCATCAAAGGTTGCTCCGAAAAGTGGTGCAATTAGAAGCTGTTGGGGCCCCCACGGTGGCTGTTGCTGCTGGCCCCATCCTGGCTGCAGATTTATGCCCAGGGGTTGCACATTTGGGGCTGTGGCCAATCTCCTTGCTGCTGGCCCCATCCTGGCTGAAGATCTATGCCCAGGAGTTGCATGTTTGGGGGCTGTGGCCAATCTCCTTGCTGTGGCTGTTCTCCCATCAGCTGCTGATCTCCTGGCTTCTATACCACTCCAAGCTGTTGCAAGGCCTCTATAACTGTGGCAAGTTCAGAGGTAGTGGAACATCTGCCTTCTGGGTTTGCCAGTCTCCCCCTTGCTGCAGAGGTCTCAGACTGGGATTCCCTCTCTCTTCAGGGCTGGAGTCCCTGGCAGGGGAAGCCAGGGTCTGAAAGGCTTTCTGATTTACAATAGAGGGGCTGCAAGCTTCCCTCTGCAGGAGTGGATTTCTGTCTCTCTCATCTAATGAAACACTTCAAAGAACTTCCAGGCAATGTTTACCCTAAAAGCCTTTATTAACAGTGTAACAGATTGACAGCACTTCAGATGGATGGATGCCAGAATCTGAATTTCTCTTGCTTGCGTCTAGCTTTTCTTGCTAAACCCCTTCCTTATTTTGCAATCATAAGTCACATCTTCCAATTAGCCCGGAGGGCAAAGATTCATTTCCGTTCCTTTTCCTGGGCTTTCTTTATAAATCTCCTCCTTTCTCTATCATCTGAATTAACTCTAAAAATACCAGATAGTTCTGTGTATTTTGTCAAAGCATAATATCCTATGACATCACCCTTAACAAAGTGTTTTTAAAATTTCTTCTTTTATATGCCTCAGACTTTACTTCTGTTCAGCTAGGTCAATATTGTTATTTATATAGTAACTCAGCTTGTGGATTTCTGCAGATCCCCTATCCGCAGGCTAAGTCACATTAGGTATGATTACATTATTTACTTTTATATATCACAGTGACTTAGATTCAGTTACACAATGCATTCAGCTAAATAAATCAGCTAGATAATATATGGAATTAAAAAGTTATTGGTTTAAAAAGCAGTGTAATTTAACACTTACACTCTTCAGTTTTTTAACAAATACTGTACAATATTTTCAAAGCAGCAAAGTTATTATAAATTAAATTAACTCTCCATTATCCAATATCTTATTTAAAATGTAATCTGTGAGTATTCCAAGAATGCAACATGTTCATAGCCTTTTTATTAAGGGCAGTCAAATTTCAACTACTTTTATAATGGAAATAACCCAAAGTGAAGAGGAAAAAAAAAATAGCTATTAAAATTAGATCCAGCTTGTCTTCTAATTTCAAGAAATATTTTCCATGAGAAAATGCTTTATTTCTCTAGAATCTATAAAAGACTTTCCAAATACATACTTATATTTAAATGGCTAATAAGAGCTAATTTTTATTTGAGTAAAAGTAGTTCATAAAAAGCTTGAATTCCAGTACTCATTCATGTATATTCATATTGGCAGATGAACATTTTCATTTTTTTTAATTCTGTGAAGTTTCATTCAGAACTTGAGTTCAATATTCATGTTATGAGAAGACTTGAATTAGCTGGGGCTTATAAATGGTTGCATTTTTATGGGTCTAATTAGCAGAAATTAAAGTCTAAAGACCAATATCCTACATCCTTTAAAAGTGGTTATTTTATTGTAACAATCAAAATGCACTGTCAAATACTTTCTGCTCATTCATCCTGCAACAGAGAACACTGTTGCCTTCAAAAAATTTGATTCTGTTGTTAGTCTACATAAATACATGGTTTTAGAGAGTGAAGCTAAACTGAGATTATTCTGCAAAGTCTCATGCCAAAAACGTGTAGAGCCAAAAGTTAGGTATTTTTTAAATGAAATCCTTTGTTATTTCTTTTATGCTCAAACCAGATCAGTCTTACTTGACCTCTGAATCCAACATGAATGCTTTTTTTGGAGGGGGGCATCTCATCTTTGTTCTGCTGCATAACATATTTTCTATAACAAAAGTGCATGGCTGAAACAAAAAATATTGCTTCAGCTATTCTGAACAAAAAATAGCAATTTATGCAGTATCACCTTTGATTTCAACATGTTCTCATAAAAAGTAAACTTGTTCGGTATACCAATATGTATTACATTTATAATCTTGTAAAAAAATGCCTATTTACATTTCTGTAAACATTGACCACTGAATATTACACGTATTAGCAAAGAGCCTATATAATTTTGCTAAATTTTATTTCAATGTTTGAATATACTGTCAGATTTTCAGAATTATTTTATTCTTTTTGTATTCATTCATTCATTCATTCATAGAAATATGGCAGTAGTATACTGAAATTCTGTATATTATTCTTTCTGTCCATTGCCTTCATTTGCAATTTGCTGAACTTTCAAAACATTTTCTCCCTTCTTTTTGGTATTATTTTCTCAATGACTTTTCAGCAAAATCAAAAAGCTTAGATTAGTATCATATTCTGAATGATAGAGACCATAAAATGTTCCATGCAACTATATTTCTATCTTGAAACATTTATATTTCCATGGAAATTATATGTGATGATTTTATATAAATGAGCCATACTTGATTTCATAAAAGGCTGGTGTATCAGACAGATATGAGGTATTGGCAAACAATAATTTTCTTTAATCTGGAGAGTAAAGTCTTGAGTGACTTGGAACTGGAACCAAAAACTTTCAGACATGCTCCCCCCCCCCCCCAATACAGTTGCTGAATGGTAGGAATTTTTCCCTTTCTTGCTGATGCAATGCTGATTCTGGTGCCAGGGCTGCTCCTTGGATTTGAATAGGAGCACTCAGGAGTGACCCAGGACAACTTTTGGATGACCATTGACCCATTTGGGAAGGAGAGTCTTGAAGATTCCAGTTCCCTCTAGATGTAATCAGAAAGTCACTGGATGCATCCACCTTCCTGCTAGCAGTGTCGTCTTAAGAATGCCTGGATTTTTAACTTTCACTTTTTGAATTTATTGTTTTACTTTGTTTTTTGTTCTTAAAAGTTGACCAGTGGTTGAATGCTGATTTATTTCAATCCCTTTCTGAGTTCTAACTTTTTCTCTCTCTCTCTTTTCCTATGATTTATGCTGCTTTCAATACCCATTGTTCTTTCCATGTGAAAGCATGGTTTTTGTTTCTCTCATCAGTTCTTTCTACTCACATGATCCAGTCAGACAGGATGAGCCTGCTTTTAGTTTCTATCAGGCTAAGAAGGCTATGGTAGCTTATGGATCATACTCCCTCTGAAGATGAGGATGGTCTTTCTTAATGATCTGCTTCTGAGCATGGGCCTGGGATCCCTGTGCAGGGATTTGCTTTTTGTTTGTATTAGTGAGTTGTTTCTCAGCTCCTGTATTTTTAGTTTTAATAATGTTTTTGTTTTTATTCTATTTTAATTCTGATTGCTGCCCAGAGTAGCTTGTTGTGATGAATGATCGTATAAATTGGACAGAGAAATAAATTATGTATTGATAGTCTTTTGTCTAAGTAAACTCTGAGTATTACATAGCAATTTGATTAAAAAGAACAAAAATGTGATCCAAAATATCCAAGACATTATTAGTAAAGTATAAGATATTGTGTAGTTACAGATTGAATAAATTGCTTTGGGAATATTCCAGAAAAAGATGATCTACATATAGATACAGACACAGTCAGAAAAGATTGAAAATATTGTATTAGAGAGAAAATAGAACACAAAAAGATACAACTTAACAGAAGGATAAAATATAAAAATAAATAAATAAATAATCATAACAAAATAGATCCAGCCTTCTTTTGCAAAATTAATGTAAAGTTATATCTTGTGGTACAGCCAATGAGATAATTTGATATTAGGCTATCTGGCAGTATTATAAAAGAGTTCTTTGAGATAGTATTATTAATAGTTAATTAATAACAAACATTCATATTGCTATCAAGGATCCTTCTTAGTCAATTTACTGTAGCAGGTAAGTATTGGGACAGACTGCATTGGTGAAAAAAGGAAGGGATTTGACAGTATTGAAACAGTATTAGCTGCAAGCTATTTCGGAAGAGTTTGTAGAAGATGCTCAAAAATGTTATATCTTTCCTACAAAAACTCCCTGTTTTTTTCCTTTGTTTTACATATTTCAGCCAAGAGCTAAGAGTAGCATTATAGGGAAATGACAACTGAAGCTAAGAAAAAAAAAAAAAAAATAAAAGGTAGCACTACTTTTCCCCCCAAAATCCATCTCACCAAATATAACACACTAAGATAAAAATGTAACACTTTCCTCTCAAAAACAGGGTACCAGCATATTTTATGTTAAGTATTCTTAAACATTAGCAACGATGAGTTTCTCATACTTCAACAACAGTCAGTTTATCTCTAAAATGATAACCTATATAGTTTTAAATAACATGGTTTCTTCATTGGCTGCCAAGTTATCATCTATTAAGAGTGATGTCAAGTATAAAAAGTGAAAATTAAATATGGCAGCAATGTTTTTGTAGAAGCATTAGAAAGATTTGTATAAGCCATTAATCATATCTCTAATGCTACAGTTTAGTCTTAGAAAGTTTAAGTTGACAGCATCTTCTAATTTCACTTGTAGATGAAGAGAGGGAGGAAGAGAAATTTAACAATATAAAAATAACTGGAATGATCAGGGAATCAAAGGGTTACTCTATTTTAATATAAAAAAAACCAGGACTTTGATCATCCGGGTTTTACCTGCCACTTCTATGCTGTTGATCTGCGTAATAGATCAACTTGAGTGAGATTTTTGCATACACATGCTTTGCCTAGCAGTGAGGTGGGCTGTGGCCTAGTGATGAAGGCAGTCAGAAAGTTGAGAGTTTCATCATAGATAGTGAAAGATATTTCTGTCCTAGAACACAAATACTTTCCCTGAAAGTAAGATCCGGTCTTTTATTATTTTTGCCTCCAAAATAGGCATTAGGTGTTATTTTTGTGGAGTATCTTATATTTTTTGTGACACTTGCCTTGCCTCTTGGCAGCAGCATCAACAGTCCCATCCAGCAGGAGCCCATGTAGCTGCCAGCCCACTTTTGCTGTGGCTGTTCATGGCAGGAAGCTGTGTGGTACATCACACTGTTGCTGGCACAATGAGGCAAGGCAGATGGGGAAGAGGGTAGACCTGCCCCATACACCCCACATCCGCTTCCCTCAGACACCCCCCCCTCCGGCCAGGCCATTCCTTGCTCGGTGACCTTCCCTTTCACTCCACTCCCAAGCCAGACTGCCATGCTACAGAGGATGGGGAGGGTAGGCCTGGTCCCCTCCACCATTTTGGAGCCAGGGGGGAGTGATGGCTAAAGGCTCCACTGCCGCTGTGTGCCACTGGAAGGGCTTTCTTCACACTTTGCCCCACAGATCACCTGCCCAGCGACAGCCTCCTCCTCCTCCTGCTCCACCAACTCTCCTGTGGCTTGTACCATGACCAGGTGGTACAAGCCTCCCCCGCTGCCTCATTCTGCCAGTCCTCCATTGCCACCACTGGAGAGAATGGAGAATGGGGAGTGGAGCGGCTCTGTGCAGTGATGCACAGCAGAGAAGAGCACTTGCTTGCCACCCTGCATTGTCTCATGTCTCCCTTCCCTGTTCTGGAAATGGCAGCCCCATTTCCTGCCACTTCTCCTCCCAGCATTGCTATAGAGTTTGGCGCACCATCTCCCAGCTCCTCCCTCTTCCTGAAAGCAAAAAAAAATATTTACTAACCTGCTTTCCAGCTCTGGCAGCTGTCTCTCCTGCTGCAGGGAAACAGAGTTTGTGGGACTAAAAAAACTTCAGTCAGACCTTCCAATATCTTGCAAGATCTTTTTTTTTCCATGGGAGAGGCTTGCACCACTCATTCATGGCACAAGCCATGGGAGAGTTGGAGAAGAAGGAGATGGCAGCTGCAGCTGGGCAGATGATCTGTGGAGCAAAGTGCAAAGAAAGCCCCTCCAGTGGTGCACAGCAGCAGCAGAGCCTTTCACCATCACCCCCCTGGCTCTGAAACAGCAGAGGGGGGACAAGGCCTACCCTGCCCATCCTCCATAGCATGGCAATCTGGCTCAGGAGGGGAGTGAGAGGGAGGATTGCTAAGCAAAGAATGGCCTGGTTGGGGGAGCCCTGAAGGAAGTGGGTGTGGGGCACATGGGAGAGCTCCCCCCCATCCCCCAAAATCAGGGTGGCTCTTTTTTCGGTGTGGGGCTTATTTTCGGGAAAACATGGTATTATACTATTTTGAAACCCATAATGCAGAATAAAACTGAAGAAAAAGTGGTATACTAAGAGCAAAATCAATAAAACACCTATATTCTATAGATGCTTTCGAATACATTAATTAACCAATCTATAAACATTATTTGTGGCAGTATTCATATAAATATACACATATACATGGGCATATATTGAAACAGTCAATTTTTGCAGTATCATTAAGTTGTAAATAACAAATGATTCAAGCAAAACACATTTGTAGTACCTTCCAAATAAGAAGGCTTTTTAAAGTTGTATTGATTTATTTAAAGTGTTAAATGACATAATGGCCATATACTAAAGTATTGAATAATTTAGAGAGATCAATGTTTTCTGAATTCTGAAGGTGTACAAACTACCTTGGGTGGTACAGGGAATCAATGTAATAAAATAAAAATGAACTGGTTTATAATGATGAATGTTTGGGCTGATCATAACCAGAGGGGGATGAGGAGAGAATCACTGTTACATTATCTAATCACCAGTTATATTTGCTGCGCTATTCCCATACAAAGTGTAGTATTGCATCTTTAGTTGATTCCAGCAATTAATAACTTTGCATGACACATGCAAAGAGCAACTTCTGCAGAATAATTTCTTTACTTCTCAGACTTATTCTCATTTTACAATATTGTTTCATTGTCATCAAATTTTCTGTACATTCTGCTGGCCTTTATATTGAATGTAAAATATTTAAGATCATTTAAAAATATTAAAATCAGCTCAGAACAATTATAGACAGAACACTACAAAACTCTCTTTGAAGCAGTCCAAATTTGGTGATCTCTGAGAAATGCAAAGCCAAGTCTAAATCATATTGCAGCTATGAGAATGAACTAGGAAATACAACCCTTCATTATCTTTGTTATGTTTGTTGATCAGTGAGGCATTGATGAGGCAGCAGGTGCAACAACAACTATTAAGATTTTAAACAGAAGCCTGGCTAACTGCCGCTCCATCCTATTTATACAGCAACAAGGCGGTGGCCAATAGGATTTAAGTATTAGTTCCCGCTTTAAACACAAGTTAATGAGCATGTAGACAGAAAGTCTGGCACTCAACTAGTTTTATGACTGTTTTTTCAACAGTTTCAAGTAATTCACATCAATACATTACACCCCTTCCGCCTAGATAGTTCATAAAGACAAATATTGAACATATTCCCTTAAATACGTTGGTGGCCTTTTCGCCTGTTCCAAATGCCTCAGAACTGCTGGAGGCCCCTGGTCTGTCAGCTTGCCTACCAGGCTTGGTAGATCGGGGCTGTGGGACCCATCCATTACGGGTAGAATCGAGTCTTTGTGGTTGGTCTGTCCTGGTAGACACAAGCCAGTGTCCAAAGCCAGTGCCACTAGAGTCATGAGCTATTGGCTGGTTTGCTAACCTCTGCTGCAGTTGGTCGATGTGCCTGCATAGCACACAACTGTCTTCCAGGACCACTTCGTAAGAAAGTGGCCCAGACACCTTACAAACCATAGCTACCACCCACATGCCCCTTGCCCATAGTTCCGCACCCAAACCAGGTCGCCCACTTGCAAGTGCTGTGGTGCCTTTGGCTGTGCTGCTTTTGAGGCAACTCTATCTGGATGTAGGCAATCCAGATTTGTGATCAAATGCCGGCCCCATCTTAATTCTGCTGGGCTTCTTCCCGTGGAAGTGCACGGGGGTTGTGCGTTGGCAGAGTAGAAAATCTGCCAGTCTATGTTGCCAGTTACTATCCTCTTTAAGGATTCTTTAGTTGTTCAGACCATGCACTCCACTTGGCCATTAGAGGCCGGGTGAAAAGGGGCCAAAGTGGCATGCATGGTCATGTTAGCCCTTAAAAAGGACTGAAATTCCGCAGCTGTAAATTGAGCCCCATTGTCTGAGACAATCATGTCGGGTAACCCGTGCACAGCAAAGATTCTGTGCAGTTCCTGGCAGTAGTCATACTAGGGACAGGTGCGACTTCTAACCACTTGGAGTGACTGTCCACCACAATGAGGAAGAGTTGTCCCTGAAAGGGGACTGTGAAATTGATGTGGATCCTGGACAAGGGGCATGTAGGGGCATCAGTGGACTGGGCATTGGGCATCTCTGGTCTGGATTGCTGGCAAATGTGGCAGCTGTGTACCTAAGCCTCAATATCTTTATCCAGCCCAGGCCACAAAAGTTAGTTTTGCGCAAGCGCTTTCATCCGGACTATTCCCAGATGTCCCTCATGCAGAGACTCTAAGACTCTAGCCTTCAGTGAGTTTGGGACTACGACCCGACTACCCCACAAGATGCACCCCCTGTGAGCTGACAACTCATCCTTCCTCCTACTGAAACTCTGAAAGTTAGGCCCCGAACTAATTTCCAGCCATCCTGTAAGCACCCAGTTCAACACACAGCTCAGCATCGTGTCTGAAGATACCTCAGCAGCCATGTCCCCTGTGTTAAGGGGAGACTCCAGCAGATCCTGGATAGCCAGGATACGAGTGGCTGGAGGAGGATTGGGCTCTAAATGTGGGAGGGGAAGTCTGCTCAGGCCATCTGTGTGGCCCATTTTCCTGCCTGATTTATGTTGACCACCTCAACATCCTAGGAGATATGATCTGAGGTGTTTGTTAGTTTATTGTGAACAAACCCAGAAGTGGTTTGTGGTCTGTGAAGACCGTGAAGAGCCTACCATACAAATAGTCATGAAACTTCTTGATCCCTGCCACTATGGTTAAGGCCTCTTTATCTATTTGGGCGTAGTTAATCTCTGTAGAGGACAATGTCCTTGAGTAATAGGCTATTGAAATTTGTCTTCCATCAGCCATTAAATGACTCAGAACAGCCCCTACCCCATACAGTGATGCATCATAAGCAATGCAGACAGACAGCTTTTCGTTAAAATGCATCAAAACTGAGTTTGAAGACAGCAGTGATTTGACTGCTGAAAAACTCCTCTCGTGGACATTTGTCCACTTCCACTGTGCATTCTTGTCCAAGAACCAGTGTAATGGCTCTGCCACTGCAGCCTTGTGTGGTAGAAAGGCATGATAAAAATTGAGCAATCCTGAAAAGGCTTGAAGCTCCGCTTTAGATTTAGGACTTGGGGCCTGCTGAATTGCTTTGAGCTTGGATTCAGCAGGATGAATGCCTTCTGCATCTATGTGGAAACTGAGGAACTCGGTTAAAGCTACCTCAATTTTGCATTTTTTCCATTTCAGCTTCAGCCACGCTTCATGGAAATGCTGAAGGACAGCGTTGAGCTGTTCTGCCAATTTCTTGACTGATTCCCCAGCTATGAGTACATCATCAAAATATGGGCACATGCCTGGAATACCTTGAGCATGTGCTCCATCGCTCCCTGGAAAAGCCCTGGGATGACACTGACCCCAAATTGTAGGCGCTTAACCTTGAAAGCTCCCCCGTGAGTAACTATGGTTTGAGCTTCTGCCATGGCATCGTCCACTGGCAGTTGCTGATAGGCTTGAGCCAAATCTAACTTGGCAAAGATGTGACCTCCCTGTAGTGACGCCAAAGTGGCTGGCTACAGGCACCGGATATGCATGTTGTTGGAGTGCTCTATTGATAGTACACTTGTAATCTGCGCATATTCGTACCTCTCCATTGGCCTTAAGTGGCATACCTATGGGAGTTTCCCACTGACTGCTATCAACCAGCTGCAGGATGCCTTGCTGCACCAGCTTATCCAGCTCTGCATCAATCTTCTGCTTGAGGGCAAAGGGCACTCTACACGACTTGATCCTTATTGGAGTTATGGCAGGATCAAGCCGAAGGGCTATGGGAGGTCCCTTATATTTTCCTAAGTTAGGGCTAAAAACATCAGCAAACTCTTGGCAAACTGCTGATAAGTCCACTGCTTGTCACACTGATTCCCAATGCATCAAACCAATCAAGTCCGATGAGGCTAATGCTGTTGCCCTCAACTACTACGACTTCCAGGAGGTCTCAAATCCCTTAAATTGTACCCTAAGTGTAGCTTCCCTTCTAACTGTTACTCGGGAGTTTTGGAAATCCGTTAACACAAGGTTCAACAGCTTGAGCTTAACTCTTTTGCCACTGCAACTACAAATGTGTTTGAAAGTTCCCTGGGAAATTATGGATAATGCTGACCCCGTATCTAGTTCCATGTTGCATGGAACTGCATGCAGCTTGACTTTGAGCCGCAGCTTTTCCTTAAGTGGGCAATGGGCAGCTGTTCTATGTACATTCCTTCTACTGGCGCAATAGCCAACCCTGTGTTGCCCCGAGGCCCCAGTACCTTTCCAGGGAAACTCTTCTGGTGGGCTTTGTCTCCGACGACCCTGGCAGACAGCAGCGATGTGGCCTTGTTTGCCACATGCCCAGCACATTGCTGTGCAGAACTTGCATTCCACGCAATTATGTCAGCCTCCACACCCCACGCATCAAGTGAAGGGAACTGCCTTGTCAACTGGGCATTGTGGCCTTCTTTCTGGTGGTTGCTGTAACCGATCGATCTCTTGATCTGATTCAGAGTCTTTGACTCCTGGTGGTTGGCCTCTATGCAGGGAGTGCTCCTGGAGAGCCATAAGGCCTTGACGGCTCCACCGGCAGCTTCTTCGACTGTGATCTTCCTTAGGCGTCTTTAGCAAACAATTTCTGTTGGAATTCCCTGCTTCTCAACCCACACAACTAAGCAGTCTCACAGTCTCTCTTCTAGGTCTTTGAATTTGCAGGGTCGGGCCACTTGACAAAGGGCGGCTATGAACTCAGCAGCCGGCTCACCCAGTTGTTGGTCTCTTCGTTCGAAGGCGTGCCTCTAGGCAATGATCGATAGCTTCAGCTCAAAATGTTCTTTGAGCATTTTTTTGAGTTTGGAATAAGCAACGGACTCAAGCGGAGCTGGAGCAACTAAGTTTTTGGCAATTTCAAATGTCGCCTGGTCACAAACCCACAGCAGCATTGTGGCCTTCAAGCCGTCTTCACGAACTTGGTTGACTCTTAAGTAATTCTTGACTCTCGCGACGTATATGCTCCACCTCTCTGGATGTATGATGTCAAATTCTGAGAGTTTCCTGAGTTTGGCCATGGTGAGTTGTTTTTGGTGTTTTTGGCCTCGCAATGCCTTGTGCTGCCAAGGCTTCTTTTAATCTCCCAGGGACAGTTCCTTGGGAGCACTCTTCCTCCAGTTTTTTCATACTGGCAGGAATGGGGGGGACATGGTCCAACCAAGGCATCATCACTTAGCTTACCCCCTTTAGTGACTCAGCTCTTCAAGGTTGGCAGCACATCCATCCTTGTCGCCACTGTTATGTTTGGTGATTGGTGAGGCATTGATGAGGCAGCAGGTGCAACAACAACTTGCATAGAAGACTGGCTAACTACCATTCCACCCTTATTTATACACTCAGCAACAAGACGGTGGCCAATAGTATTAGTTCCTGCTTTAAACACAAGTTAATGAGCATGTAGACAGAAAGTCTGGCACTCAACTGACATAGTCTTATGACTGTTTTTTCAACAGTTTCAAGTAATTCACATCAATACATTACACTCTTATAGAATAATTATTTTTAAAATGTTGCCATTGCAAGTAGCTGGATGCAAAAAAAAAAGACTTTTGAAGTTCTTTGAAATTCATTGAACTCTAATTCTAAATAAATAAGCAAACAAGCCATGTTTGTGTAGTGCAGGCAGTTTTAAAAACATATTTCTAGATTCTGATGTGATGCAAAATTAATAAACATGAAAAGAAACTACATTAAAATAAGGCTTTAACATGGTGCCTGGACAACATGAATTATTTCGCTTTTTGTGCAAGTTACATTATTTTATTTTGTTAGGTTAATTTATTGGTACATTTTCTTAGCCATTTATTTTGCATTAGGCTACAATTGTGATATACTTTCAGTTGGGTTCCTTGAAGATGGAAGCTGGATTTTTATCACTAGAAAGAAATGACAAGCTGTACAGTCATAACAGAAGTAAATTGGTTAGTTGGATGATCCCTAAACAAAATGTTTGTCTGGTGGGGAAAGTTCAGAAAGTATTTTTCAGTTCTAGTTTAACTGATGCACCTAGTTTTTCAGCTGTTCTACATCAATGTTACTGTAAAGTTCTGAAATTATTCTTCTTTTTACTTTCAGAGAATTCTGGTTTTTTTGTGTGTTCAAAGTCAAAAACTGCACAGTTCAGTCTCCAAAGTGATAATTTCTTTATTCTTTTATGGCTGACTGGATAATTCACAATTTTTAGTTATTCCTTTAGGAATATTGCATTCATCTGGAATCCCATTAAAATGAATTCAACCCACTATACATATAAGATGATGCTTATATTATATTCTCTTTTGAGGAAGGAAGGAAGGAAGGAAGGAAGGAAGGAAGGAAGGAAGGAAGGAAGGAAGGAAGGAAGGAAGGAAGGAAGGAAGGAAGAAAGAAAGAAAGAAAGAACTGCTTTTAAGAAGTCATAATGTTTGATTAGTCAGTTAACATATATTTCATTATTCCAAATATTAAAAATAACTTTTTTTAAATAACTAAAATCATTTTTAATATTTTGAACATTTAATAGATAAATAATTTCAAGGATGCTATTCAGTTAGGAACTAAACATTTTTATTTAACGGGATATATGTCAATGAGTACTTGCACTCCCAAGAATAACTATATGCCATATAAAACTACCTAAGGAAAGGTAAGTATCCAACTTCCCTGTAGAGAGATGTAAGAGGTCATGATTAGTGATAGATTAAAAATAATTCATTCAGTGAATTAATTTATTTTATTAATGGTATTAACAGCACTCAGCTTACTTTGAAGAAATAATCTATACTACAAATAATGATTTCCTGCACATCATTTAAATTAAATATTTTCACATGTTTTTAAATGAAGGTGATAATTTCTTTAGGGACAATATGTCTAAAATATTAAGTGTTGTGTCTGAAAAAGTTTTCAATTTTTTGAATAAAAATAGAAAAGAAAATAGAAAAAAAATCAAAATTACAGCAAAAAGCCTACATCAGAAAGATACATAATAAGAATTGATTTACATAAGTTAAATTTTCATTAGCTATCCAATAAGAATTTTGCTTAACATAGTAAGGAAAAAATTATAAAGTGAGAATGTAAATTTAGTTTTGATAATGAGATACGGGAATATTCTACAATGAAAATAGATGGTAAAGTGTACTGTGGGAAATTCTGTGTGAAAGCCAGAATTATTACTGTAAACCACTTATTATATAATTACTATTATAAGGAACTCTGCCAACTTCAAATTAAATTTGGTATTTCCTGTTCACAACAGTGGCATGATTTTCAACTTAATGAATCAATATAGACCAGATATTTTGGCTACTTCAAAGATATCAGTGATGTTCTTGGTTTGATGGAATTCATGATGGAAGTAAAATTGTGAAAGGAGATAGAATGCTGTACAACCAGGCCAGAAATGTATTAACAAGGGAGATCAGAGCAGCAAAAAGAAGCTATTCTGAAAAGCTGAGGAATCAGTTCTCAACAAGTGAACCAGCAAATGTGTGGAAAAATCTTTGAAATATCACTGGTTACAGCAAACCTCTTTTCCACGCTTAAGGGAATCGACAACTGGTAGAAGATCTGAATGTATTTGAGAGGAAACCACTGTCAACTATCATCACCATCTCCATTTCAGATACACCAACAACAGCCAATCCTCCTATAACTGACCCCATCCCTTTGGCCTCCCACCTCCGGTGATCACAGAAAAAGATGTGCAAGATTTATTTTACAGATAAAGGCCTGTAAAAGCACCATCCGAAACAAGATAACTCCTTTTTGCTTGAAAGCTTGTGCTTACCAACTGGCCCATATCCTTATCCACATCTTTAATAAATCACTAGAGATGTGCTATATTCCTTCTTGCTTAAAAGATTCTACTATCATCCCAGTGCGGAAGAAACCATCCATCAAAGAACTGAACGACTACAGATCAATTGCTCGGACATCCATAGTTATGAAAACCTTCGAAAGGATAGCGCTGGCCCACCTGAAAACCATCACGGATTGCAAATGATAGGCTGTTTGCAATTTGCCTACTGAGCAAATATATTGCCAGATGATGCTGTTAATATGGTTCTGCACTACATCCTACAACATCTTGAATCTCCAAGGATCTATGCAAGGATCCTTTTTGTAGACTTCAGGTCGGCATTTAATACCATCATTCCAGATATTCTTCTAACTTAACTGATTCAGATAGCCATGCCTGACCACACCTGTAGGTGGATCATAAGCTTTTTAACAGATAGGAGGCAGTAGGTCAAATCATATCAGATACCTGTATAATTAATGCAGGATCCCCCTAGGGCTGCATGCTCTTCTCTCTATATACCGATGCTGCATCTCAAAGAATCCTTATGTTAAAATACTGAAGTTTGCAGATAATATAACAGTGATTGGTCTCATCTGAGACAATGATGATCTGCATACAGATGGGAAGTTGAACAACTAACCTTGTGGTGCGGATGGAACAATCTTGAACTGAATACACTCAAAACTGTAGAAATGATAGTAGATTTTAGGAGTAGATTTCTACCACCTCTTGCAATATTTGACAACACAATATCAACAGTAGAGATCTTCAAGTTTCTAGGTTCTATAATATCTCAAGATTTAAAATGGACACCTAACATCAAAAATGTCATCAAAAAAGCACATCAAAGAATGTTGTTCCTGCACCAACTCAGAAAGCTCAGACTGCCCAAGGAGCTTCTGATACAGTTCTACAAAGGAATTATTGAGTCTGTCATTTGCATCTCTGTAACTGTCTGGTTTGGCACTGCAACCTAACAAGACACAGACTTCAACAGATAGTTAGAACTGCAGAAAAAACAATTGCTACCAGCCTGCCTTCCACTGAGGACCTGTATACTGCCAGAAAGAGGGCTGTGAAAATATCTACAGACCCCTCACATCATGGATATAAACTGTTCAACTTCTTCTCTCAAGATGACGCTATAGAGCATTGCACACCAAAACAACTAGACACTTTTCCCTCGTGCCATCACTCTGATAAACAACTAATTCCCACAACACTGTTAAAATACCTAATAGGACTGTATTAATATTATCCTTCTCATCCTTCCTATTACCTATTCCTTATCTTCTTATGACTATAACTTTGTTGCCTATATGTTAGGATTTATATTACTTCTTTATTTAATATCCTAGTATGATTTATGTTGATTGCTTATTTAGTATCCTATGTCCATCACTGAATGTTGTATCCATCATCTTCAGTTGTATACAACTGAATGTTGTATTTATAATGAATGTATTTTATGATTATAATCATGATTTATCACTTGTGGCTTGTATCTACACTGAGATCTTATGCACTGGAGACAAATTCCTTGTATGTTCAATCACACTTGGCCAATAAAGAATTATAATTCTAATCAAGAGCTAACGATATTTTTTCAACTACAAATGTCAATATTTTTGACATTTGTAGCTCCAAATATGGACTAAAGAATTGGAATTTCCAATAATATTCTCTCAACAATTTCAAGTCCTTAAAAATGTTTAAATGGAGCAACAGACATCACAATTCATTTATAAAAAAAACCCCTTTTTTTCAGTAAATAAGACTAAAAGAAATGCACTTGAAAGAGTTGATATGAATTTTACTTTTGTTATAAAAGGCTTCATTGACCTGTATGATACAGACAAGCTGGAGGGTGACACGTGATCATTTTGAAATAGTATATTAACATAGATTTACAGGTAAATCTCTGTTAAAATACTAGTGTGATGTTGAAATCTATACCAAAACTTTGGAATTGGGCTGTTTATCAAAAATTGTGACTGAATCAAAATAAATAGAAATATAGATAAAAAAATAGATTTTATCTTTTCTTACTTTAGTTGGTTTCTTTTATTTTTATTGTTTCTATTATGCATTTAAGGATGGTTTCATTTAATTGCATATTGGTGTTTAGACAATATTTTGCATTTTTGAAAAATAGCAAAAACAAAATAAAACATTCTAAATAAAGAGAACTAAAATAAGATAAGTTTTTCTTTCAAAAGAAAAATATGGTAAAATGAAATGCTGAATTGAAAATAATATTACATTACAAAGATACCATGACATTGTTCCATGCAACCTACTGATATGAATTTATAATTTTAAAAAGTGTTATTTCTTGGTACACTTTGATTTGAGATTTGGTTTCATTTCACATTTTCCATTTACAGATGATTCAACTTTCTACCAGTATTTCCTGACAGTCTGTACATCAGGGAGGTACAAAATGTTGCTGGCTGGAAACTGTTTTAGCTTTTGGTGTGCTGAGAATTTTACTCTATGAATTGAGTTAGAACAGGACTAAATAATGGAAATATCAGAACAAAAGTTAAATATGATTTAATTTACATTTATTTGAAATTGTATGGCATACAATTTATTATTATTTTGAAATACAATTCATAGATGTTTACGTATCCCAATGTGTTCTGCCCAATACATGTTCACTTATGCATTTTTATTTATGTAAACTATTGGCTAAAAAAAGAAATTCTATTGAAACAATTAGTTGTTTCAGTTTGCAAGCAAACACCTCTCCGAACACAAAAGAAACTGTGTCTAAACCTCTTCAGAATTCACTGCAGCATCATAACATTAAGAAAAGCGGAAAAGAAACAACAGCTTGACATCTTTCTCCATAACGGCTATTCAAAACACTGTGTATTCCAACACACAGCACCCAAACCACAACACACCACATAGCCAATCACCATGCAAAAACTAACCCTACATACACAAAAGGGGTGTTGGAAATGACAGCCAAACTTCTCCAACTCCTAGGAATAGCAATAGCCCACAAACCCACAGCCTCACTCCACCAGGAATTAGTCCAGAACCAAAGTCAAGATACAGAAGGATGAAAGAAACCATGTAATCTATAAAATCAATTGTAATAATTGTAACCAATTCTATGTGGGACAAACATCATGTTAATTAAAAAACAGGATCCATGAACACCAGCTGATAGTCAAATGTCACAATTCCAAATCCTTAATATCTACTCATACTAACACCAAACAGCACCAGTTTGATTGGGATATCACAAAAATCATTGGCCATGCTACCACCTGCCACACTCACGAGTTCATCAAAGCCTGGCACTCCAGAAGCAATTCCTTCAACAGACACATTGACTGTCAGAACCCATATCAATAGGGTCCCCAACCTTTATCCCCTTCCTCTGTTTCCTATTTCTTCCTCTTTCATGTTTACCTGAATCTCACTCTCCTCTCATCCTGGGTTCTGCCATACTCCTAGGGGGGAGGGGGAGTGCTTGAGGGTTATTGCCTTGATTTCCTCTATCACTACAATATAACACTTTGCTTTCCTGCATTATTTCTCTGTGAACTTTCCCATCCCTTACTGTCAGCTAGCAAAGGGAGGGGAGGAATGGAATGCAATCTCTGGCAACTGCTTTATCTCCACGCTCCCAGAGAAGGTGCGAAGAGCCACCTAAACATCACAGCTGCAACCAGAGATGGCTTGATGTTATCTTCCCTTTCCCACAAGGAACTGATTGGATGAACTATGGGGTGGGGTTTTTCTTGGGACACTTTTACCTATCGATCTGAGCGGGAACCCCTCAGATCCTGTCTAGTATGCCTGCTGTCAACATCTCCTAATAAAAGAGCCTTTTGGAAGGAACTGCTTCCATGAGTTCTACTTTCTTGGGATGAGGTTTTGAAGTGGGCCCTGACACTGACCTACAACCAGCCTAAGAACCCCTCAGAATCCAAATCAACCACATAGCCAGAGACAGCACCAACCCTCAACTAACCCACATGAGCTAACCAGTTTACCTCCCAGTGACCCTGACCTGATGTAACCTTCCCATCACAAGACCCATCATAAGACTCTCACTGATGACTAACACCTGATCCATCACAAGACCCCTCACAAGATGCTCACTTCACACACCCACACCTGACCTATCACAAGACCTGCTGACCACACAAAACCCTTAGAAACAGATGAATACTGACACTGACATTCCCTAAACTCCACTGGAGATGATACTTAGCCTAGTAATGAAACATTTGGAAACCAAACCCACAAGTTTGGAAAATGAACCTTTATCCTCATCTTATACCTGAACTACAGATATTCACCACTACTGAAAATAATTAATTATCTCACAGGCTTTTTTGTGTTTTGCAGATCTAGTTTAAAATTAAACATCAAAAGTAATAATTCTAACATCTGAAGGACTATCTAATTACTATGAAAAGACTAACTGGCACTGGTAGTAGTTTTCCTGCAGAGTATAGTTTCTAAAGACTAAGATTTTGGAGAAAATAATTTGATGCCAAGTTTTTGGCTAAGAAATTTAACCTGTAGATCATCAAGACAAATGTTTAGTAATCAGAAAGCAATAACCAATTGCCATGGACTTTTACGTATTTTTCAGCTGTAGTTGCCAGTGAAGAAGAGAAACCATGCAGATAGTTTTTTGTATATGTTATGAACCCATCTGTTATTCCGTCTGGCAAAAAATATAGTGCTTTACAAACTGTTCTTATCAATATACAATTGTTAGCTTCCTGCTGATAGCACTTTAGAAGATTTCATTGTATAATTATTTCTAACAGGAAACAAACAGCCCACATGTTCAACAGCAATTATGGTTCAATTAGAAACAACAGGTGAGGTTTGTTATATTTTATTTTTCCTTTAAGTATCTTCGGGGGTTGCCTTGCAATATCTATGTGCCTAGGCATACCATGAAGTGTATACACAGATTCAGTAACACGTATAGGCAGTACTGTCTTGATGCAGTACAATTTGGAAACTATTTAGCAAAATCAGTTGTTAGAGTGGCAGAAGACTTATGTGCTTATTGCCAGATATGCAATCAAATATATGTGATAATGGGTTACATAATTTTCCTTGCTTGTAAACTTGTGGATTGGAATCATTTTTGTTGATTCATCCTTTGAACAGTTATAATGTTTCAGCTGCAACCAAAGTCCATAATGCCTAGAGACAGCATTACTGGGGAGACTGGTTCTGCTTTGCTTCTTCACTATATTGATTATATTTCAGAACTACTACATGCCACAAATGGTTAAAAACCAATTGCCCATGATTGGCACCACAGTCAGAGAGAGTATGAGGACCTGGATTACATGATTGGAAATATGGTAAAATGATTTCTACAGAGTTTACTAATATTAATGTAAAAGTAAGTACTGTAGTCTACCTCTTCAGAAACTGCTGCTGAACACAGCACAATTTGAAATTAGATTGGTGGAATGAGCATATGCATTTCTCTTTATACATATTTAAATAGCCTATTTGTGCTTAATGAAAAGTGTCCTTTCAGCTATGAATTAATTGGTTATTTCAAAACTCTTTAAATCTTGGAACTGCTTCTTGCCCAACACCAACATGCTATTGGTAAATGTTCCAGAATAAATCTTAGACCTGTAGATATATTTCCTTATCAATGTAGTTTTCATTTAAATAATGAGCCTCCAACAAAAATGGTTTTAGAATCAAGATCTCTCATGAATGTTTACACCTTGGAACAATCAAAAATAACTTTTAAAGAAGTATTGTTTGTAGTACTGCAGTTAAAACCCTCTTTCCCACAACATTTTCTCTTATACACACAATGCCAGGAGATTTATTTTGGTTTTTGATTTAAATAAAAACAAATATCCAGGAAACATTTTAAAAGAAGAGAGTGTGAATGTTTCAGAACAATGTTTTCAAATGATGTACAAATTCAGTGGATAATTGGTATTTTATTGTGCACATCCCATCTACAGTATGGAATAAAAAGTATAATTGTTTTCTAGAATATGAAGTATCTGTTCACTCAAACAACAAAATATTTTGTATTCCATCAGACATCCAGGGACTAATTTATATTAAAAATGTGTTAGAATTGAATGAGATGTAATAATCAAGCCTCTTTTATGAAGTTTAATAAATACTTCTCATTTCTGAGCAGTAAAAAATATTTCTTAGAACAGTAATACAGGTAAATATGACTGTTCTTTTAACAATGGTCTAAAGTTACAACAGCTTTGGAAAAAGTGACTTATGATCTGTCCTTGAAGTTACAACTGTTACACCACGTTGCAGTCTTGTGTTCAATTTGGGCACTTGGCAACTGATTCGCGTTTATGTTTGCAGTGTCTTGCAATCACATGATCATGATTTATGATTTTCCCAGCCAACGTCTGACAAGCAAAATCAATTAGGAAAGCCAGATTTATTAAAGAATGTTGTTTTCACTTAACCACCATATGACTTGCTTAACAACTGTTGTGACTCATTTAACAATTGTGGTAAAAATAATAATAAAATCTAGTCTTGTCATGTGATGATTCACCCAACAACCACACTGAATATTAATTGCAGTTCTGGTGACTGTTACTCAAGGAATACTGTTCTTGTTATTTTTTCTTTCTACACCAATATTTTAATTTATTTTTTTAGGTTTCTGTCTACATTCTGTATGAAATGTTCCACTACTGTTCTCCATTTTAGTATGATAAAAACACCCTTTTGCATTTCTCTTTCATTAATGCTCTTACAAGAGTCAGTGAAATTCTAATGATGGTTTGTCAATAATGACAATGTTGTTCCAGCATGCATCAGTTACCATTTGATACTTAATTGGAAAATTCTGCAGACTCATTTGTTACCTTTATGCCATATTATGCATCTGGATATCTTGTTACATGTGTTTTAGAGGAATTACAAGAAATTTAGTGTGATCTTTTATATTGATTTTAAATATTTTAACAGCAAGCAAGACAATTATTATAGTCACATTCGAGATGTGCTAGGGCTATAGGATGTTTTCTGTTCATATTTTGTTTCATCAATTTTAGCTGAGTTTCAGTTTTAATTAAATATTAATGGTATCTGTTACGTAAGTCATATTTGTAAGTATTGTCCAAAGACAGAATATTGCAGGATGCTGGTACCAAAATACATTCAAAATATAATATATAATAATACAACACATGAATCATCCTAAATGTAACTAATTTTGATCAGAATCTAAATCCATACAATAGATGTATCTACCATCAAAACATATGTTTTCATTGTAGCTGTTTTTGCAAGCCATATTTATTAATGAATGAAACAGCATCATAGTTAGTGTCACTAGGATGTTCCTGCTATATTTGTCTTGTTGCAGAGGCAATTACAGGAACAATCTATTAAACATAATGTCCAAACATTGCTATTAAGACATTCAGTACAATTATAACACCAATACTATTAATGGTTTATTATTATTATTATTATTATGGATCATTGCACAGTCAGCCAGATGTTCAGACTGGATTTGGCATTTTGTCTATCTATCAAGTCCTTACCCAGGACCTGGGATAGGCAGATATGGATGTTTGATGGTATTATAGATATTGTCGCAGGATGGAAGCAGTTCCTAGTAAGGCCACCTTTTGCAATTGACTAATAGCGAATTTGTCAATGCCAATGGTGTTCAAGTGGTGCTCCAGTTGTTTTGGGATTACACCCAAGGCGCCTATGACTATTGGTACTACCCTTGCTTGTTTTTGCCACAGTCTTTGTATTTCTATTTGTAGATCTTTGTATTTTGTTATCTTCTCCAGCTCTTTCTCTTCTATTCTGCTGTCTCCAGGCACTGCCACATCCACTATCCAGACTTTTTTGTCTTTCTTATCGACAATTGTTAAGTCTGGGGTGTTATGTTGCAGGTGCTTGTCTGTTTGAATTCTGAAGTCCCAGAGCAGTTTAATTTTATCACTTTCTATGACTTTCTCTATTTTATGATCCCACCAGTTTTTGCTTACAGGCAAATGATATTTTTTGCAGATCGTCCAATGCACCATGGTTGC
Source organism: Crotalus tigris (assembly GCF_016545835.1). Lineage (NCBI taxonomy): Eukaryota > Metazoa > Chordata > Lepidosauria > Squamata > Viperidae > Crotalus > Crotalus tigris. The sequence continues at coordinate 443,740 of NW_024100112.1, read as the reverse complement.
TACTTTGTCATGCTGCTGCTTGTAGTCAGTCTGTGCAATCTTCTTGCAACAGCTTACCAGGTGGCCCACTGTTTCTTCAGTTTCTTTGCATAGGTGGCACTTACTGTCTGTTGCTGTCTTCTCAATTTTGACTTTATATGCATTTGTCCTTAAGGCTTGGTCTTTTGCAGCCAGAATTAATCCCTCGGTCTCTTTCTTCAATTTTCCTGCTCTTAGCCATTGTCAGGTCTTGTTATTATCTGCTTTCCCAGCTATTTTTTTAACGTAATGGCCATGTAGTGCTTTGTCTTCCCATGCCTCCAGTCTGTTCTTCATTTGGTCTTTCTTGTAGGCCAGTTTGGTCTCTCCAGTAGTCAGTAAGCCTTCCTGATATACAAAATTCAGTGCATCTTCATCATTGTTCTTCAGATATTCTTCCAAAGCGATTTTTCTTTCCAACCATCTGATGTACTTGTAGCATTCCACGCCCACCTATTTGCCTTGGTAGATAAAGTCTGTCAATGTCACTGCGTGGATGAAGGGCGTGATTCATTGTCATTACTTTTCTGGTCTTCCTATCCATTGCTTTTAGTTCTGCTTGAGTCCAGTCCACTATTCCAGCTGTGTACCTAATGACTGGGATTGCCCAGGTGTTGATTGCCTTTATGGTATTTCCTCCATTGAGCTTAGACTTTAAGATCTTCTTCACTCTCTTGATGTATTCACCACTAATCTTTTTCTTGACTTCAGTGTGCTTGATGTTGTCAGCTTGAAGGATACCCAAGTATTTGTAGTAATCTTCCTCATCCATTATTATTACTACTACTACTATTATTATTATTATTATTACTATTATTATTATTATTATGGATCATCGCACAGTCAGCCAGATGTTCAGACTGGATTTGGCATTTTGTCTACCTATCGAGTCCTTACCCAGGACCTGGGATAGGCAGATGTGGATGTTTGATGGTATTACAGATATCGTCGCAGGATGGAAGCAGTTCCTAATAAGGCCGCCTTTTGCAATTGACTAATAGCGAATTTGTCAATGCCAATGGTGTTCAAGTGGTGCTCCAGTTGTTTTGGGATTGCACCCAAGGAGCCTATGACTATTGGTACTACCCTTGCTTGCTTTTGCCACAGTCTTTCTATTTCTATTTGTAGGTCTTTGTATTTTGTTATCTTCTCCAGTTCTTTCTCTTCTATTCTGCTATCTCCAGGCACTGCCACGTCCACTATCCAGACTTTTTTGTCTTTCTTATCGACAATTGTTAAGTCTGGGGTGTTATGTTGCAGGTGCTTGTCTGTTTGAATTCTGAAGTCCCAGAGCAGTTTAATTTTATCATTTTCTATGACTTTCTCTATTTTATGATCCCACCAGTTTTTGCTTACAGGCAAATGATATTTTTTGCAGATCTTCCAATGCACCATTGTTGCTACTTTGTCATGCCGCTGCTTGTAATCAGTCTGTGCAATCTTCTTGCAACAGCTTACCAAGTGGTCCACTGTTTCTTCAGCTTCTTTGCATAGGCGGCACTTACTGTCTGTTGCTGTCTTCTCAATTTTGACTTTGTATGCATTTGTCCTTAAGGCTTGGTCTTGTGCAGCCAGAATTAGTCCCTCGGTCTCTTTCTTCAATTTTCCTGCTCTTAGCCATTGCCAGGTCTTGTTATTATCTGCTTTCCCAGCTATTTTTTTAACGTATTGGCCATGTAGTGCTTTGTCTTCCCATGCCTCTATTCTGTTCTTCATTTGGTCTTTCTTGTAGGCCAGTTTGGTCTCTCCAGTAGTTAGTAAGCCTTCCTGATATACTAATTTCAGTGCATCTTCATCATTGTTCTTCAGATATTCTTCCAAAGCCATTTTTTCTTCTTCAACCATCTGATGTACTTGTAGCATTCCACGCCCACCTATTTGCCTTGGTAGATAAAGTCTATCAATGTCACTGCGTGGATGAAGGGCATGATTCATTGTCATTATTTTTCTGGTCTGCCTATCCATTGCTTTTAGTTCTGCTTGAGTCCAGTCCACTATTCCAGCTGTGTACCTAATGACTGGGATTGCCCAGGTGTTGATTGCCTTTATGGTATTTCCTCCATTGAGTTTGGACTTTAAGATCTTCTTCACTCTCTTGATGTATTCACCTTCTAATCTTTTTCTTGACTTCAGTGTGCTTGATGTTGTCAGCTTGAAGGATACCCAAGTATTTGTAGTACTCTTCCTCATCCAGACTCTTAATGTTATTTTCGTGGGGCATCTTGATTCCTTCAGTTTTCACTATTTTTCCTTGTTTGATAGTAAGTGTGGCACATTTGTCCAAGCCAAACTCCATTACAATATCTTGGCTATATATACGGACAGTGTTGAGCAGCGATTCTATTTCAGATGATGTTTTTCCATACAGCTTCAGATCATCCATGTAAAGGAGGTGGGATAGTGTGGCAGATGTTTTTGATGTTTGATAGCCATGTCCAGTTATTCAGTATTGTTTGAATAGATAATGGTCAGTATTGTTGACAGAGGAAACAGTGCAATAACAAATAGTAATGGTGATAATGAATCTCCTTGAAATATTCCTCTCTTGATATTAACCTCTCCCAGCTTCTCACCATTGATCTGCAACTGTGTCTTCCATTGTGCCATCGATCTTTGCACAAATTTTCTGATGTTTCTACTGACTCCTGTTATTTCTAGGCACTTGATTATCCAATCATGTGGCAGAGAGTCAAATGCCTTTTTGTAGTCAATCCATGCCACATTCAGGTTGGTCTTCCTTCTCTTGCAGTTTTCCAAGATCATTTTGTCTATTAGGAGTTGATCTTTTGTTCCTCTGCTATTGGGGCGGTTTCCTTTCTGCTCAGGTGGAAAGAGATTGTTTTCAACTAGATGCTGTTGTACTGCATCAGCTACCACACCAGTTAGTAATTTGAAAGTTGTTGGTAAGCAGGTAATTGGCCTGTAGTTACCTGGTGTTGCCCCTTTTGCTGGATTTTTCATTATTAGGTAGGTTTTCCCAGTTGTTAGCCACTTTTCAATTTCTCCTCCTTGTAGTATATTGTTGAACTGCTTGGCAATGAGTGGGTGTATAACAGTTAGATGTTTCAACCAAAACCCATGCAGTTCATCTTCACCTGGTGCTGACCAATTTTTGATTTTCTTTGCTCTTTTTTCTACCATTTTTGTTGTTATTACTAGTTCTTTCATTTCAACTTCTGTTTTATTTGCATCCACCTCTTTTAACCAAGCCGCATCCTTGTTGTATTTCTTTGGGTTATCCCATATCTGCTTCCAGAACTGCACTGTTTCTTCCTTGTCAGGTACTGACTGATTCCTTGCAGTTTCTCCATTGATGGATTGGTAGAAACGTTTCTGATTGGATTGAAATTGGAGGTTCTGCCTATAGTTTGCAATTCGAGCTTCATATCTACTGATTTTCCTGGCTATAGCTGTTATTTGTTGCTTTATTATTTCCAGTGCTTCCTTGATCTTCCTTGTTTCTAAGTGGTATTTCTTGATTAGGTATTCTTTGGTCTTCTTGTTCTTCAGCTTCTTTTCTTTCATCTGTTCTAGCTTGCTTGCATGTGATCTTAACTTGCTGATCTTATTTTCTAGTCTAACCTTCCATTTTTCTGGTGCACTGTTTGTTTGTTTTTCTTTTTTGTTGATTTTGCATCCCAGGTATTCTGTTATAACTGCAGCTGTGCTGTACATTAGTTGGTTTGTTTCTTGCAGTGAATTGGTGCTTATACTTGCTATTGCAGTATTTGCATCTTTTAATGCTTGTGCTAGCTGTTTCTTTGGAACAAGCTTCAATGCAGGCAGCCTTATTCTGTTGTTTTTGTGCTGTTCTAGATGCTCAGTTATTCTTTGTTTCAATTCTTTTATTTCTTTAGTTAGAGGGTTTTGTTCTTCCTGAGGAAGAGGTGCCTGGTTTCCAAATGAGAACAGTTGTATATCTCTGCTGGATTCCTTCACTGCCAACTCCCCCTGGTTTGCCTCTACATTCTGAATTACTTCTGGTAAGGCTTTGATTTCTTTGCCCTGGGTAAACCTTTGCAGTTCGTCCAATTCTGTTTCTGTGAATACTTTATTTCGTGTTATAAATCGGCGTTGATCTGCTAGTCTCTGTTCTGTTATTTCTGATTCTGGATGTTGTTCTTTCCAGAACTGGTGCATTCGTTTTAGATATCCTCTTCTTGTTGGACTTGATATGTAGTAACAGATCATTATTTCTTTGTTTTCCATCACTGTGTATCTGCGACGGGTAAACACCTTTTCTTCCAGTAGTTCTGCAGCTGCTGGCCCTGGTTGCTCAGCCAACAGTCCTGAGTCCTGTAACCCATTTTTCACCAGATATCCAGGAACTCCAATATCTAGCACGGACCTTGTTAACCCGGGCGACATCTGAGCCAGTATGGCATTCTGAAATTTACGTCTCACCATATTTTGTATGGGAGAGACACTCTTTGTCTGACTCCTCTGATGAACCTGTCCAGTATGGTTGAACCTCTGGCATAGCTCTCATCTTCCTCAGAGTACACAAGCCCCACACCACATCAAGGTAGTGCCTCACTGAGGGTTGTTGTTGTTATTATTATTATTATTATTATTATTATTATTATTATTATTAGTATTATTATTATTATGGATCATCGCACAGTCAGCCAGATGTTCAGACTGGATTTGGCATTTTGTCTACCTATTGAATCCTTACCAAGGACCTGGGATAGGCAGATGTGGATGTTTGATGGTATTACTGATATGGTCACAGGATGGAAGCTGTTCCTAGTAAGGCTGCCTTTTGCAATTGACTGATGGCAAATTTGTCAATGCCAATGGTGTTCAAATGGTGCTCCAGTTGTTTTGGAATTGCACCCAAAGTATCTATTACTGTTGGCACTACCCTTGCTTACCTTTGCCAGTCGTTCTATTTCTATTTCTAGGTCTTTGGATTTTGTTTTCTTCTTTCTCTTCTATTCTCTTCTATTCTGCTGTCTCCAGGCACTGCCACATCTATTATCTAGAATTTTTTGTCTTTCTTATCAACAATTGAGTCACAGGGGTGTTATGCAGCAGGTCTATTTGAATTCTCTAGGCCCAGAGCAATTTAACTTCCTCATTTTCTATTACTTTCTCTATTTTATGGTCCTACCAGTTCTTGCTTGCAGGCAAATAATATTTCTTGCAGATCATCCAATACACCATTGATGCTATTTTGTCATGCTGCTGCTTGTAGTCAGTCTGTGCGATCTTCTTACAGCAGCTTACCAGGTGGTCTTCTGTTTCTTCTGCATAGGCAACACTTACTGCCTGTTGCTGTCTTCTCAATTTTGGCTTTCTATGCATTTGTTCTTAAGGCTTAATCTAATGCAGCCAGAATTAGCCCCTCTGTCTCTTTCTTCAACTTTCCTGCTCTTAGCCATTTCTAGTCTTGTTATTATCTGATTTCCCAGCTATTTTTTTAATGTACTGGCCATGTAGTACTTTGTCTTCCCATGCCTCCATTCTGTTCTGCATTTAGACTTTCTTGTAGGCCAGTTTGGTCTCTCTAGTAGTCAGTAAGCCTTCCTGGCATACTAACTTCAGTGTATCTTTTTCACTGTCTTTAAGATATTTTTCCAAAGTCCCTTGTCTTCTTCAACCATCTGATGTACTTGTAACAATCCACAGGCATTTATTTGCCTTGATAGGTAGAGTCTGTCAAAGTTGCTGCATGAATGAAGGGCATGATTCTTTGTCATTATTTTTGTGGTCTTCCTATCCATTTCTTTTAGTTCTGTTTGAGTCCAGTCCACTATTCCAGATGTGAATCTAATGATTTGAATTGTCCAGGTATTTCTCCATTGAGATTGGATTTTAAGATTTTCTTAACTCTCTTGATGTATTCATCTCTATTCTTTTTCCTGAGTTCAGTGTGCTTGATGTTGTCAGCCTGAAGGATACCCAGATATTTGTAGTAATCATCTTCATCCAGACTTGTAATATTATTTTCATGGGACATCTTGATTCCTTCAGTTTTCACTATTTTTCATTGTCTGATAGTAAGTGTGGCACATTGTCCAATCCAAATTCCATTATAATATGCTGGTTATAGATACCAACAGTTTGGAGCAGTGATTCTATTGGTGTTTTTCTATAGAGCTTCAGATTGTACATGTAAAGGAGGTGACAGATGTTTTTGATGTTTGATATCCATGGCCTGAGTTGTTGACAGAGGAAACAGTGAAATGACAAATAGTAGTGGTGATAGTGAATCTCGTAGAAATATTCCTCTCTTGATATTAACTTCTCCCAGTTTCTCAATATTGACCTGCAACTGTGTCTTCTATTGTGCCATCGATCTTTGCACAAACTTTCTGATGTTTCTATTCACTCCTGTTATTTCTAGGCACTTGATTATCCAGTCATGTGGCAGAGAGTCAAATCCCTTTTTGTAGTCAATCCATGCCATATTCAGGTTGGTTTTCCTTGTCTTTCAGTTTTCCAAAATCATTTTGTCAATTAGGAGTTGATCTTTTGTTCCTCTGCTATTGGGGCAGTTTCCTTTCTACTCAGCTGGATAGAGGTTATTTTCAACTAGATGTTGTTGTACTACATCAGCTACCACACCAGTTAGCAATTTAAAAGTTGTTGGTAAGCAAGTAATTGGCCTGTAGTTGCCTGATGCTGCTCCTTTTGCTGAATCTTTCTTTATCAGGTAGGTTTTCCCAGTTTTTATCCACTCTTCAATTTCACCTCCTTATAGTATGTTGTTAAACTGCTTAGCAACGAATGGGTGGCACTTAGATGTTTCAATCAAAACCATACAGTTAATCTTTACCTGGTGCTGACCAATTCTCGATCTTCCTTGCTCTTTTTTCTACCATTTCTGCTGTTATTACTGTTCTTTCATTTCAACTTCTTTTTATTCTTATCCACCTCTTTTAACCAAGCTGTTGTTCTATTTCTTTGAGTTATCCCATAACTGCACTGTTTCTTCCTTGTCAGGTACTAATGGATTCACTGCAGTTTTTCCATTGATGGATTGGTATAAAGATTTTTGATTGGATTGAAATTGGAGATTGTTATTATTATTATTATTAGTAGTAGTAATAGTAGTAATAGTAGTAGTAGTAGTAGTAGTAGTAGTAGTAGTAGTAGCAGCAGCAGCCCTCTATGATCACATTTCAGCACTTTTAATCATACTTTTGGGGTTAATATCAACAATACTAACAAGCTGGTATGTTTATAGAAGAGCACAAATAAAATACAAACAAGGATAGAAATCAATGGAAAAATATTCAGTGTACTTAAATGCTAACTTGCAATTACTGTTATTTTCTTTCAAATATAAAAAAGCACTTTCGTTTAACAAACTGGGATATAGAGTGGGGACAGAGGAATGAAGACTGTAATTTCTTTCCTTCTGCTTATTCTGGTCATCCAGAAAGATCATATTGCCTATATAGCCTTTGAAGGATTTAATACAATTGGCATGCATTAGATATGCTAAATACTATACGGAGTTCTGTGAATCCAAACTTTTTTTTTCAGTTCAGTCTTATCCTTAAGAAAAGCTAAGTTACACAAAACACTATAAGATATAATAAAATGTAAGCCAAAGAAATTAAATAAATGAGCTAAATAAAGGAAATGATATACAGCTACATTTACTGTAGTTTGTACCAACATTATGCCTTTCTATATTTTTCTAGCTTTCAAATCCTCCTGATTTCAACCACATTTATACAACAGTTTGGAATATAAGATTTGAGCCAGGAAAGATGAACAGACAATTAAGACATATAACTGTTTTACATTCCACAAATGTACCTACACTCAGCAATGGTAAAACTTTCCATCCCATCCCTCAAGGCCTTGGAATAGTCAGTTTTTCAAATCTCTACATCAGGGTTGTCTAACCTTTACAACTTTAAGATCCATGCTTGCTGGGGAATTCTGGGAGTTGAAATTCACAAGTCTTAAAGTTGCCAGGGTTGAAGACTCTTGATTTACGTAAACTTAATTAGAGGGAACACATTATGTATATGCAGTGGTGGGATTTAGCCAGTTCGCACCAGTTTGGCAGAATCAGTAGCTAATTTTTTGTTGCCCAGGCCCAGAATGGACTTTCAGAAGTGGCATCCACACAGAGAACTGGTTGTTCACATATTTGAATCCCACCACTTCTAGAAAAGGGTCCATTACCAAGAAGGCTCGACAAAGGAGGTCCTTGAAAAGGACAAGTCTTTGGCAAAAGCAGTCTTAACAAACCTCTGACAAACCATCAGTTGGGCAGATTTCAATTGGAGCAAGTTATATCAGAGATATCAGACCTAAAGTCATGATTACTAGTGGAAAATATTCGGACAATGTATATTTCATTGATGTCATTCTTATTATTTACATTTCCTTATCCAGATTTTAAATATAGTTTTTCAATATACACTTTTGCATCTGAATTTCAAAATCTTTATATTTTTCAGGTGCCTTTTTTGCAAAGAAATCCACCACTAGTCCTTTACATTTCTCAAAATCAGATTTAACAAGACTTTATTTCATTCAGTTTTGCAGATGTGAAGATAATTGAGGAGGACATCTCAGACTCATAAACCTTTTGTTTAAGTTATAAAATGTTCATTTATATAAATATACAAGTGACAGAAAAACTGGAAAAAAAACTTCCTTTACAAAGTAGTTCACATATTTAGAAGACAAGTACACTAGTCTCCCGTACAACTTCAAATGTGTTTCTGGTCAGAAACAGATTGAGCTAGTAATCCAGTTATTATTACACTATAGCATCAAATTATCAATTTTTTTACTCAATTTACATGCTTCTTTCTGCAAGACCGAACTTGGATAACCAAAGTAAATAATAGTAATGTTCTAACAATATTTGTGGCTTGCAGAACCTGGATGATAATCTCTTATTATTATTTGAGGTTTGTTTTTTTCCCCCCTAAATTTTGTATTTATGTGTTACTATTCTGGAAGTAAGGAAGGTCAGAAGGAGAAAAAAGTTGCATAGTGTAACTATATTTAAACATTTTTATGGAACTTTATGTACACAAGATTTTAAAAGTGTACTAGATATTCTTAACTTTTTATATAGCATATAATATTTGGAATGTGTTATTAGTTTCTTTCCATTACTGAAAGGTCAGTTTACCAGAAATAGTTTGTTCCACAAATGATCAGTCTTTAATTTTTTACATGTTCTGCTAAGTAGGAACTTAAAGGTTCATTTTCTTGTATTCAGTCCCTACATATTACTTTGTTTCACTTGATTTCCATTTGTTGAGTCGTCTTTCCTGCAGAGAAAACCACAGCTTGGTTAACAGAATCCACTCACACTTACATGTTTCTTTATTTCTGAGTAAAGACACTTTCTAAACCTTTTCCCATCATAACAATACAATTGACTAATGGAGGTCCCACATTGCTGCAGCAGGAATGCTACATATCACTGTCAAAACTTTATGCTGATTTTTAATAAAAAATGTAGTTCATCTCTCATTTTTAGTCAGTGATATAATGAAAGCAAGTGAGACAGAGTTATATATTGCTGAATAAAACTGTTGGTATCAGCACAAACATTTGTTCCCTAAATAAAACTTTATGGACACACTATGGTAGCTTCTTTTATTGTTGTTATTCTTTTCCTATTATTCAACTCAGAGTATATTTTCCAACTGTATTTGAAAATTTGGAAGGAAGGACATTCTGTCAAACTTAGGACATTTTGAATTGCTTCAGTTCATTGGCTGAACTAATTTGAATATGTAAAGTATTGCAATTAACAGTAGAATGGGTAATATACTGAATATATTAAGACTGTCTTATTTTTTAAACACACACACACACACACACAAACATACATTTATAAAAACTTTTAAGCTGCATTTGTGTTATTCAGTATTAAACTGCCAAAAAACACTTATTTGCTTTTATAATGTTAGTGATAAAGTGTTTGAAATTCAAATATATAGATAAAATAATCTTTATTGTCATTTTTTACTATGAGCACACTGGCACACATTAAAAATGAAATTCTGTTGCCTGCTCTCAAATGTGTACACATACATAACACACATACAGACATGCTATATATATATATATATATATATATATATATATATATATATATATATATATATATATACACACACATATACATACACACACACACACACACACTCACACACACTTCCCTGCCGGAGCTACTGGGACGTGCAATATTGCATCAGCTGCTGCCAGAGCTGTAAGTTTTGGGAGAATCCACCAGGAAAGTAGCTAGGCCCTGATTGGATCTCCATTATATTTATAGTAATAGTAGTAAAGTTGGAAGGGACCTTGGAGGTCATCTAGTCCAACCCCCTACTCAGGCAGGAAACCCTACACCATTTTGGACAAATGGCTGTCCAGTCTCTTCTTAAAAACTTCCAGTGTTGGAGCATTTACTGCTTCTGGAGGTAGGCTGTTCCACTGATTAATTGTTCTCACTGTCAGGAAGTTTCTCCTTAGTTTGAGGTTGCTTCTCTCCTTGATTAGTTTCCACCCATTGCTTCTTGTCCTGCCTTCAGGTGCTTTGGAAAATAGCTTAATTTCCTCTTCTTTATGGCAGCCCCTGAAATATTGGAAAACTGCTATCATGTCCCCCCGTTGTCCTTCTCTTCGTTAAACTAGACATACCCAATTCTAGCAACCATTCCTTATATGTTAATATAGTGTATTATACTGTATTTAAACTCCATTTTGACTCCTGCCGGAGCTGCTGGGACATGCTATATTGCATCAGCTGCTGACAGAACTGTAAGTTTTGGGAGAATCCACCAGGAAAGTATCTAGGCCCTGATTGGATCTCCATTATATTTATAGTGTATTATACTGTATTTAAACTCCATTTTGACTCCTGCCGGAGCTGCTGGGACATGCTACATTGTATCAGCTGCTGCCAGAGCTGTAAATTTTGGGAGAATCCACCAGGAAAGTAGCTAGGCCCTGATTGGACCTCCATTATATTTATAGTGTATTATACTGTATTTAAATTCCATTTTGACTCCTGCCAGAGCTGCTGGGACATGCTATATTGCATCAGCTGCTGCCAGAGCTGTAAGTTTTGGGAGAATCCGCCAGGAAAGTAGTGGCCCGTGCGCCGTTAGTGTGTCTGAGATCCCCTGTAACTAAGAATGTCTGGCTTAGTTCAGTGCAACACTTACTTTGCAGCTGTCTTTCTCAGTACCCTTTTCAAACTTGAAACCTGTCCTATCTGTAAACAAATCACTAGCCTACAAGGACAGATCATTTACCTAGGATCTGTAATCCGTGTTCTTCGGGCAGAAATTAGGCATCCAGTTCAGCCCCTCTACTCTAATAAGCCTCCGTGCTATCAGCCCCCTTTACCACAAAGAGGGCAGTGGAGAGGAGAAGGGCAGTGTGGACAACTGTGGGTTCTGGAAGGGTGAGAGCTGTGAACCATAAACACCAAGCTTTCGCTATGTCCCTGCACAACAGTTACAGTGCCCTTGCTGACCTTAATAGGGACATTAAGGAGACAGGTAAAGGTATTTGTGAAGATAACTCAAATAAGCAGGGGATTGTGGTCCGAGATGAAGAACTAGATTTCGACAGGGAGAACTGTGAATCAGATATTACACATCAGTCATGAAAGAACAAAAAGGCACCCAAAAAGAGAAGCTACCTTCTGGTAGGTGATTCAATTATAAGGAATGTAAATTTAGGAAAGGACACAGAGGCTTCGAAAGAGATCAGGTGTCTTCCAGGTGCTACTGCCAGTAGGGACAAGAAGCGTATTTCTAAAATAATCAAGAATGGCAGCAAGGACTGTGATATGGAGGCTATTGTACATCTTGGCACTAACGATCTGTCCCAAAAAGATGTACTCTCTGTGCAGAACAATTTCCAGAGCTTGGGGAAGAAATGTAGCAGATTAGGCTGTAGGCTTACTTTCTCAGAGGTTTTACCAGTGTATAAGGAGCAAAACGGAAAAGGCCAGCACATAGCACAATTCAATATGTGGCTAAAGGAGTGGTGTAAAGGGGAAGGCTTTGGATATATTAGTCATGATATCAGTAGCTGGTCCAATGAAAAGATGTACAAAAGAGATGGTTTACATCCATCAAAAAAAGGGACTGAGTTACTCGGCTATAAATTCACAGATTTTCTGGAGGGAAATTTAAACTAAACAGCGGGGACAGGAAGTTAATTGATACGGAACAACCCTGTCCCCGGCAATCTAAAAATTATAGGGCTATCAGTGCATGTAGCATAGATGTGTGTGTGTGGACAAGAATACCAACCTTGCTATCAAGCAAAATGAAGCCTCTAATACCGAGTGCCACACAAAGTGCACTAACCAAATAGGTGGTAAGACAATAGGGGAACTCAGGCACCACACAGGTTATGTAGAAAGGAAACACAGGGCCACTCACAAAGGACTCAAATGTTTATACACCAATACACAGAGTATGAACAGCAAACAGGGTGAACTAGAAATTCAGGTTAATGAGGGCAGATACGATATTGTTGCCATTATGGAAACATGGTGGGATGAAACCCAGACATGGAACACACAGCTAGAGGGATTTAAATTGTTTAAAAGAAACAGACCAAATAAAAGAGGAGGTGGAGTTGCTCTTTATATAAGAAATAACTACATCTTTACAGAAATAGAGCACAACAATGATAAAAACTGTCTTGAATGCATTTGGGTCAATATAAAAGGGAGGGGGGGAAATGACATTGCCATAGGTGTATACTACAGACCACCCAACCAAACAGAGGAAATAGATGAACTTTTTGCTAGTCAGCTAACTAAGGTATGTAGGAAGCACGTCACAATAGTAATGGGGGATTTTAACTACCCTGACATCAACTGGGAGACAAACTCCGCACCAACTGGAAGATCAAACAGGTTCCTGGCAAACCTAGCAGACAACTTTGTATCCCAAAAAGTAGAGAAGGGAACTAGGGGATTAGCCATTTTGGATCTAATTCTTACTAACAGAGATGAAATGATAGAAGGTATTGAAGCCATAGGAACCCTGGGAGGAAGTGATCATGCAATATTAGAATTCAACATTATAGAAGCACAATCAATAGAACACAGTCAAACTAGAGTCTTGGACTTCAAGAGAGCTAATTTCAATAAACTTAGAGAGGGCTTGGGAAGGATTCCATGGATGAGAATCCTCAAGGGGAAAACAACTCAAGAAGCTTGGGAAATTTTGAAAAATGAGATAATAAAACCACAGTCTAGCACAATACCAACAAAGAGAAAAAACAACAGCTCTCAAAAGAAACCAGCATGGCTGCATAAAGAACTCTCTGACAAATTGAAAGATAAAAAGGACAAGTATAGAAAGTGGAAAGAGGGGAACATAACTAAGTCAGAATATCAGCAAATAGCCCGAGCCTGCAAAGATGAAGTGAAGAAAGCCAAGGCTCAAAATGAACTAAGGCTTGCGACCTTGTATGTTGTGAGTGTGGGTCTGGTGTCATTTTTTGTGTTAGGGAGTCATTTGTCAATAAGGGCGGGTTTCCAAATGGTTGGTAGGTGGGATGTATCATCTCATTTGTTCATGCTGTGTGGGCGTTTTTCTATCTCGATGGCTTCTCTGATTATTCTGTTATTAAAATGTTCAGTTTTGGCGATAGTTCTGGTATTTTTAAAATCAATTTCATGACTTCCGGTGGTTAGCGTCGATGATGGCAGCTACATTGTAGCCGTCCTCCTGGGACAGCGTGAGAACCGCGGAGTACAGCAGTCACCAGCTCTCCCGCGGCTCGAAATCTCCCTCCCGGGTGAAGGGAGGGGGGAGAGAACCACCCGAATAGAGGTAGAGCATCTCAAACCCCCCAGGGATTTTTTTTGGGGGTAGAAAGAGCTCCCTCGGAGTTCGGGTTGCCTCCGCCTCCCAGATGTCTTTGTTTCCTCTGGGAACAAAGTGAAACGCCACTACCATCTCCGCGTTTAAAGGGATAGGGTAAGTGATTTTTTTTTTATAAAGCGGACAGAGCTGGATAGAGGATTTGACTTATTGAGTTTTATTTGCTTTTTAGTTTAGGTTGATCTTTTTCTTTTTGTTTTTTTGTTTGTGTGGAGATGAAAGTAAAATGGCGATTTGAAAGTTTTTTTTTTCGAGGAAAAAAGTGAGTTAAACGGAACGTTATGGACTATATAGCTTTTTCTTTTTAAACTTTTTAAACTTTTCCTCTTTTTCTGAAGGTGGTTTTGTGTTTTTGAAATATCTTTCAAACTCTCCTTTGTTTTTTTTTTATTCTTTGAGGATTTTTTTTTTATAAAGAGAAAATAAGAATTTTTTTTTAAATGGTTTCAAAAAGGCAAGCAGCTTCTACAGTTCCTAAGGTGGCTTCTTCTCCTGCGATTTTACCGGTACAACAACCTAAAGCTACACAACCATCTTCTCCTCCTCTGCCAGTAATATCTGTACAAGACATGAAAGATATAATGGGAAATGCAGTAACTCAAATCAGAGGGGAAATGAAGGAGCTTCTAAATCAGAATAAAATTGAAATTAGAGGGGAACTGAAGAACCTGTTGGAGCAGAATAACACTATTTTGAGGCAAGATATAGTTATGGCTCTATCAGGACTTGCTTCTGTGGTTGAGAAGCTTGACTCTAGAGTCGAAGAGATTGCAGATAAGGTTGACATTTTGGAAGATAAGTTTGAAGGTATGGAAAAAAAGATGGAAATTTCACAGGATGACATTGTTATGTTTCAGTACAGAGAGATGGAATATGCTTTAAGAATTAGGGATCTGAAAGAAGATATGCAGCAAGATCTGAGAGAGATTGTGGTAAATGACTTTGCTGTTATTTTGAATAGAGAGAAAGAGGAAATACGCAGAGAGGTTGAAAAATTATTTAGAGTTAATTCCTGGATTGCAAAACAGAGAAATTTACCAAGAGATGTGGTGATTTATTTTGGAAAGAGATCTCTGCGCAATGAAATTATACAAGCTTTTTATAATAAGAGATTCCAGATTGCTGCTCAAGATGTTATTATTTTAAAGGAGATCCCATCTAAAATTCTAAGAAAGAGAAAAGATTTTGCTTTCTTAGCTAATGAACTTAAAAAAAGAATGATGCCATTCAGATGGGAGATTCCGATGGGTATTGTTCTGAGCCATGCGGGGATGCGTTACAGACTTAATACAGTCACTAAAGCAAAGGAGTTTTACAGTTCGGTCCTGGGAGCAGGCTCACCATCATCTATGATGCAGAAAGTTCTGGATGGTAAAGAGGTTGAACAGCAGTCTGAAGGACTAGGTGTGATGGCGGTTGGAGAGTTACAGTTGGAGTGGTCCCGACAAGCAGAGATTAAAGAGCAAAGAATGACCCGTGCAGCGTATAGACGCAAGGAAAAGGAACAACAGAGGAAAGAGGTTAAAGAATCTCTTCAAGAAAGTGCTTCGTTGCCGGTGGGAGGAGCAAGACTTAAGAGTTCTGCGGCACATTCCTCAATGGCAGATCTTCAAGCAGTCTTCTCCAGGCTTCTGGTTAAGGGAGATGGTAAAGCTCCTGACTTGGAATGTTAACGGCCTTAATTCTCCTCAGAAGAGAAAGAAAATCTTTCATTATTTAAAGCAACATAATAATGATATTATTTGTTTGCAGGAAACACATATTATAGCCAAAGATCAAAAATATTTAGTCAATGCTCGTTTGGGATCTCATTTTGTATCTTCTGCTCCTGGGAAAAAAGGGGGCGTAGTTATTTATGTTAAGCAAAACTTATCAGCCTGTTTGGTAGAATCTGATCTTCAAGGGAGATATGTTATGATTGAAGTTGGCTTATATGGTAGGAAAATACTTATAGTGGGACTGTACGCACCAAACCAACAACAGGAACAATTTTATAGATTGCTACATCAGAAATTAACTTTGTTGGACTATAGATCTGTGATATTAATGGGTGACTGGAATGGTGTGTTAGATACACAAAGAGACAAAAAAGGATCTTCTACTTTTTTTAAACAGGCTAAATTACCTAAAGCTTTTTTTGATTTGAAAGAGGACTGGGAGCTACGAGACTACTGGCGTGAATGCAATCAGGAGGAGAGAGACTTTACTTTCTTTTCAGATAGACATCAATCCTTTTCAAGAATTGACTTTTTTTTATTACAACTGATTTATATTTTAAGGTAAAGAATGTTAAAATTTTTTCTAGGACATTGACGGATCATAGTCCAGTCTGGATGGAGTTGGTTGATGAAAGAGAGGAGAGGAGATCGTGGAGGATGAAAGAAAATTTATTTAGACAAGAAAAGAATGTTCAAAAATTAAAGGAGCACTTAAAGGATTATTTTGTTTTAAATATGCATAAAGGAACTTCAATGTCAGTGGTATGGGATGCAGGTAAAGCCTTCTGACATGACCAATTTGGTTAAGCAGACTTTGGTTAAGTTGACAGATTTTGAGGTTGTTGATAAGGTAAAATATTTGGGGGTTACTTTATCTGTTTCTAATGTAAAATTGTACAAAATAATTATGAAAGGTTATGGGTCAGGATACAAAGAGATTTGAAAAATTGGGAGAAATTGCAATTATCCCTTTTGGGAAGAATTGCGGTGATTAAAATGAATGTTCTGCCAAAATTCCTTTTTTTATTTCAAATGATACCTATCTTAAAGAATGAGATTAATTTAAATGAATGGCAGAAAGGTATCAATAAATTTAATTGGGCGGGGAAAAAACCAAGAGTAAAGCTTAAAACAATACAAGACACTCGTGAGAGAGGTGGACTCAAGGTACCGAATTTGAAATTGTACTATGATGCAGTGGTTTTAACATTAATTAGTGATTGGGTTAATTTAACAAATGTAGAAATACTCCTCTTGGAGGGTTGGGATTTACTTTTTGGATGGCATGCCTATTTAATTTTTAATAAAAAAGTTGATAGGGTTTTTAAATCTCATATTATAAGGATTTCTTTATTTCGAGTTTGGAGGAAATATTATAGAAGTGATTTTAAAATCCCATTATGGGCTATACCTTGGCATGTGATAGAGGGGATAAGGAGAGGAGTTAAGATGGATGGTGTTTCTTATGCACAATTACCTAGATGGGATGGTAAAAATTGACAGTTAAAATCTTTGGAAAATCTAGCACAAGAAAATATTATATATTCATGGTTTCAGTATAGACAAATAGTGGACAGATGGAAGTTAGATCGTAATGTGGGTTTACTTAGAGAAGATGAAAACTTTCTTAAACAAGTAAAAGACCAAAGACGAACTCATATTAAGAGAATTTATGGGGTGCTAGTAGAATTGGATTCAGAGGCAGAATTAATTAAAGAATGTATGATCAAATGGGCACAAAATTTTGGTGAACCAGTTCTACTAGATACCTGGGAAATTATTTGGGTGAGGAATGTCAAATTTACACAAGCCCAGAATTTAAGGGAGAATTTTTATAAAATGTTTTACAGATGGCACCTTGATCCACAAAAAATGTCTCGTATGTATCCTGACTTACAGCCCAAATATTGGAGATGTGGTTATTTGGATGCTACTTACTATCATATCTGGTGGTCGTGTAAAAATATAAAAGCCTTTTGGATTAAGATATGGTGGAATATTCAAAGAATTTTTAGAAGGAGGGTAAAATTTACCCCACAATTGTTTTTATTAGGTATTGTTACTGATTGTGATATTAAAGAGACCACATTGATGTTAAATTTAATTACAGCCGCAAGGCTGCTAGTAGGGCAATGTTGGAAGAAGGAATCTTTGCCTACTTTGCAAGAGTGGTTTTTTAAAGTTTCTTATTTGGCGGAAATGGCAAAGATTTCGGCTTTCTTGAAGGATCAATCGCAGGAGAAGTATTTTGCGGTATGGAAAAAATGGATAGATTTTATACAATATAAGTTGGATATTAAAAAATACTATTTAGTTTTTCAATAACTTATATTTAAAATTTAAAATATTTTATAGATTTTATTCCTTTTTTCATTTTTATTTTTTATTTTTATTATACTTTCTTTTATCTTTTTCTTTTTTCTTTTTCTTTATTCTTTTTTCTTTCAAGTATTATTCTTTTGGTATTTATGTTTTCTTATACATATATTATTGTTAATTATCTTATAGTTTGTTTAATTAATGTATTTAGTATTTAGATTTATTCATGGTTTATATTTTCTTTTAGATTATTTGAAGAAATTTTAATTAAGCCTATGTTCAGCTCTGGGAAGGTCGGGGGAGGGAATGGGAAGGTTGGGGAGGTTTGGGGATGGGTTGTTTTGTTTTTGTCAAATTTTAAAAACTTAATAAATATTTATAATAAAAATAAATAAATAAATAAAATCAATTTCATGTCCTGTGGCTTTAAGGTGTTGGACCAGGGAAGATGTTGGTTCCTCTTTTTTGACTGAGTTCTTATGTTCTTCAATGCGTGCACTTATTCTTCTGTTGGTTTGTCCGATGTATGTGTTGGGACAAGCAGTGCATGGGATTTCATATACTCCTTGATTTTCTAACTCATTTTTATCTTTGGGGTTTCTTAGGATGATGGATATTTTTCTGTTTGTGCAGAATGCTGTTTTGATGTTGTGCTTATGGAGGATCTTACTGATTCTGTCTGTGGTGCCT
Organism: Crotalus tigris; assembly: GCF_016545835.1. Classification (NCBI taxonomy): domain Eukaryota; kingdom Metazoa; phylum Chordata; class Lepidosauria; order Squamata; family Viperidae; genus Crotalus; species Crotalus tigris. The sequence continues at coordinate 425,139 of NW_024100112.1, read as the reverse complement.
TTTATGTATGGGAGGAGGGCTTTGCCATTTTCTTGTTCTTTGTCTTGGATTTTAGTGGGGGTTTCTTTTTGGATTAGGTTTGTAATCTTATTTCTTTGGAATCCATTGGATGTTAGTACATTGGTGAGAGTGTGTAGTTCGGTTTTTAGGTGTTGTTCGTCAGCTAAGCGTTTTGTTCTGGAGATGAGTGTCTTGGCTACAGAGTTGATCTGTGCTGGGTGGTGGTGTGAGAGAGCGTGCAGATAGCGGTTTGTGTGTGTTTTCTTCTGGTAGATGGTGTGTCCTAGGGAGCCATTGGATTTCTTGTAGACTAAGACATCCAGGAAGGGAAGTTGGTTATTAGCTTCTGTTTCCATGGTGAACTGTATTTTGGGGTGTAGGCTGTTGAGGTGTGTGAGGAAGTTGTCCAGTTTTTCTTTCCCATGTGGCTAGATTATGAAGGTGTCATCTACGTATCTGAGCCAGAGTTTGGGTTTGTGATCCGCTTTTTCTAGAGCTTGGGTTTCAAAGTGTTCCATGTAGAGGTTAGCAATGACAGGTGAGAGGGGTGATCCCATGGGTGCTCCTTCTGTTTGTTTGTATTTTTGTCCATTATAGATGAAGTATGTGTTGGATAGGCAGTGGTTGGTCAGATCTAAGATGTGTTTGGGGGGGTTATATTTGTTTTGGATACCTGTCAAGGCTTCTTTGATAGGCACTTGGGTAAAGAGGGATATGACATCGAAGCTCACGAGTAGGTCGCTGGGCTGTAAGTTTTGTTTCTCTATGATCTCTATAAACTGGAATGAGTTTTTTACGTGTGAGATGATGGATTCTGCATAGGGCTGTAGTTGTTTGGCGAGAAATTTGGCTAGGTTTTGTAGAGGTGAGCCTATGGAGCTGACTATAGGTCTGAGTGGGGTTCCTTCTTTGTGTATCTTGGGGAGACCATAGAGTTTGGGGCATCTGGATGATTTCTCTCCGGGAATGATTCTTTGCTGGATCTCTTCGCTAATGAAGGAGGCTTTTATTTTGGATCTTGTGGTTTTTTCCAGGTAGGTGGTGGGATCTGTGTTTAGGGGTTTGTATGTGTAGTCTTGGAGTAGGTTGGTTAACTTGGTTTGGTAGTCAGATGTATTCATAACCACCGTGGCGTTGCCCTTGTCTGCTGGTAGGATTATTATGCTGGTGTCTTCTTTCAGGTTACGTAGTGCTGTCTGTTCCTCTTTGGGTAAGTTGCTTTTGGGTGGCTTGCTGGTGCAGAGGATGTTGGTGATTTCGAGTCTGATTCTGTTAGCGTCTACAGGTGTGGAACAGATATTTCCTTTCCTCAGCCTTGGCTTTGGCCATACTGCCAAAGAACCCTTTTTAAAAGAGCTGACTCACACTGCAGTATGGCCAAAGTCAAGGCTGAGGAAAGGAAATACCTGTTCCACACCTGTAGACGTAATGGATACCCCAATAAATTCTTCAGGAGCCACAGTGCTCTATCCAGACCTCCCCATAATCTATCTATTGGGGAGCTACTTCCACAGACAACGCGTATTACTCTCCCCTATGTCAGCAATGTTTCTGAAGCCATGGCTAGGCTATTATCACCCTATGAAATAAGGGTGGCACATAGACCGGATTGCACGTTGCGTTCCTGTATCATGAGGTTGAAAGATCCACTCCCCATTACTGAGAAGTCTGGGGTGATCTATAGAATCCGTTGTATGGATTGCCCAGGTAATTACGTGGGAGAGATCTCTAAAAGAGTAAGGACAAGAATACAGGAACACAAGCTGGCAATAAAAAGAGGGGAGCATTATTCGCAGATCCTCACCCACATGGTAGAGCTTGGACACAAGTTTGATTTCAATGGGGTGCAGGTTATTGCTAGTGATGCCTCCAAGAGCGGCAGACTCCTCAAAGAGGCTTGGTTCTCGGACTGTAAGTCTATTAATTGATGTGTGGAGTTACATCCTGCACACCAGGTCATGAAAGCTTGGGAGGCACGCATTTGTTCCAGACGGAGGAAGCACCCCACTGTTTGCAATCTCGATTGCCCCAATGAAGAGATAGACAATGAGATAAGGGTGATCCTGCCATCTGTAGTGTCCCTGGCTATTAGCAATTCCTACTTGCACCCATTGATGAACGAAGAATCCGTTGACAACAGCAACCCACCCCCTGGTGCCCTGGATGCTCCAAACACTCCTCCCCCTCCCCCTCCCCCTCCTCGATATTGTGTCTGAGCTACTGAATGGTATAGAGCACTCCTCCCCCCCACTCTTGAGGTGGAGCAGGACAGCTCTCCTCGGGGCAACTTTGGTGACTGCGTTCCGGATGGTCCGCTTGCTGCACCTGGCCTGGATGCCTGTTTGAAGATCGGAACCTCTGGGGTGGATGATGACTGCAATTGCCCCATTAAGGGTCCCATCACGCGTTCCCGAGTAGCACGGTGGACGCGTGAGGGCGCACGCGCAAAGACCGCAGTTGGAATTTCCTCTGAGGGGAGAGTTGAATCGGACGCCAAACTGACAGGAATGAAGATCGTAATGAACTGCTGTGCATCCCATGCACAGAAGGGCAGTGGGTTGGGGGCTATAGGGGAAGATAGGAGCACGGATGGGATAGCATGCGCCCGGAGAGTGATACGTCGGATATGGGGGAGGGAGACAGCCGGATCTGGGATTTCATCGCAGGATCGGTCTGCAGTTACACAGGTTACTCTGTTGCAAAGTAACATGGAATGCTCGCCTCCCAGCTTAGGAGCCACGCGCAACAGAGAAGTAATCAGCTGCAGGAACTTAGAACTCAGAAATACATCTGACATGAGTGATGGGAGGATTAATCGACCAGGCCCCATAACAAGGTCTATGAGACATGTGCAGGCGCATTTGTGCTTATAAATGAGCTCCCCCACCCTCTGCCTTTTAACAGCAATACAGCCATCGAAAGCTAGGTTATCTATTTATTAAACATTTAATTGTTTTATCTCCTGGTGATCATCTTTATCTTTTTTTTTTTTTTTTTTTATTGAAGTTTTTCAAAAGTTTTACAAATAAAAATCCACCCCCCCTCCCCAACCACCCCACCCCCCCCCCCGACTTCCCAGAACTGAATATAGGATTATTTAACAAATATTTTAAAAATAACATTTGCAATTTATAAAATAATTAATAATAATAATAAAAATCACAATAATAATATATATAATAATAATATAGATAACATAAACTTTAAAATGAATAATATATACTAAAAAAGAAAAAAATAAAAATAAAAAGAGAAAAGAGAGAGAGAAAGAAGAAAGAAGAAAGTAGACGAAGAATAAAGCATATATATATATATAAAAAATATATATGAATAATAATACATAAAAAATGTATATATATAAAAAAGAAAAAGAAGAAAGAAAGAAAGAAAAAACAATCATTACAAATTATAAAAAGGCTATATAATATTTTTCCATATCCAAATTATGTTGTATAAAATTTATCCATTTTTCCCATACCGCAAAACATTTTTCTTGAGATTGCTCCTTTAAGAAAGCCGAAATCTTTGCCATTTCTGCCAAATACGAAACTTTATGAAACCATTCTTGTAAAGTAGGCAAAGATTCCTTCTTCCAATATTGTCCTATTAACAACCTAGCGGCTGTAATCAAATTTAACATCAATATAACCTCATTAGCATCACAGTCAATAACAATACCTAGTAAAAATAATTGCGGAGTAAATTTTACCCTCCTTTTAAAAATTCTTTGAATATTCCACCCTATCTTAATCCAAAAAGCTTTTATATGCTTACACGTCCACCAAATATGGTAATAGGTAGCATCCAAATATCCACATCTCCAGCATTTCGGCTGTAGATTAGGGTACATAATGGACAGTTTCTTTGGGTCAAGGTGCCATCTATAAAACATCTTATAAAAATTCTCTCTTAAATTTTGCGCTTGTGTGAATTTAACATTTCTTATCCAAATAAGTTCCCAAGTATCCATTGAAATCATTTCACCAATATTCTGTGCCCATTTAATCATACAATCTTTAACTAGTTCAAGTTCTGAATCTAATTCCACTAAAACCCCATAAACTCTCTTAATATGGGTTGGCCTTTGATCTCTTACTTGTTTTAAAAAACAAGCATAACATATCTTCCGTAAGGGTCTGATTCTAACAAGGTAGCGGATAAATTCTGTTTAACATAGATTACCACACCCCCTTTCTTCCCAGGGGCGGGAGATACAAAATGAGATCCCAAGCGAGGATTGTTTAAATATTTTTGATCTTTAGCTGTAATATGAGTTTCTTGCAAGCAAATAATATCATTGTTATGTTGTTTCAAATAGTGGTAAATTTTTTTTCTCTTTTGAGGAATGTTTAATCAATTAACATTCCAGGACAGGAGCTTTGCCATCTCCCTTGGCCTTCAGCCTGGAGAAGATCCGCTCAAATTCTGCTGCTGATGAATATGTAGCAGAGCTTTGGGGTCTTGCTCCTCCCACCGGCACTGAAGCAATTTGCTGAGTAGATTCTTCAATTTCTTTTTCTTTTTCTTTTTTCTGTTGTTCTTTTTCTTTACGTTTATGTGCTGCACGGGTCATTCTCTTTTCTTTAACCTCTGGTTGAGACATCCATACCACCTGTCCAGCAGTCATCATCCCTGTACCTTCAGATTTCTGTTCCATCTCTTTGTCACTCAAGACTTTATGCATCATGGGCACAGGAGAGCCTGCTCCCAGGACCGTTTTATAAAATTCCTTAGCTTTAGCAACTGTATTAAGTCTATAACGTGTCCCCGCATGGCTCAAAACAATGCCCATCGGAATCTCCCAGCTAAATGGCATTTGTCTTGCTTTAAGTTCATTTACTAAAAAAGCAAAATCTTTTCTGCTTCTTAAAATTTTAGGTGGAATTTCCTTTAAAATAATAATATCTTGGGCAGCAATCTGAAATCTTTTATTATAAAAAATTTGTAGAATCTGATTTCGCAAAGACTTCTTAGCAAAATATATCACCACATCTCTAGGCAAATTCCTCTGTTTTGCAATCCAAGAATTAACTCTATAAATTCTTTCCACATCCCCACGTAACTCTTCTTTATCAATATTCAAAATAACAGCCAAGTCATTACTCACCATTTCCATCAAATCTTGAGTTTTATCTTCTTTCAGACCCCTTATTCTCACAGCATATTCCATCTGTCTATACTGGAACATAAGAATATCATCTTGTGAAGTCTCCACTTTTTTCTCCATATCTTGAAATTTATAATCCAAAAGTTCAACTGTTTCTTCAATTTCCTCGACTCTGGAGTCCAGCTTCACAACCACTGAGGCCATTCCAGATAGAGCTAGAAGTATATCATCCCTCAAAATAGCATTATTCTGTTCTAAAAGCTCCTTCATTTCTTTCTTCATTTCCTCCTGAGTTTCAGATTTATTCTGGTCCAAAAGTTGTTTCATTTCCTCCCTAAACTGTGAGACAGCACTTACCATTATTTCTTTAATGTCTTGTGCTGATGTGCCAGATGGGGGAGGTGAAGGTGGAGTGGATTTAGGTTGCTGCACTGAGGGTATTATTTTAAGTTGTTGTTGCATAGTAGAAGTAGCAGGAGAAGAAGTTACTTTAGAAGCTGCAGTAGCTGGTTGTCGTTTTGAAGCCATTTTAATTTATCTTCCTTTCTTCTTAAAAATACCGATAAAAATAAGTAATCCAAAAAAAAAATTAAAAATAAGATAAAATAGAATAAAATAAGATCAATCTAAAAGTCCCCAAGAATAAAAAAGTAAAAAAAGTAAAAAAAAAGCAGTATTAAACAACAATTCAGCCGATCCGTCTTTTAAAGGAAAAAAAACTTTCAAAACGCCATTTTACTTTCACTCTCACTTTTCCGCCCGAAAAAAAAAGAGAAAGCTTAAAAAAATAAAAAAAAATCAGCATATACTAAATAAACTAAATAAACTAAAAAAAAATAAAATGAAGCTAAACTATAAATAAAATCCTTTAAACAGTTCTGTCCGGTTTAAGATTACTCACGGTTTCTTTAAATACGGAGATGGTAGCGGCGTCTCGCTTTGTTTCTGAGGAAACAAAGACAGCTGAGAGGCGGAGAAGGCAATGAACTCCGAGGGAACCCTCTTTCTACCCCCCTAAAAATAAAAATCCAGGGAGAGTTAAGAGGTTCTACCTCTATTCATGCGATCTCTGCCCCTTCCCTTCGCCCGGGAAGGGGATTGCGAGCCGCGGGCCAGCTGGTAAACGCTGTGCTCCGCGGATCTGACACCTTCTCAGGAGGACGGCTACAAAGTAGCCGCCATCTCCACCGCTTTAACCACCGGAAGACCTTTATCTTTTGAATATATATATATGTGTGTAAATGTCCTTAATGGTTGTAAAAATGCGAATCTCCGGGAAGAGTATAACCTAGTTGTTTATTGTTAAAACAATATTTAAAACAATAAAAACAGTTATATACAAAGTTAAAAACAACTTAGCTTTTGCTGGTCCTCTGCCAGCATCCTCAGAGTGAGGCTCAGGGGGTGGGGAAGTTCTTTTTATCCCCTTGACGATCTAACTGCTTGCTCATTGCTCGCGTGACAGGGCCACTCTTCCTGATTGCCTGTAACTGCCTTAGTTGCCCCGCCCTCTCTTTATTGCACTCCAATTTTGCATTTTTCTGCTCTGTCATCCTTGTCCAGCCTCCTCTTCCCTGTACTGTTGTTAATAATATACTCTCCAATCGCTCTTTCCTACTCATTGCGGGGTACACCTTCCGATCCGGTATTACAAGAGTCCTGCCATGGGGTTTTCCCTTTTTATTCTCCTTGTTGGTCTGCTGGTCTGCCTGCCGTTTTTGCGTTCCATTATCCATTTCTATCCCATCTCCCTCCTCTGGTTTTTCTCCTCTCCTGATCTGCCGATCTATATACCATTTCTGCCTTCTGTCATCCATTCTTATCAATCCTCCCTTCTCCAATTTTTCCCCTCCCCTGACCTGCCTACCTATATTCCATTCCTGCCTACCATCATCCATTCCTATCGATCCTCCCTTCTCCAGTTTCTCTCTCCTCCTGGTCTGCTGGTCTACCTGCTGTTTCTGTTTCCCATCATGCCTTCTTATCAATCCTCCTCTCTCCGGTCCCCCCCCCCCCGGTCTGCTGATCTCCCTGCTGTTCCTGTCTTCTGTCATCCATTCCTGTCCCTCTTTCCTTCCCCAATTTTTCTCCCTCCCCAGCCTGCTGATCTACCTGCCATTCCTGCCTTCCATCATCCATTCCCATCGATCTTTCTTTCTCTAGTTTTCCTCTATCCCTAACCTGCCAGTCCTGCCTTTCATCATCCATTCCTATCAATCCTCCCTTCTCCAGCCCTCTAACCTGCTGATCTACATACTGCTCCTGCCTTCCGTCATCCATTCCTATCGATGTTCCCATCCTCAGTTTTCTTCCCCTCCTAATCTGCTGCTCTACCTGCTGTTCCTGATTACCATCATCCATTACTATCCATCTTCCCTTCTCCAATTCCCCCCCCCCAGTTTGCTGATCTGCCTGTTGTTCATCCATTCCTGTCCATCTTCTCTTCTCCAGTATTCCTCCTCCCTTAACCTGCTGGCCTGCATGCTGTTCCCACATTCCGACATCCGTTCCTGTTGGACTTTCCTTCCCGGGTTCCCCCCCCCCAGTCTGCCATCCTGCATATTGTTCTTGCCTGCCCTCCTCCATTCCTGACAGTCTTTCCTTCTCTTGTTCCTCCCCCCTCTGATCCGCTGCTCTGCATACTGTTCCTGACTTTCTTCCTCCATTCTTATCAGTCTTCCCCTCTCAGATGTCCTTCCTCCCCCCATGGGTATGCCCCCATTCCTATGTGCCTCATCTTTTTTTCTTTTCTTTTCTCCCTCTCCTTTCCTTTTGATCAGTCCCATAGGGTCGGGCATTCCTCTCCCCCGTGTTCTGGATTGTACAGTCAGATCTGATACTCCCAAGACCCTTCCCTGGTCCCCTCCTCCTTGCAGTCCCTCATCATACCCACCTCCTCCCTCCTTGGTGCCCTTACTTATCTGTAACTCTAATGCTTCCTCATCCATTCCTACCTTTTCTATGTCTTTGAGATCCTCCCTTTGCTTAGCCATATAGTAAGTATTCTCCCCAGTCTTGATTCCGTCTCTGACAATCGGCATTCGCCTCTTGACATGCTCTTCATATACTCTTAATGCCTGGTATGCTGGGGGCAATTCTATACATCGAATTCCATGTTGGAAAACCAGGCCTCCTTTAGTAGGGGTCCTCCCTTGGAGGCATCCTGGGCGATGGCTTCTGCCCCCTTAAAATCGAATGAATGTCCGTTGTTAATCATGTGCATCCATATTTGGAAATACTGCTCCTGCAATCTGACAGCCAATTTGTGTTTGTGTATTCTAGTTTTTATTTGTTTGGCTGTCTCCCCTGTATAGTTACATTGGCAATCTTTGCAGTGCACTCTGTATACGACCGATGATCTTTCTTCCTTCGGCAATGGCTCTTTGGGGTGCATAACTTTCATCCGAAGTGTTTGATCGGGCTGGTGGGCAACTTTAATGTTGTAAGGTGCCAATATGCGTGCTGTTGCCTCCGATACTACCTGGATGTATGGTATCGTTGTCCAGCCATTACCCCTGGATCATTCGGTGCTCTGTGGGGTTCTTGATGTTTACTATACCTCTGAATGAAGCTAGTTGGGTAGCCATTCCACCTACAAACTTGATAAAGATGCGCACGCTCTCTCTGCTTAGCCTTCCTAGTATTACAGTGCGTGTCTATACGTGCAAATAGTGTCCTTACGCATGAGATCTTATGGGCTGCTGGGTGATTGCTCATATAGTGCAACATCCTGTCAGTGTGAGTGGCTTTCCTATACACCATTGTGTGGAGGGCACCATTAATTTGACGTGTAATCAAAACGTCTAGGAAGGCCAAGCTGCCATTGGCCTCTTCCTCTGCCGTAAATTGTATATCCAGGAATATTGAGTTTCTCCATGAAAGCAGTTTTTCTCGCACGTTTAACAATGACAAAAGTATCATCCACATATCTGGCCCAAAACTCCGGTTGGTAGTCAGACATGGCCCTGATTTCCAAACACTGTAGGACCGCCTCCGTGATGACCCCCGAAATGGGAGATCCCATTGGCGTGTCCTTGATCTGTTTATATATTGTCCCCTGGAATGTGATAACTTGACAACATCTTCTATGCCAAGGGAACCTTGGCTCCGTAGTCCTTTCAGTTGTAATAAATCTTTTATAGTCAAGATGGCAATTCTTGCGGGATGGACATGAATAGAGATGTTATGTCGAATGAGATCATAATCTCATCATCCTGTATCCTCATCATCTTTAGCCTCTGCAGGAATTTCTGCGATGATTTCACATTGGTTGTATTGTCCTCCACCAGATGTTGTAACTTTTGACTTAGCCATTTAGCCAGGCCGAACATGGATGTGCCCCTAAGTGCCACAATGGGTCTCAATGGGGTCCCTTCCTTATGTATTTTGGGTAGGCCGTAAAATCTCGCCATAGCCGAGTCTCTTGGCCGTACAGCTCTCACGTCTTCTTCGTTTATTCCTCCATGTTTTTTAAGTACATCCGTGATCTTATTGAGTTGATTTTTCATGGCCGTTGTGGGGTCTGTCCTGATTACTTTATAGGCACTGGTGTCATCAAGTAAGGCCTGAGCCTTGCCGTTATATGTGGCTCTGTCCATGATGACCGTGGCTCTTCCCTTATCTGCTGGCAGGATCACGATGGATTTGTCCTTGCACAGCTCTTCCAGGGCCTTTCTCTCCCCTGCCAGTAGTACATGGCGTTGTTTGTGGCCCATAAGCAACCCCGTAACTCGTTGCCTTATGGCATTCTTCTCTGACTCACTAGTGGCCATACCTTATATCGCTGGTTCTACGGCCGCAATAAGCGTCCCCCAAATTGAGGCCCACATCCCATTGTAATAGTCTGGTTTCTTCATCCGTGAGGTCTCTTGATGATGCGTTGTGGATCAATCTGGAGTTCTGATTACGATTGTGCATATGCCTCAGGGTCTCCATCGTCCTGTGGAGCGTTTCGGTCTTATTCCGATGCACAATGTGCGTGGCTTCATGTATGTGTAAGCTGAGGATCCTGTAATGCTGCTGTGTCAGCGTAGATCGATAGAGCTCCTGGCATCTTCGTATCCTAAGTGACCAGGTGTTGATATGTCTATGGTGGTCGTTGATTAAGGCCCGTAAGGTTCAGCGCTGAAACTGCCAAACTACCATCTGTGCCTCTATAGAGTCTACGACCGGTCTCCTACGTAGGGATTTTGGTGGCAAGTCATTGTGAATGCAATCATGTAGGAAGGACAATTTCCGGTAATTAACAGCCTTAGGTTTGGCAAGGTTCTCCCACCTCCTAGCCTGGAGCATTACTACTCTTCCATAAATGTCCTTAATGGTTGCAAAAGTGCGAATCCCGGGCATATTTGTTCAATAATGCAATCTTCCATCTCCGGGAAGAGTATAACCTAGTTGTTTATTGTTAAAACAATATTTAAAACAATAAAAACAGTTATATACAAAGTTAAAAACAACTTAGCTTTTGCTGGTCCTCTGCCAGCATCCTCAGAGTGAGGCTCAGGGGGTGGGGAAGTTCTTTTTATCCCCTTGACGATCTAACTGCTTGCTCATTGCTCGCGTGACAGGGCCACTCTTCCTGATTGCCTGTAACTGCCTTAGTTGCCCCGCCCTCTCTTTATTGCACTCCAATTTTGCATTTTTCTGCTCTGTCATCCTTGTCCAGCCTCCTCTTCCCTGTACTGTTGTTAATAATATACTCTCCAATCGCTCTTTCCTACTCATTGCGGGGTACACCTTCCGATCCGGTATTACAAGAGTCCTGCCATGGGGTTTTCCCTTTTTATTCTCCTTGTTGGTCTGCTGGTCTGCCTGCCGTTTTTGCATTCCATTATCCATTTCTATCCCATCTCCCTCCTCTGGTTTTTCTCCTCTCCTGATCTGCCGATCTATATACCATTTCTGCCTTCTGTCATCCATTCTTATCAATCCTCCCTTCTCCAATTTTTCCCCTCTCCTGACCTGCCTACCTATATTCCATTCCTGCCTACCATCATCCATTCCTATTGATCCTCCCTTCTCCAGTTTTTCTCTCCTCCTGGTCTGCTGGTCTACCTGCTGTTCCTGTTTCCCATCATGCCTTCTTATCAATCCTCCTCTCTCCAGTTTCCCTCCCTGGTCTGCTAATCTCCCTGCTTTTCCTGTCTTCCGTCATCCATTCCTGTCCCTCTTTCCTTCCCCAATTTTTCTCCCTCCCAGCCTGCTGATCTACCTGCCATTCCTGCCTTCTATCATCCATTCCCATTGATCTTTCTTTCTCCAGTTTTTCCCTATCCCTAACCTGCTAGTCCTGCCTTTCGTCATCCGTTCCTATCAATCCTTGATACATATACATAGAGAAGTGTGGCAGTGCCTGCCTTTTCTGAAATTGACGATCTCTTTAGTTTTTCTAACTAGGCTGTTTTTATTGCACCAGTTCACCAAACCCTCTACCTTCTTATGTTAAGCACCCTCATTGTCATCTTGAATAAGGCCCACTACTGTTGTTATATAAATATGCAAAATAAAATTGTCAATAATTAGTATTTCAATAAAAGTTATAAAATATGATATCAATATTATATAAAGATAGTAAAGCATATTTGGAGCTTCTAAATGACCAGTTTTGACTGCCATTTAAACTTTGAGAGATATATCACAATACATTTTTTATTGATAGAATAGCCCTCAAAAATAAGACAAAAAAACAGACTACTTTATCAATATACATTGCACACTACTACTATTAACTTCTATTAACTTTAGTTTTTTATGATAAGAGGATTTATTTACTTTTCAATTTATATTATTATAGTTTTTGAATATATGCTAATAAATACAATAGTTGAATTGTCATAATATTTAAATTATTCTGTATACCTGAAATAGTACTCTCATAATACAAACATTTCTCTTTGAAAATGATTAAAAATTGTGATATTTTTTTTAACAATACTTTTAGGTTAGCTCAAAGTTAACTAGTTTTTACTTGAGATTGTAAGTATGATTGAAAGTATAGTAACATACTTTCTAAAATTTTACACACACTAACTTCAGCTGACTACATCAGAGAACATTAGTATACTTTATATAAAATACAATATTGTACTTTGATTTGATGAGTTGAGCTTAACACTACAATCTCATAAAGGTAATGAGAACAAAAAAGGTAGAAGATAGATCAGAATCCAGTTATATTTCCTTTCTATCTATCTTCTCTGATCTAAAACCAATGGTTACCCTTTCCTGGATCTTGCCATACTCCCAACGGGGAGGGGGATATGCATGCGGATTTTATTACTTTCACTTCTTCTTTTCACTACAAAGTAACCTTTTGTTTATTTGCCTGTTAACCATTGCAATGTAACCATTTTCCTCTTATCCTTTGCCCCTCTGAACTTCTCCTCCTTCCTGGCCAGCTAGGAAAAGGGGGGTGAAAAGATACAATGCTCCGGGATCTGGTTTATTTCTCCGTCATCAAAATAAGGTGTGAGGAGCTGTTGAATGATTGTGCACAACGGAGCCGGATGGATAGATGATAGATAGATAGATAGATAGATAGATAGATAGATAGATAGATAGATAGATAGATAGATAGATATTGCCAGATATGAAGTGACCATTGAACTGCAATTGTCTCCTTATTTGTATTAAAGTTCTTACCCATTCAAATCAATTGCATTTGTTACTAAGTAGATATGCACAGAACTAAATTTGGAAATTTATTCTGGTCCTGCAATGGAATCTTGTTTCTGGCTGTCATTTTGACTTTACATTAAAACATTAAACCTTCTGGAAAAGAAATCCACCAGTTTTCTTATGTAAAGAGATGCACTGTTTTGATATATACACTCCACTCATACATATTGTAAAATGAAAAGTAATAATGAAAACCCCAGATTAATTTAGAATAAAGAAGAACTCCGACACACTTTCTTATCAGTTTGCAACTTATCTGACAAAATTATTGAATTTTCTTTCTTAGTTATATTTAAATTTATTTTAAATAATCTTCCATTTGATCTTTCTGTTCAGAAAATAACAAAATTGTATTTTTGCATTGATTTGGCTTCAAGAGAGGACAAGTTGGAAACATGCTTCTAAACTTTTAGTTCCCCAAAACAATTCTTCAACAGCTTTGGCTCTCACATTGATAAGGAACACCTGTTATCACTGTGAGAGCCAAAGCTGTTGAAGAGTTATTTTGAGTAACTAAAGTTTCTTCTCATAATAATTACTGGAAGATATATTGGATAATGTGAACTGAACTGTCTGAGAGGGAAGGGAAAATTTCATTTTTTTAATTAACTGTTTCCCGCCATTTTCTCAGAGCTAGCTTTAATTCTATCGTAGCGGTTTGCTAATGCCTAATAAAGTTAACATAGAGAACACAACGCCTCTGGTGTTTTGCTTCATTGGGCTTCTCAGCCAGAACTTGATAACTTCCTTATTTCATTCTTGTTTTCAGAGACTGCTTTAACAAGTTCCTGCAGTTTTCTTGGCAAAGTTTTTCAGAAGTGGCTTGCCATTGCTTCCTTACTAGAGCTGAGAGAACGTGACTGGCACCAAGATCCCACAATTGACTTCATCTCCAAGGCAGGACTAGGACTCAAAGTCTTCCCATTTCTAGCCTGATCATGTCTTAAGCACTACACAAAACTGGGTGTCTAAGGTTTTCTATAAGCAAAAAAAAAAGTCCTATAGGAATTTATGGAGGAGAAGAAAAGTTGCCTGGTTTTGTTTTCCAGGTTACCTCATCACATGAAAATGAAATTATTTAATTAAATTAAAGGCATTTGCCTTCCTTTGGGAAAATAAAATCAATTAATATGAACATTGTTTTGTAAAAATCATATAAGTATGAATCCCAGCTGAGGACTGGGAGAATTATTATCAATGTCTGTTTGCTTCTAGGGAACCTGTATAGAAACGATCTTTAAGCAGTGACTTAGTAAACACTGGAATGCCGCCCATTTGGCCTCCAGTCTCAATAAAAGAGATACAATCTATCACGTCTAAAGAGTAATAAAGCCCCAGGTGAGGATTTTTTACTAGCAGAATTATTTAAGAAATTCCTTGACTGGTGAGATCCACTACTGGCAGGTCTTTTTACACATATAAATAACACCTGCTGTATACCAGATGTGTGGAAGATGGCAATGCTTTTCCCTGTATATAAAAAAGGGAATAAAAAAGATCCTAGTAATTATAGATGTATTAGTCTTATTGATCTTGTAGCAAAAATATATGCTAGGTACCTTTTGAACAGAATTGAAATCTGGGTAGAGGAAAATCATATTCTTGTAGACAAAACCGATCTACTATCGATAACTGCTTTGTCCTGAACAATCTAAGTGCCAAATATGCCCTGTTTGCTGCTTTTACAGATCTTACAGCAGCATTTAATACTGTAAAAATAGAAGTATTATGGAGTAAATTGACATATCTTAAAATAGAACCTAGACTGCTAGCTTTGATTAAACCATTTACACAAGTATCTGTTTGAAGGTGCGGTATGGGGTTAATGTGGCCCTGAATAAGAGGATTCACACAAATAAAGGGTTAAGACAAGGGTGTATCCTGGCCCCACTATTATTTAATCTATACATTAATGACCGCCAGGGTTAATGAAGGATCACATGGTACATATGCCGATGATCCTAAACACATACTATAACAGCTTGCTCTATGCCGACGATATGATCCTATTATTGTATTCACAACTAGGATTGCACAGGCTATTAAGAGGGTTTAGCTCCTATTGCCAGGAAAACTCCCTAATCATCAGTAAATCTAAATAAAAAACATGGTGTTTGGAAAACATCATGAGAGATATAGATGGCAATTAGACAGTGAACCAATTGAACAGGTTATCGCTTTTGTATACTTAGGCATAACGTTTTCCAAGACTGGATCTTGGGCTTGCCATCATCAATGGAGCACAATCAGAGCAAAGGCTCATTTGAATCTACTGATTAAATTAAAGAATCATAGTTATCCAGGGTCCCTTGTCCCATTAATTAAGGTATATAAAGCTAAAGTTCCCTCTCTGCTCTTGTATGGAGCAGACGTTTGGAGTATATACTCAATTACAACACTAAAACAAACGCAGTCCCTGCACCTGAGATGTATTTTGGGTGTAGATCTAAGAACATCTGCTGCAGCAATTAGAGCTGAACTGGGAATCTATAAAATTCATACTCTATCCAAAATCAGAACACATAATCACTAACATAAAAGAATGCCCAAAGAATTAAGGATATTGAAGCACAAAATGACATAGCTATCCTTAGTAAGGTGGGTAATAGTAATAGTAATAGTAATAGTAGTAAAGTTGGAAGGGACCTTGGAGGTCATCTAGTCCAACCCCCTGCTCGGGCAGGAAACCCTACACCATTTCGGACAAATGGCTGTCCAGTCTCTTCTTAAAAACTTCCAGTGTTGGAGCATTTACTGCTTCTGGAGGCAAGCTGTTCCACTGATTAATTGTTCTCACTGTCAGGAATGCACTTTTCAAGCAAACAGCTATTTGAAGTTACAACTGCCAAAACATCTTAGGGAAATATTCACACGAGCAAAATTTGAACAGCTTGACATAATGGTCAGATATGGGAGATTCCACTCTATAGGCTCACATCCTATTTGACGGCTGTCTGTATAAGAGGGTGAGAGACAGGTACCTTGGCCTATACACTAAATGAATGACCCATTGGGATCCCCATATTAAAATAACTTACCTTATGTGTGGCCAGAACTTGAAAATTACATTTAACATAGCACAGTACCTGAGATTGGCATATGTGAGACTGTTTGGGGTAGATTGTAAGGGTGATAGTGAAATATAATTTTATCATATTTTATCTATATACATATTAAATTGCTGTATCTGATTCTAATTTCATTTTAAAATGTATTTTATTCCAATTTCATTTTAATTTGTATTTTATTTGTATTTTATTTATTTTATTTTAAATTGTATTTTAACCAGTTCTATTTTAAATTGTTTCTACTGCATTTTATATAACATGTGTTTGGAACTTTGCACCTTGATATGGCCCATGGGATAATCAATAAAGTAATTAATTAATCAATCATATAAGTAAACCATGTTAGGCTAATATAAATGTATTATATTAGTCACTTCTTGAACTTTGGTCTAGAATGGAGTTTACTTATCATATGATGAGAACATGACAAACAGAAGTAAACATATACACACAATCAACATAATTATATACAAAACTTCTAAGGGTACTGCAGTAACCTCATAACTGGATGTCCAAATTAGTTATCCAGGCAATTCCTTCTGGCATTGATTCATGCAGGGGAATCTTTTTAACCCAATTGATACAAGGCAGAAGCACTCTTTGCAGTGTCACATCTAATTCTGTTCAGTTGCATCCAGGTAGAGCGAGGAAGATTAAAACCAGATGGTTTGTAGAGGGATCACTAATGGCAGGCTGCAAGAAGGTAACTTAAACCATTCTTCTCTCCAGGCATTCCCAGGGTTAAGCTGGGTGCATGTTAAGTGAATAGCTCGTTTCCATGCTGGCCTATGGGATTTTAATCTTGTGATAGACTGTGCATTGTCCTGGTGAATAAGCAGGGTCTTTTTGTTCAGCACCCTTGTCACCTGCATCCATGGCATCCCATAAGCTGCATGTGATCCCCGAATTAAATGGGTGACAGCGATCAGACGCAGTCATACTGCCTTCCTGGGCCTCACAGGCATGACAAACAAAAGAGCATAAATTGAGTTTACTATTAAATTAATATAAATATTTGATTTATATTCTTTAAAAGTATGGAGGAAAAATTAAATTGAAGTTGCCAGTTAAAGAAATGTCCTTATCAGTTAGCAATTATCATTAAACCACTTCTCCCAATCTTCTACACATTTCAATGCTCAGTTAAAGTCTGGAGGCTTTTTTGACTGAAATGAGAAATAAAATGGAAGAAATTAGCAGCATTAGCATCAAATGATGAAAACAACAAAACATTATGATACAAACCTACCTTTTTCATGATTCATGTAACAAAAGACTGGAAGATCCAGAACATTTTGTTAATTTTTGGATAAGTAACCACTAAATTTCACTGGCAACAGGCTAGTCTGGAAAGTAAACAAACAAACAAAAAAGTAATAACTAATCTCTTGCCAAGAAACCTGCAAGGACATAACTATGTATTCAGCAAGAACCACTTCAAATTAAGGGAGATTTTTTTCCTTTATATGCTTGCAGCTACATGATCATGAATGACAAAATTTACAAATGAAGCCAGTGAAGACATTTCAGGAATTGATACAATGAACTTCATTATGACATTGTCATGCTTGTTTGCAATTGTTTACCAAGCACTTTGCAAATTGCCCAAAATGTAATTTGGGCAGATGAAATAGTTTTATAAAGTCATAGAAAAATGCTATTATTTTGAGCAGCATAGAACCCCATCACAATTGCAGGAAGAATATACAGCATTCTAAGAGATAGCTATTGATGAATTAGAATTATTGAAATTGATAGGAAGATAAAAACCCAAATAGAAAGGGAAAACAGCATAACAGTTATTATATAATTTCCACTAATCTCAAAGATAATTATGTTCCAAAATCAAAAGATGACTATTTAAATCTCTAAATTAAACAAACCATTCTTCAAATTAACAATTTATTTCTACAAATACCAAGTTCAATGTAGCTGCTTTATGATATTTTTATTTGGAATTCTTTTAATTCTTTTTGTTTGGAAGATTTTTAATTGCATCTATTCTTGGCCCTGTATATGAACACCCTGAAAATTTTAATGTATGCCTGTTTCAGTTAAAAAGTATAATCTTTTGTGAGATCCCCTGTTGTTTTTGAGATATAAGAACTTAATAATCCTTATGATATTTATATTTTATCTTCTTAGTCTACACTATACTACTACTATAATTCTTCTACTTGTAATTACATTAGTCAGATGTCTTCTACACAGATGAGTATTTCGCTCCCAGCTTTGTAACTTTTCTCTCAGAGACCACTTTTCTAGATGGAAAAGTATCAAGGTACAGAGTTTTTATGAGGAATCATTCTGAATATTATATCCATAAAGCCTTTCAGAGCCAGCATCAACCCAGATTTTTGAGTAATAGGCCTCATTCTAATTATTTGGTCTCCTGATGTTTTGCCAGCAGTAGTGGCTGGCATCTTCAGAGCTGCCAAGAGGAATATTAATTACATTTGTCCATTCAGATTTGTTCAAAACTTAGTGCACAGAATTAACCAAAACAAATATGTACTAAATAGAGCTTCAGCCAGCAATGAAGGTATCTTCCTGAAATAAATTATGCCAAGAAAGGACTGCATACTCTATAAAACAAATATATAGGTAGTCGTTTTTTCTAGAGATTGTTTAAATTTGGGAAGCTAATCCATGAAGTATTCAATAAATACGATTTTGTTTCGTTTTACATTAACTTTGCTATAAATGGCAAGGTAAGCCATTATGGAACCATATATGTATTAACTGATAGATCATGTATTTAAAAATCACAGCTTGCTACATTATAAATGAAAAAATATAGGTGATAAATAATAGAATTTGTTCTTTTAATTTTTCCTTTTTTTCTCTTTTCTATATTTTACCAGATATAATACATAAGAGACCTGGTCTTTGATCATGAACAAAAAAAACCCCATATCTATAATCTTTACATTAGTATTCTATGTAATACTAAATTATAGTCTAAACATTAAAGTCTGTAATTGTAAGTAAAGGAATTTGAAGGTTTTTTCTTTTTATTGATTTAATTTTATTACTTATTGACTTGGAGACAATTTAAGATCATATGTATTAACTAAATAGCTCTATCAGAAATAGCTCTAGAGATATACAGAAGAAAAATATGTCAAAAAGTGAAGGGTGATTATCATAGAAAAGATTTAAGAAGCAAAACCTAGAAAGAAATATTCTTAGGCAATTAAAAGAATGATGAGATAGGAGCAAAATTCCATTAAAGCTGATATATTTTTCATTCTGTAATTATTGATTATATTAATCAATAATGTACTAAGCAAATATACTAAGTGCTTTATGTTGATTGCCGTCTCTGTTTCTAGATAAATAAATATAAATGTTATGATGGATTATAAAAAGATCTATATTTCTATCTTATCTTATTTCCACTTATCAGATGGATAATTCAATATATAACTGAAATTTTAATAATCTCAGTGGAATATTTCAGAGAATTTTGATATTTTGGGGATCTTAATTTTCATATCATTTTTTCTAGGCTTGTAATTTATTTTCTGCCAGCTGCTTCATAAGGGAGCTCAATAGTCTAGTTCTGGTGAGTAGACCTAAGGCACATAAGCTGCAAACAAAGCCTTAAACCTAAAATTTTCATTTTAATAAAGCTGGATACCTAATTCTTGCAGTTGTCAAAATACAGTGACTACTAAGATGGCGGGTTTTTTGCCTAATGTGTATGTACAGTATCTTAAATCACAGGGTGTGACTGCAATTTATCCCTTTAATTATTTTTTTATTTCCTCCTTTTTTTGGCTCTACTCCTTCATATTATTATACTATATAATATTCTGTTGTTTTGCCAATACACTGAATGCTTCTGTACCAGATACAAATTTCTTGTGTGTATAACTTGGCCAAATAAATAAATTATATAAGTATATAAGCTGGAGGAGCAGTCATCTCATCTGATTTCATTAACAGAATAAAGAATGTTAACAGTATCCCATGAGATAGACTCTGCCTGGTCAGATAAGAGAAATTGCCAATAAATAGAACAATTTAGCAAAAGAGGAGAAATAAAATATAAATAAATTATAATGAAATAAAATAAAATATATTATAATGTATATTTTATAAAATAAAATATATTATAATGTCCCTATAAAACCAACAATAAAATAATACATTGACAAAAAATTATACTAAATACTTGAATCTAATGGGCATAATCAAAGGACATATGGCACTTTCTTCTATTTTCCTTACAAAACAGTTAATATTACTACTATTCTGGCCACTTTTTTTCCAGATAGGCCCATTTTATTCAAGCAGACTTTACGTTTTAAAGCTTAAACCTTAAATAATCTTGCAGAAATCTTATATGAAGTTGAACTTAGGTCATGCTCCAATTTATCTTAGTTTGGAATGAATCCAGTCAAATTCTTAGGCTATCGTTCAGGTTCAAAACTGTATTCCCAGTGTCAGTCTGTGACTCAAGGCTGGATATTTGAAGATAGAGGCAAGGATATGGATTGCTATCTTTAAGTATCGGCTTGTATTAAATTTAACCTTTTGGAGATGGATCTCCTTATTTTGATAAACTCAGGTCAATTTTCGGAGTCATCTTTTGGAGACTAAACTCCAAACACATACTTTTTTCTAAAGACACTCTTGGCACTAGGATTAAGCATGCTGGATCCAATATAAAAAAAAAGATTAAAGAATGTGGTTCACCAAATTCTGCATTCTGAAAATGTTACTGTCCTGTGTCACAATCTATTTTTTGGCTTACCAATTGATATGCACAGACATACACAGGGAACACCAAATTTTGTATAGTGGCTTGGTATATTAGAAAATAAAAATATATTACAGTCCACCATTGATCAAAATAAAAATAACCTAATTCTTTTTAATTATGTATGTGAGACTAAATTTGTTTTACAATTGTAGATCCATTTGCTAATTTGTATAACAACAACAACAACAACAACAACAACAATAATAATAATAATAGTAATGTTGGAAGGGACCTTGGAGATCTTCTAGTCCAACCCCCTGCTCAGGCAGGAAACCCTATACCATTTCAGACAAATGGCTGTCCAGTTTCTTCTTAAAAACTTCCAGTGTTGGAGCATTCACAACTTCTGGAGGCAAGCTGTTCCACCGATTAATTGTTCTAACTGTCAGGAAATTTCTCCTTAGTTCTGGGTTGCTTCTCTCTTTGCTTAGTTTCCATCTTGCTTATCTATGTACAGAATCTAGAAACTGATCAAATGAATTCTTTCTTTTCATATTGAATTATGACATATATGTTAATATATGCCAATTTTGTTTTCAAATTATGTATAATTATGACAACTTTAGAATCAGAATAGAGCTGGAAGAACCTCCGAGGTCTTCTAGTCCAACCTCCTGCTCAAGCAGGAGACCCTATATCATTTCAAACAAGTGACTGTCCAATCTCTTCTTAAAAACCTCCGACAGCAAGCTGTTCCAGTGGTTAATTGTTCTCACTGTTAGGAAGTTTCTCCTTAATTCCAGGTTGCTTCTCTCCTTGATTAGTTTCCATCTATTGTTTCTGATCCTGCCCTCTGGTGCTTTGGAAAATAAGTTGATTCCCTCCTCTTTGTGGGAACCTTTCAAATTAAATACTAGAGTACTGCTATCATGTCTCCCTTGTCCTTCTTTTCTCTAAACTAGCCAAACCCAGATCTTGCAGCCATTCTGCATATGTTTTTTATCTCCAGGCCTTTAATCATCTTAGTTGCTCTTCTTTGCACTTTTTCCAAAGTCACAACATCTTTTTTTGTAATTTAGTGACCAAAACTGGATGTAGTATTCCAGGTGTGGCTTTCCTGAGGCTTTATAAAGCAGAACTAATATTTCACATGATTTTGATTCTATGCTAGCTTTTCTATTGGGGGACATAGCTGATTGCATGGTATTGGGGAGGGGTGTTCAGCTTTGTAATATTGTTTCATTTTGGAAGGGGTTTCACACTCAGTTTCACTTTTGACCACGCCGATACTATGTAACTAATAAACATGTTCTTTGAGGAAGTTTCAAGCCTCAGAGTTCTGATTTGTTTGGTCTTGTCTATCGGAACCTTGACACTGAATAGAAAATTATATTCATAAACACTAATGTTATCAAAGAAAACATGGACAAATATATTCACCTCATTGCTGATAGTGTGTAATATAAGAAATTTGGGGAAATCTTTCTGTCTTGCCTGAATAAGGAACCTGCAATCCATTGATATAAAATTTTAGTTTCTTATTAAGCATGCATTCTGATTGAAATAATTCTGTGAGCAGCAATAGCTGCTCATTAAAGCTTAGAAACAAATTTGAGCAGAAAGAGCAAAGCCGAGGGAATTTCATGAAAGAAGCAAAATTAGAACCACATGATTCTTTCTTCACAGAAATGAGCAGCAACTGATTTCAATAAATGAGGTAGAGCAGTAAGTAGTCAGGAAAAACATAGTTTTAATTACTTGCTGTTTTTTTAAAGTATACCCATGTAGGTCTCTCTATTTTCTTCAAAAAAAGGCACCCAGGAGTCTGCTTTCTTGTTTATTGCACTATTCTTATATGGTTTGAGAAATTTTAAAGCCTGCAATCTAGTGACCCAGCTTATTTGTTGCTACTGCTATCTACAATTTTATGGTTTTTTTATTTTGGAATCCTATATTTATACCTCCAAATCCATAGTGGTGCCTTGAATCATTCTCACTGCAATTCTCAAAAGACATATTTGTAAAATTTCCAATAGAAATGTGGATCTTGCATTTACTTTGCTGAAATCAGGGGTTCCTAATTAGTATATGTATGTCTGGATCTGGTCAAAACTAAATTAGATTTCTTAATTTTAATGTCAATTAGTTAAATACAATTATGTGACTAAGCTCCTATATTTAGAATTTCTGCTCAGTCATATAAGAATTCCAAATTGGCTGTATCTTTGAGGGAGCACTAGGAACTACATAAGTCTGGATATGAAAACTCAAACTATGACTTCAACCAAATAACCATCTATACAGAATTCTATAGAGAAAGTGAAACAACCAAATGCTATGACAGAAGACTTAGATACTCAACAAATACAGACAATGGAAAACACAAAAAAGAAATTGATAATATAGAACAAGGAAAGGACTTTTCTTATAAACCAGAAGGAATTTGAAGATAAAAAAGAAAAACAGATGAAAGAGAAGATAAATATTTTGGGACAACTGCATCGAATTGAAAAAACAAAGAGGCGACCTGTTAAATCAGCTAGTCCTCTTAAGAAAACATCGACTGGAGACTTTTATCAACATATCAAACAATAGCCACAACAATACAAGGAGATCTTTTTGATGATTTAAAAGCAAAGATACGAAAGATGACTTGGCAAAGAAAAAAAGCTAGACTGAAAAGATTGGGCTTCTGATTTACACATGAGATCTAAAATGGATTATATCCAAATAGATAGAATATGTATTCTGAACACAAGGTATTGTAATGATTTGAGATAAAGAAAATTTTGGTTATTTAAAATCTAGAAATATAAATATTTAAATAAGAATATTGTATTGTTTTATTAGTTTGTTAAGATAGATGGTAGAATTTATATATAAGGCGTGTATTTTAAATATTAGATTGTATGAGGAATTGTGATAAAGGAATGGTGCTTAATTAAAAATTTGGGAAAAAAATATTAAGCGTTAAATTAAAATATTAAGAGAAAATTAACTATCAGGTCACTGATTGTCTAAAAATTTGAATGTTTAAAAATAATTAAGATTTGAATTTAAGATATTGTTATGAGTTGAGACAAAGGTTAAGTAAAACTTAGAAGTATAAATACTAATAATTAAATTTGTATATTGGTTTGTGGTACAAATGCTTATGGTTTATTTTTTATTTTATATTATTATTATTATTATTATTATTATTATTATTATTATTAATTTTTTGGAAAGGAAAGAAGTAGAAGGAAGAAAAGAAAAAAAATATTAGCCCCAAATATGAGATAGGAGACTTAGAAATTGAGGTCATTTAAAATTTGGAAATGATAAAGATTAAATGTTAAATTTAATTATCAATGGGAAATTAAAGTTAAGAAAAACTTACTAGGTTATTGTCTAAAAGATGGACTGTCATATCAATTAAGATATGTATAGACTGAACATTGTTGATGAATACTAGAAAGGTGTTTTTTGTTTCAATGATAGAATAAGAACTGTATTGGGCTGAATATGAGACAGTAGATATTATACTGGAAAGAGAGGGAATTAATTGTTGTAATACTCTGAGATTTGTACTGATGATATTCAAATGTAATGGAACTACTGTGCTCAGCCACCACGCTACTTTTCAAATATGTAAATGTAATATTGGAAAATTAATAAAAATCTTGGAAAAGTTTTATGGGTCACAGTTTGTGGACCTCTCTAAAACTGTCACCATTTCTCTCTTGAACATAAAAGAAAAAAAAAAGCATCCATGGGAACATTAAGCTTTCTATCAGAGTAGGGTATATAAATTCTCTGAGAATTATCCCCATTTCCCAGAGGCAGTATTTCTTGATATAATCCTTCTTCTCATCTCTATAATTAACTAGACAAGTAGCAGCAAACTATGAATTTATTGTGTACTTGTTTAAACAATAGGAGACAGGTCTGGATTTTTAACAAATAAATTAAACTCCCAAATATCCACATATCATACTGGAAATCACATTCTAAATGAAGTAAGAAATATGCTGAATTGCAGACAACTGTTCAATGAAATCAATTTTTGCATATGTTTGCTTAAGGTTTATTTTAAAAAAATGCACTTAGAAAAAGTTTGTCACTTGCTTCAACATATTAATTTATTCTCCCAGAAATTAAACTGAACCACAAAGAGAGACCTTCTAAAAAACAATCCACAATAATGATTAATCAAAGGATCATTCTAACACTATGTTCAGTAATAACTTATTCATTTTATTATTTTCATATCTCAATGAGGCTTCTAGCATTACAAGAAGGTGAAATTATGAAAATTGTAAGAAATTGTACAATTGATGTAATGTAATGTCTGATTAACATATTAGCATATTCCTATCAAAACGTATGAAAGCAAATAAAAGGAAAATCATTCAATAACATATCATGGTATTTAATAAAATAACCTGTTATAGGCAATGTTCTACAACACCTATCTACTGAATTATCCACTGACTCATCTTGACATATCTAAATAAAAATTCATAATTCCATGGAAGAAAAAGACCAATCAAAATGTCAGTTAATGTCTATGAGGTGGTTCCGCCCCAGGCGTTTAATGGAGCCGGAGGGGTTCCAAATAGTGCTTGGGGGTTTTCCTGATTCCCTCCTCCACGAACCGGCTGAGTCCTTGGTCGCTGCTTGGAATAAGGCGGCATCAGGGGCATTAGACCGGATCGTGCCTTTGCGACCTCTCCGTGATTGTGGATCCCGGAGGGCACCTTGGTTTACCGAGGAGCTACGGGAGATGAAGCGTCAGAAGAAACGTCTAGAGCGACGCTGGAGGGCTAGTAACTCCGAATCCGACCGGACACTTCTAAGAGCCTATATTAGGACTTATTTAGTGGCAATATGAGCGGCAAAATGTTCGCATTTTTCCGCACTTATTGCGTCTGCAGAATCTTGCCCCGCCGCCCTGTTTAGGGTGACCCATTCCCTACTTAATGTTTGGGAAGCTGGGGAGCCCTTACAGGGTAGAGCGGAGGAATTTATGCAATTCCTATCAGACAAAATCACTCAGATTCGGACAGACCTAGACTCCGATTAGGCAGGGCCTTTTGAGATGACTGGGGCAGGTCTTAGCTCAGTTTTATGGGATGAATTTGAGTCTGTGACCGCTGAGGATGTTGACAGAGCGGTGGGAGCAATGAGCGCCTCCACTTGTTTATTGGACCCGTGTCCTTCCTAGTTGGTCTTGGCTGCCAAGGAGGTGACACGAGGCTGGCTCCAGGTGTTGATCAACGTTTCGTTGAGGGAGGGGTCTTTCCCGCAATCCCTGAAGGAGGCGGTTGTGAGGCCCCTGCTCAAGAAGCCTACCCTGGACCCGGCTGATTTAAATAACTTCCATCCAGTCTCCAATCTCCCCTTTGTGGGGAAGGTTGTAGAGAGAGTGGTGGCACTCCAGCTCCAATGGTCTCTGGATGAAGTGGATTATCTAGACCCTTTTCAATCTGGCTTCAGGCCCGGCTTCAGCACAGAAACCGCTTTGGTCGCGCTGATGGATGATCTCTGGTGGGCCCAAGACAGAGGTTATTCCTCTGTCTTGGTGCTACTTGACCTCTCAGCGGCTTTCGATACCATCGATCATGGTATCCTTTTGTGACGACTCGAAGGGGTGGAATGGGAGGCACCGTTTTACGGTGGTTGTCCTCCTACCTCTCTGGCTGGTCGCAATCGGTATTGGTGGGAGGGCAGAGGTCAACCCTGAGGCCCCTTGAATGCGGCATGCCACAAGGGTTGGTCCTCTCTCCCCTCCTATTTAACATTTATATGAAGCCGCTGGGTGAGATCATCAGACAGCACGGGGTGAGGTTTCATCAGTATGCTGATGATACCCAGTTGTATATCTCCTCCCCGAGCTCTCTCAGTGAAGCGGCCGATGTGATGGGCTGTTGCCTTGAAGCCGTGAGGGTCTAGATGGGGGTTAACAGACTCAGGCTCAATCCTGACAAGACCGAGTGGCTTTGGATGTTGCCTCCCAAGGATCATGTCAACTGTCCAGTGTTGACTCTTGCAGGGGAAAATATACCCCCTTCAGAGCGGGTTTGCAACTTGGGTGTCCTCCTTGATCCAGAGCTGAATTTGAAACATCAATTGACGGCTGTGGCTGGGAGGACCTTTGCACAAGTTTGCCTGTTGCACCAGTTGCGACCCTACCTGGACTGGGAGGCTCTCCTTACAGTCACTCACGCCCTTGTCACCTCACGTTTGGACTACTGCAACGCACTCTACATGGGGCTACTCTTGAAAAGTATTCGGAGACTACAGTTGGTCCAGAATGCAGCTGTGCAAGTGATAGTGGGTGCTCCTCGATACATCCACGTTACACCTATCCTCCGTGAGCTGCACTGGTTGCCTATTGGTCTCCGGATCCAATTCAAGGTGTTGGTCATTACCTTTAAAGCCCTATATGGCTCAGGGCCAGGCTATTTGCAAGACTGCCTACTACCTCATAGTTCCCTACATCCGGTTAGATCCCACAGGCTGGGCCTCCTTCAGGCCCCGTCGGCCAAGCAGTGCCATTTGGCGGGGCCGTGGAGGAGGGCCTTCTCTGTGATGGCGCCCACACTTTGGAACCAGCTCCCCCTGGAGATTAGGACCATTCCCACCCTGTTGGTCTTCCGTAAGCTATTTAAGACCTGGCTTTTCCGGCAGGTCTGGGGTTTATAAAACCTGACCCCTGGATGATTGTCTTTGTACTGTTGTTCTGTTATGTTTTATGTGTTTTTTATTGTTAGCTGCCCAGAGTCCTTCGGGAGTGAGGCGGCTTATAAATTTTAAAAATAAAATAAAATAAATGAGGTGTAGTAGTTTCACCATTGGTGTGTCTACAAAAATATAGACTCTATACCAGGCATGTCAAACTGCTGGCCCGTGGGCCGGATGCATCATGCCGAAACTGTGCCCACCCCATTTTCCGCATTGGGGAAAAAGTCCTAATACGTCATGCGACGTCATGTGATGCTGTGAGTTTGACATGCCTGCTCTATACAATTCAATTGTTCTTATGAGAAAATAATTAGTTTTAACAATTGTATCACATATAGTAAAAAGTAATTTTATCATTTTTAAAAAAATAATTGTAATAAAGCAGCTTATTCCAATTTTATGGATTGAGAAATATATTCAAATATAATAATTTGTCCAAAACGCTTATTTGCAATACATTTTGCTTTAATGGAATATATAATCAGGAGTATTATATATTCAGGAGCCGTGTGCACAAATTGACTAGCACTATAAAGGAGACTCCCATTGACTGGTTTTAAGCCCTGATGATGTCGGCAGTTGGCCAACGAAAGCTTGGCATTAGAATAAATATTTCTAGTTTTATATTTTTCCTGGTGTTTGTGTTTGTTTGCTCTTATAATATGACTATACCCAGGATTCGTATTTTTAATGAAATTAGTAATAATAATCAGGCGTATGTGTTAATAATACTAATACTAATAATAATAATAATAATGGACTTGGAAGGGACCTTGGACATCTTCTAGTCCAACCTTCTGCTCAGACAAAAAACCCTATACCATTTCAGATGGATGCTTGTCCAGTCTCTTCTTAAAAACTTCCAGTGTTGGAACATTCACATCTTCAGGAGGCAGATTGTTCCACTGATTAATTGTTCTAACTGTCAGGAAAATCTTTCTTCATCCATTGCTTCTTGTCCTGCCTTCAGGTGCTTTGGAGAATAGCTTGACACCCTCTTCTTTATTGCAACTCCTGAGATATTGGAATACTGCTAGTCCTTCTTTTCATTAAACTAGACATGCCCAATTCCAGCAACCATTCTTTGTATGTTTTTGCCTCTTGTTGTCTCCTCATCTTTGTTGCTCTTCTCTGTACTCTTTCTAGAGTCTCAACCTTGGGGTGTAATCCATCTTGTCCTGGTGATTTGAACTCGTATAGGTGTTCACTTACTATTTTCTTGCCTATACAGTTTACTGTACTGTTTTTGATAGGTTGGACTATTTTTTCCCTTTGTGTAAAGACGAATGCAAAAAATGAGTTAAGCAGTTCTGCTTTCTCTCTGTTGTTTATCACCTTCTTGCCACTTTCTCTCACTAATGGACCAATCATTTCCTTAACCTTTTTCTTGTTTTTTACATATTGAAAGAAGCTTTCTTGTTATTTTTGACTTTTGTCACAAGCCTTAGTTCATTTTGAGCCTTATCTTTCCTCACTTCAGGCTATTTGCTGATATTTTGCCTTAGTTATATGCCCCACTTTCCACTTTTATACTTGTACTTTTTGTCTTTCAACTTATCAGAGAGTTCTTTATGCAGCCATGCTGGTTGCTTTTGAGAGCTGTTATTTTTCTTCTTTATTGGTATTGTGGTAAACTGGGCTTTTATAATCTCACTTTTCAAAATTTCCCAAGATTTTTGACTTGTTTTCCCCTTGAGGATTCTCATCCATGGAATCCTTCCCAAGGTCTCTCTAACTTTATTGGAATTAGCTCTCTTAAAATCCAAGATTTTAGTTTGACTATGTTCTATTGCTTGTGCTTGTTTAATGTTGAATTGCAATATTGCATGATCACTCATCCCCAAGGTTCCTGTGACTTCAACATCTTCTATCTGTTAGTGAGTATTAAGTCCAATATGGCTGATTCCCTAGTTTCCTTCTCTACTTTTTGGGAGACAATTTTTTCTGCTAGGTTTATCAGGGATCTGTTTGATCTTCTACTTGATGCAGAGTTTGTCTCCCAGTTGATGTCAGGGTAATTACATACTCCTATGGCAATGTCATTTTCCTCCCTTTTATATTGATCCAAATGCATTCAAGACAGTTTCCATCATTGTTCTCTATTTCTGTAGAGATGTAGTTATTTCTTATATGGAGAGCTACTCCATCTCCTCTTTTATTTGGTCTGTTTCTTTTAAATAATTTAAATCTCTCTAGCTATGTGTTCCATTTGTGAGTTTCATCTCACCAAATTTCTATAATGGCAAGAATGTCATATCTGCCCTCATTTACCGAAATTCATCCTGTTTATTGCTCGTACTCTGTGCTTCGTTGTCCTTTATGACTGACCCTGTGTTTACTTTCTCCATAACCTATGTGTTGCCTGAGTTCCCCTATTTCCTTACCACCTGTTTGATTAGTGGTCTTGGTGTGGCACTCACTATTAAAAGCTTGATTTTGCTTGACAGCAAGGTTGATATTCTTATCCGCATACACATCTATGTTACATTCACTGATAACCCTTTTAGTTTTAGATTGCCAGGGACAGGAATGTTCTATATCAATTAACTCACTGTCTTCATTGTTCAGTTTAAACATTTCTCCAGAAAATCTGTAAATTTAATGCCAAGTAATTCAGTCCCTTTCTTTGATGGATGCAAACCATCTCTTTTATATAGTTTTTCATTGGACCAGCTGCAGACATTGTGTTTAATATAACCAAAGCCTTCCCCTTTACACCACTCCTTTAGTCACATACTTAATTCTGCTGTACACTGGCCTCTTCCTTTTTGTTCCTTATACACTGGTAAAACCTGTGAAAAATACACCTACAGCCTATCCTACTAAGTTCCTGCCCCAAGCTCTGGAAATCATTCTGCCCAGAGAGTACCTTTATGGGGACAGATCATTAGTGCCAAGATGTACAATAGCATCCACATCACACTCCTTGCTGGCATTCTTGACTATCTTAATAATACACTTCTTGTCCCTCTGCCAGTAGCCCCTGGAAGACACCTGACCTCTTTGAAATCTCTGTATCCTTTCCTAAATTTACATCCTTTATAACTGAATCACCATGTCTATGTATGTATGTACACAATGTATGTATGTACACAATATACACACACCATATATGCACATATACACAAGCACATATACTCTCCCCACACACACACACCATTATCCAAAGCTTAGATGCACACAAATTACTTATTTGAGTTAAAGGTGCACAAACTACATTGAATGAAGTGTAATTATTTTTTTCCATCTCATACACATATGAAGGTCGTATTTCTGAATATTAGAATGAATTTGCATCAACCTTAGTTCATATAGACAATAGTAAAGAATATCGGGAACTGCAGCTCAAGATTAGAAGGACCACAGATTGCTCTTATTTATTAGTATGCCATTGTATTCCAAAACTCTCTATTAAATATAACTGCAATCGGTATTAAAAAAAAAACAATTTGTTCAGAGCTCCACATCATTTTATATAAGGAATTAATGTAATTTAATACTAAATAATATTAATACTAAAAAAGGAATAAAGAATTTTTGTGTGGTAAATAAGTTAATACAGAAACCATCCTATGGTTTTAATTATCTACTATTAATCCTAAATGGTGGGCAATTACATTCACAATGCATATAATATTGCAATTTTTTTTCACCCTGAATGTCAACCCTTTTTACACCTAATACCACATTCAATATCTCAATTCTATGAATATGTAAGCTAATTATCTTTTATGAAGAGGACAATTTAATAGCCATTTTGATTTCAGTATAGATCAAGCATCAAAGAAACAGAGTTGACCAATTTTTCAATCATGCAGTTAATATTCATTAAGCTATAAGTTTCCTATAAAACTGATTGAAAATTTAACCCAGAAATTAAATATAAAATAGTTAAAATTATAAATGTTTTAATAAAATTAGCAATACCATATTTATTGATAGCACAGTATTGTTAACTGGGTCATGTAATGGAATCTTAAAGTATCTTTAATAAGTGATTATGTATACAGAATTAATGATGATCAATTTGCCTAATGGATTTCTGACTCCATTTGTTTGAGTTGCCCACAATCATCAAGTCTCTTTAGCAGATACTTTGAGAAAATCTTTCAGAATTCATTATGGCATGAGTCATGTTTGGAACTCTCACTTTAACATGCTTGAACTCCCATCAATGACAATTTTGAATATAAAAGGGGAACTCTTTCAGGAGGAAGACAAAGGCGTTTTTAAAATTACAATTTGGCTAATAGTACGTCTCATTTATACATTCTATTGATTTTTACTGTAAATTATATTTTTAGAGTGGGTAAGCTATTTGATTAGCAATCATCTAAATATTCTTTTTCCCCACCTTCTGTGCCCTCAGCAAAATACAGGAATGAACAGAGTTTAGACCTAAATTAGTTACAGCAGCCTCTGAAATGAAAATTTATTCATTATCAGAATTAATTGCAAATCATACCTGAATTCTAAAAGATAAATTATTGTTAAATCAACTATACTGGGTGAAGATGTGAATCATAAAAATACAAAAATAAATAAATAAATAAAACCCATTCTAGTTACATCCAAGTAGAGAGTAGTTACTTCCTTTTAAAATCTATTTTTTCTTTGAAGTTACCATTCCAACTTTGGTTCAGAGATATTTAGTTTGATATAAACATCTGTTTGGCCACTTTGCTAGTGTAATCTAGGAAAGTTTCTTCTACATTCTTATATCTCAGAAAAAGAAAACATCTATCATTCCTTTATATTCTCAATCAATGTCTTGTCTTTTGTTATAACATATCCAGTCAAAGGTATTAAAACAAAGTACCATTGTCACTTTTACAAATATTGTTCTGTCTGACCTATAGAAGAATTTTAAAAAGTTTATAAAATTTTGAAATGCAAATCTCAGTCAAAATATAAATTAACCTGTTTAGACATTTTACTTTCCAGCTCATCACATTTATCATTTAAGAATTTTACTTTTTTCTCTCCATAATGTCTATTTGAATGCTAGAAAAAGATACTAAAATAAAAGGACAATAACTACTGTCATAAAAAAAAAAACCTATTATCAAGCTACTTAAAGGTTCCATCAGCTATAAGACTGGTCTGAAAATGACTAATAGGCCGAAGGTGTTTTTTTTACTTCAAAGATTATGTGGTAATTGTTTTTTGTATAAGGAAAATCAGCTTCAGACCATTCTGAAGGGAGCACTTTTTTATGATTATATTTTGTTTTAAGAGCACTGCATAATAGAAGTGGGGGAACAAAATTGCTTTTCCAAGCACTTTACTGAAAATAATGCAATAGTGTATGATGAAAAAAATAGTAAAGATGAAACATTCAACTTTTATTTGAGTATTCATGGTTGTTTTTTTTTAACAGTATTGAACCTGCTAGATGATTGCTATTCAGTCACCTACCATGACACTTTTGATGTCAGTAAAAAACCCTCTTCTGTCTAGAGACAACTGCATACAAAGAAAAATCAGTCCAGTTTAGAAATGTTACAAAATGTCAAGTAAGCACACCATTAACAATAGATGGATAATGGAACTAATTTTATAGATGACAGTAGATTTTCACTAATTAGGATTTTTCAAAAGCCAGAAATCTTTTGAATGTATTGCAATGAGCAAAGGTTGGAACATTTAGTGTATAAAGCCCCTTTCAATTCTGTTATTCTGCTTATTCCATGAAGCTTCTTTATATATGTATATATATTTACTCTCTGAGACTACAAAGGCCCTTAGTTAGATCAGAAATACAGAATTGAAGGTTTTTTGGGAACCTTTTTTAGTATTTTCACTCACTCTTATAGTACATAGCTAAAGCCTGAATTCTCACTCATAATTTTCAGCC
Organism: Crotalus tigris; assembly: GCF_016545835.1. Classification (NCBI taxonomy): domain Eukaryota; kingdom Metazoa; phylum Chordata; class Lepidosauria; order Squamata; family Viperidae; genus Crotalus; species Crotalus tigris. The sequence goes on along the minus strand of NW_024100112.1, from coordinate 391,993 downwards.
ACACTTGTTAATGGTTAATGAGTTGATTCTGCAAATCTGTTCAAACTTTAATATATAATAAAATTAGGGTAAAATATGCAGGACAAGGTTATAGAATTCTTTGTCACAACTTAACTAGCAGTGGTCATATGAGGCATCTATATTTTTGGGTTCTTGGTGGTCCCTGAACTTTGTTTGCAGATGTTTTGTTACCTGACTATGAAACATCAATGGGGTTTCATATGTGTGTATATATACAGTAGCTTCTTCAATCAATGTTCATGGGCTTATTGTTTCTCCTTGATAGTTTATTGGATTGTTGTTTACTGCTTGATTTTTTTTGTGTAAATTCAGCAAAATAATCAGGTAAATGTTAATTAAAGAGAAAGTGGCTTGTATGAACTTGTATTGGCTGCTAATTAATGAAATGATTTTTGTTAAAAGCATAATCTGTAAGAAGATAGCATCACAACTATTAACCACTTTTATAAATCTTATGTTGGAATTTTCAGTCTCTAAAGACTTCTAAAGTCCTTCTAAAGGAAGAAACCCGCAGTAGAGAGAAAGCAGGACTGCTTAACTCATTATTTGCATCAGTCTTCACGCAAAAAGAAAATATAGACCAGCCTACCAAAAATATAACTCTAAAGGACATACTAGACATAAAAATTAAAATAAGCAAGAAAATGGTAAGTGAACATCTGTCTGATGTTGATGAATATAAATCACCGGGACCTGATGGATTACATGCCAGAGTTCTGAAGATGTTATCTCAGAACCATTGTACCATATCTTTCAAAAATCTTGGAGCACCAGGGAACTACCAGAGGATTAGAAAAGAGCTGATGTGGTTCCCATCTTAAAAAAAGGAAGAAAAAAAAATCAGACCCAGGAAACTACAGACCAATCAGCTTAACATCAATACTTAGGAAGATCCTGGAAAAGATAATCAAAAAACAGATCTGGAAATATTTATGAACAAATAAAGTTATAACTAAAAGTCAGCAAGCGTTTGTTAAAAATAGATCATGCTTACTGCAGGTTTTTAAGAGAAGACTGGATAGCCACTTATCTGAAATGGTATAGGGTCTCCTATTTGATCAGGGGTTGGACTAGAAGACCTCCAAGAATACGTCTACCTCTATTATGATTGATTGACCTAATATCCAAAATTATATAAAATCCACATTGAAACTTCTGAAGAAATTTAAGAATCAGATTTAAGAAAATATCTGAACACACAATGGACTACTTTTTGGAAAAAATGCAGATTATCACCTACAGTGCATTCAGAAAGTATTCAGTCCCCCTTCACTTTTGTCAATTTTGTTATGCTGCAGTCTGATTTTATAGTTGTTAAAATTCATTTTTTTTCTCATTAATCTACACTCAGTACCCCATAATGACATTTCTAAAATTCCATTTTCACTTTGTCATTATGGGGTACCAGCTCTGACTGGATGGTAGGGAATGGAAAGATTCCTTGCAGACAGCTGGTCATTTGCATTCTTTTAGAACAGTGGTTCTCAACCTTCCTAATGCCGTGACCTTTTAATACAGTTCCTCATGTTGTGGTGACCCCCAAGCCCCCATCCAGCTGGCCAGGGATATCAAAAACTTGACCCCCCCCCCAAAAAAGGAAAAAATGGGAAACTATAGGTAGTCCTCGACTTACAACAATTCGCTTAGTGACTATTTCAAGTTACAGCAGCACTGAAAAAGCGAATTATGATCATTTTTCACACTTATGATTGTTGCAGCATCCCCAGGGTCATGTGATTTACATTCGGATGCTTGACAACTGATTCATACTTATGACGTTCACAGTGTCCCAGGGTCACTCAGGTTGCAGAGTGCCTGTGGGGGGGAATCTGTGGATCTCTGGGATGGGACTGAGGTGGGTGCCTGCCTTCTTCCCTCCCTTCTCTCCCCTTTCCCCTTCCTTCCTTCTTTTCTTCCTTTCCTTCACCTCCCTCAGTCTCTTCCACCTTTTCTCCCTCTTTCCCATTGTCCC